>NC_067474.1:168824333-169124333 GCF_947179515.1 Apodemus sylvaticus
CAAGCCATCAAGTGCAAGCAGTTAAGCGAGTCCCTCCCACGGCCTCTGCGCCAGCTCCTGCCTCGGCCTCTGCGCCAGCTCCTGCCTCGGCCTCTGCGCCGGCTCCTGCCTCCAGGTTCCTGCCCTGTTTGTGTCTCTACCCGGATTCCCTCCAGTGACAGACCACAGATGGGGAGCCATAAGCCAGATAAATCCTTTTCCTCTCCAAGTTACTTTTGGTCATGATGTCTCATGACAGCAATATAAACCCTAACTAAGACAGATGTAATCACTGGATAGTGTGAAATGTATTAGGGAACAGGCAGACGCTGCTGACAGATTGGGAAGGGGGGGGTCTAGATGTGGTAATTTGTATTTAAATAGTACTGCTCAGATTCTAATTTAAATCCATAAATTTAAATTAAATACCTTGTATGTAATATACAAGTTTAAATTATCTCATAATTAATAAGTAAATCTTAATTAAATACTTAGTAATTAATACATACCTTTAAATGAAAGGCAGTATGTAATAAATTAAGTTATTTTGAGAGTTTAAATAAGATGCACAGGCCACATCAGAGTCGTGGGTACATTGCACCCAGTTCGTGATAAACAGGTAAATGCCTGTTTATACTAGGGGTCACCAGGGCAAGGAACCATTGGGTTAAAAGCCAGATGCCGAGTTACACCGTAAAATGTATGAGTTGTGTGTCCCCCTCCTGCCTGAGTCTGAAAGCCTTGAGATGGATGCTTTGTGGCCTGTGCTTGGCCCAGAGCTGGGGCACACAAGCCGCTGGAATACTCCTGTGAACTTCCTTCCAGTAACTCCTGCTGCTTGGTTATGCAGCACATTGCCGTGGGCTTTGTTGTATGTTTCTCTGAGCTGGGCTGTGGGCTCCTTACACCGCAATCTACACCTGCCTCAGCTTAGAAGAAAAAGGCTGGGCTCGACTCTCCTGGTCCATGCATTCCTAGTGTAGAAAACGCACCTACATATACATGTGCGCTGCACACACATACATGCACTAACACGTGTACATACTACCCTGAAACTGGGGTCAAAAGAACCTCAGTGAGTAGCAGATGAATGGGTCCGCAGTCTATAGAAAAGCAAGCCTGACCACTTACCCTACCAGCCCCGGTCCACAGAGAGGAGGGCCCTCAAACCCAGCGAGCCCTGCACTGAGCCATAGCTGGCCAGGCCCTGTTGAGGGACGAGCTTTCTTGTCTCTGGGCAGAGGGCAGTTTCAAAGGCCCCCAAGCCCAGCCATGTGGAGGCTGCTGGCAGATTGATCTGGGAAAGGCACACTCTGTGCAGTGCCTTTGCACCAAGCACAGCAGCTGAGTTGAGTATTTTCTTTGTCCTATCATCTTCGGATGCTTCAAGGTTTCCTCACCCTGAAGCTGGGATGCTGGTTTATGTGTGGCCTTGCAGCAGTGAGAGACTACAGTGCTGTCTTAGGGTTTCATTGCTGTCAAAACATTTAACTGGGGCTGACTTACAGCTTCAGAGGTTTAGTCCATTATCATTATGGCAGAAGCATGGTGGCATGCAGGCAGACCCAATCCTGGAGAAGGAGCTGAGAGTTCTGTCTAGATCCACAGGCAACAGAAGGAGAGACAGCACAGGAGACCTCAACAGCCCACCTCCACAATGACACACCTTCCCCAACAGGGCCACACCCATTCTAATAAGGCCACACCTACTCCAACAAGGCCATACCTACCACAACAAGGCCACACCAGCAAAGTCACATCTCCCCTAGCAAGGCCACACCTCTCCCAACAAGGCCACACCCACTCCAACAAGGCCACACCTATTCCAACAAGGCTACACCTAGTCCAACAAGGCCATACCTCCCCCAGTAAGGCCATACTTTTCTTCTTTTTTTAAATTATTTTCTATATTCTTTGTTTACATTCCAAATGATTTTCCCTTCCTGGTTCCACCGTCCCCATAAGTCCCATAAGCCCTCTTCCCTCCGCCCATTCCCCAATCAACCCCCTCCCACTTCTCTGTCCTAGCAGTCCCCTACAATGCTGCATCAAACCTTTCCAAGACTAGGGTCCTCTCTTTCCTCCTTCTTGGGAATGATTTGATATGTGAGTTGTGTCTTGGGTATTCAGAGCTTCTGGGCTAATAATATCCACTTATCAGTGACTGCATTCCATGTTTGTTCTTTTGTGATTGAGTTACCTCACTTAGTATGATATTTTCCAGTTCCAACCATTTGCCTAAGAATTTCATGAATTCATTGTTTTGTTTTGGGATTTGGTTTTTTTCGAGACAGGGTTTCTCTGTGTAGCCCTGGCTGTCCTGGAACTCACTCTGTAGACCAGGCTGGCCTCGAACTCAGAAATCCGCCTGCTTCTGCCTCCCAGAGTGCTGGGATTACAGGCGTGCGCCACCACTGCCCGGCTGAATTCATTGTTTTTTAATTGCTGAGTAGTATTCAATTGTGTAAATATACCACATTTTCTGTATCCATTCCTCCATTGAGGGACATCTGGGTTCTTTCCAGCTTCTGGCTATTATAAACAAGGCTGCTATGAACATAGTGGAGCATGTATCCTTATTTCATGCCAGGGAATCCTCTGGGTATATGTCCAGGAGTGGTATAGCAGAGTCCTCCAGAAGTGTCATGCCCAGTTTTCTGAGGAACTGCCAGACTGATTTCCAGAGTGGTTGTACCATCTTACAATCCCACCAGCAGTGGAGGAGTGTTCCTCTTTCTCCACATCCTCGCCAACACCTGCTGTCTCCTGAGTTTTTAATCTTAGCCATTCTGACTGGTGTGAGGTGAAATCTCAGGGTTGTTTTGATTTGCATTTCCCTAATGACTAATGATGTTGAACATTTTTTAAGGTGCTTCTCAGCCATCCGAAGTTCTTCAGGTGAAAATTCTTTGTTTAGCTCTGTACCCCATTTTTAATAGGGTTATTTGGTTCTCTGGTGTCTAATTTCTTGAGTTCTTTGTATATATTGGATATTAGCTCTCTGCCCAATGTAGGGTTGGTGAAGATTTTTTCCCAATTTGTTGGTTTCAGTATGGCCATACTTAACTCCAGCAAGGTCATATCTCCCCCAACAAGGCCACACCTACTCTAACAAGGCCACACCTGCTCCAACAAGGCCACACCTTCCCCAACAAGGCCAAACATACTCCAACAAGGCCATACTACTCTAACCATGCCACACCTACTAACAGTGCCATTTGTTTTGGAGCAAGCATTCAGGCCCAAGAGCCTATGTGGGCCATTCTTAAGTCAAGCCACCACAAGCATCCATGATGAAGGGTGACATATTCACAGCACTTATCCAATGTGTTGAGAGACCCCGAGTACAGCGGTGGCAGCTGCAGGCCCCCATGCTGTTGAAGTCCGAGCAAATCCCTCCTACCTCCCCAAGATCTGAGACCCATCATAGCCACAGAATTGCAAGTAGCCTTTCCACTCTCCCTCAGACCTGTCAATCCAGCTCTTCCTGTCTCCTGTCCAAAGTCACTGTTGCTGAAAACTGGAGACTGTGTCCAGCGTCCAGGATACAGTGCTGTGCCCTACCTGGCCAATGCTACAAACAGGGGTTCTGGTTTGCAGGACCCTCAGGGAGCTCTATGCAAGAGGGAAGGCAGGCCAGAAACAAGAAATAACATCCGCAGCCATGTGAATGGGAATCTGTCAGTGGGGACAAGAAGTGCGGCTGGAATGGAAATGGGGAATGGGGAGAGGGGCGTGAGGCTGTGTTATGAAGAAGGAGGCTCAGGAGCTGCTGAGACCTTACACCACAGGGCTCTCAGTGACAGTCCAGAGCACTCACCAACGCAAGGCAAACACCCTGTGCAGTCACCACGCGTTGGGCATTGAGGAAGCAAGGGAGATGCCCACGGCTATGGGGATGATATGGGAAGCGGGACCTGCTGGCTATGGGGATGATATGGGAAGCGGGGCCTGCTGGCTATGGGGATGATATGGGAAGCGGGGCCTGCTGGCTATGGGGATGATATGGGAAGCGGGGCCTGCTGGCTATGGCGATGATGTGGGAAGCGGGGCCTGCTGGCTATAGGGATGATATGGGAAGCGGGGCCTGCTGGCTCAATCCCTGCAGCCAAGGAGCCTGCGGTGAGGGTGGACAGCTTCCAGGGAGCAGGCTCTACGGTTGGTTCATACTCAGGACCCGGACGGATCACCTAGGATCTAGAAGTGGCCTCTGGGTCTTGGGGAGAGGCTAGGGAAGACTAAAGGGAGGGGAACCACCTTCAGAGACCCAGGAAGCCGCCATCCGTATGACTGGGGACCTTCCAGTGTGGCATTGGGGACCACCCACCATGCTAACTGTGCCCTTTACCCAAGTCATTGGCTACCTAGGGTGAACTTCGATGGATTGAACTTTGGTTTGTCATTGGGACTTCCGGGGGTGGGGAGATAGAGCTACCTAGTCCCTCCCAGGATGTCCCATGACGCCCTCCCAAAGCAGAGTCAGCAGCTAGCCTCAGCCTGCAGAAGAGGCTCCTGGTCCAGATGATGTGTTATCTGTGTTCCCCTGACACCCTCCCAGAACAGCTCAAATAAGGCAGCCTGGGAATAAGGCGCCAGGGCGTTTATCTCTCCTAGACAAAAGCTTGCATTTGTTTGCTGGGCTGGAATCAGCAGAGCTGACAGAAATGTGCCAGCCCAGTCCCTAAAGCTTCTCATGTTTCCTAGACTCCATCCCTACACCCTGGGTCAGGTCCAGGATCTGAAGGGAGCTCTCCAGATTCAGCCAAGGTGCTGTGCTCAGCTGATGGAGGTCACCCAGCCTTACTGGTGTTTGAAACTGGGTGTGCAGCCACAGGGTTGCTATGTGAGTTTGCCTGGACACTGAAAGGATGCTGAGGAGGATGGAGGGACTGGGCTGCTGCAGGAGCCACTCCATCCGGTAGAACGGGGTCCTCTGGACACAGCTGGTCTGCCACACAGCATATCCCCATGCCAGGGACAATTGTGGACCCTTCTAGCCTGGATGTGGGTGTCCCAAGCTGGCCTGAGGAAAAAAAAAGTGAGCCTCAGGATGACATTGGACACGCGGAGTCACACTGGCAGGTTGGCTGTCCATACCAGGTCATCTGGCACTTGGAGTTCCTGAAGGAAGAACCAGAGGAACCCGAGAGCTCTGAACAAGACCTCTCCTTCCCAGTCCAGGAGGAAGCCAGGATCACAGACTGAGCAGGTCGCTTATGTCACAGTACGTGTGTGTGCACACACACAAAGTGCACACATGCACCACACATAGCACACACAGCATACACACACAGCACACACACCACACACACACACAGCATACACACAGCACACACACAGTATACACACACATAACACACACACAGTGCACACACACATAGCACATACACACAGTGCACACACACAGCACACACACAGCATGCACACACACACACATGTACATACACACCCACGCCCTCGCCCTCTCCAGCCACACAGTGACCCTGCATACACACTCCCCAGCCTAAGCACCGTGGTCCTTTCTGAAAGGTGCGTGCAGGCTGAAGGCTGTCACCTGTGTTAGAAAGTTTTCACATCAACCTGACACAAGCTATAGTCATCAGAGAACAGGAACCTCAATTGGAAAAAACAAAATCAAAAAACAAAAAACAAAACAAACAAACAAAACACTCCCATAAGATCAAGACAGACAGACAAACCTATAGGACTTTTGTTTAATTAGAGATTGATGAGGGAGGGCCCAGCCCACTGTGGGGGAGGCCACCCCTGGGCTGGGGGTTCTGGCTCCAACAGAAAGCAGACTGAGCAAGCCAGTCAGCAGCACCCACCGTCCACGGCCTCTGCTTCAGCTCCTGCCTCCATGTTCCTGCCCTGTTGGCGTTTCTGCCCTGACTTCTTTGGATGACCAATAGTGCCATGGAAGCGGGAGGCAGGTCCTCCCTAAGTTGCTTTGGGTCATAGTGCTGCGCCATACATAGCAGAGGAACCCTAAGTAATACGTCAGCCTAGCAAAGTGTGAGCAAGGGCTTCATGGAAGTCTTGGGAGCTCCTCTGTGCTCCAGGCTAATCGCTCTGCTGACCCCACCCCCCTCCCCGGGCTCAAGGGCGGCCTGCCTTTGCTCTGGTGTTGAAATATCTCAGTGTGACGTTCAACAGGCTCACCCTCTGCCTCTAAGTCATTTGTGTGCCCAGCTCCAGCCCCTTCTCCTAGAGCGCCAATACAGACTCCTTTCTTCCGCCCTCTGGATCTGACCAGGGATCGGGGAGCCCTCCCACTCTTCCCACCCTAAACCCCGTGCGCTCAGCTCAATTTTACCCTCTGAGAACGTCACAGTTCCAGCAGTTTCCATCCATGGTGGGCTGTCTCTGCGTCTGAGATGAGGCAGAAGATCATGGACGGAAAATGTGGTTGAGCAAAGTCGAGCCCTGAAACAGACAGAAGGGAGGGGTCCAGGCCAGGACAGGGCCCCCAAAGTGCACCCCAAGTGGTGTGTATCCTCCAGGTGGCTCCCTCTTCCTAAGGTTGCCAAGAGCTCTCAGAAGAGGTCTAGGACTCAATTGTTCACCACGGGAGCCTATGAGGGACATTTCACTTCAACCCATGATTGCCTTCCTCAGCACCAGCAGCCAGAAGACCCCCGACCATGTCCAGCAGAGCACAGTTCATCTCCCTTTGACTCTTCCGAGCAGAGCACAGCTTGATTTTGCTCACTTAAGACTTTTATTTATTACTTTAATTATGTGCTAGTCTCTGAGTCTGGGTGGAGTGATGCAATACGAAAGCAGTTGCCCCAGGAAGCCAGAAACTGGAGCTACATTGGTTGTGAGCTGCCTGCTATGGGTGCTGGGAACTAAACCCAGGTCCTCTGCAAGAGCAGCAAGCATTCTTAACTACAAAATAGGTTTCCAGTGCCCTACTCCTACCATTGTGAAAAGCACCCGCTTCATTGGTCGGCCCACCTGTCACTCACAGCAGGAAGCTCCACCTTTGCTGATTTCGTTGACTAAATAGGTTTTCCAGACAGCACCCCCAGAAGAGCCCCGCATTCAATCTTCTATTAAAACCGTTATTATAGTTGTTAACTGAGTGAGTGTGTGGAGGGGGAAAGAGGAGAAAGAGGGGGAAAGAGGGTCTATGTGGCACTCACACCATGGCGTGTACGTGGAGGTCAGAGGTCGACTTACAGCGATTGGTTCTTTCTTCAACCATTTGGGTCCTGGGACTTGAGCTGAGGCAGCAACCTGCTCCCACTGAAGCATCTCCCCAGTCCCCTTTCTGCCTTGAAAGGATCAGGGAGGATAGGCCTGCAGGGCTGTGAGTTATTGCTCTGCTCTGCCTGAGAAAACAGCAGGGCAGAGGCCACGCCTCCATTGCGAATGGTGACCAGAATCCAGAGCCCCCGGGGGCTTCTCCTCTCTGCTGGAAGAACCAGTCTCCTCCTCCGGGAAGCCAGCCTCACCCTCCTTCCCTCCAGGTGGAACCCAGGCTGCTATAACAATATCTTTTCCTCCAAGGGCTCCATAAAGCTGAGCCTGGCAGGTGAGCTGAGGCAGGAGGACCATGGCCATCTAGGGGTGCAGAGCAAGATCACCTCAAAAGAAGAGGAAATGAAAAAATGAAATCCACAGTGGGAAAGAGGGACCTGGAGAAATCCGAGAGCGTGGCCTCTCCTCCCGAGATGAATAGCTGGGCGGCCAACTCTCATTTCCTCAAAACTGGCAAATGACATTTTAAATCCGTTCCTGCTCTCCGATCTCCCCCCCTCTGAAGATGAGTCTCGCAGGGGAGAGAGCGGGATCCAGCGGAGACATTTGTTTTCAGCCCAGATTGAAGAATTGCCCAAAGTAAAATATTTATGTTCTCTGCACCCAGCCTGTTTTCTTCCAAAACCAGAGGTCAGAGCCCCGATGAGGGAACAGACGGTTGGCTTCCATGTCTGAAAACACCCAACACATCTCCCACGAAGGACCCTGCCCCGTCCCTTTGTTCTGCCTGGGCTATCGAAGCTGCCTGTGTTCCAGACAGAATTCCAAATTAGATTATTTGAATGGCATTAACAGCTGCTGGATGGGAAGAAATGAAGGGTGCCGTTGTCGGGGCCTTGAGCAAGACGAGAGACCTCCAGAGAACATCTGGCCCAGACTCCCTGCAAGCTGGAGGGAGCCGGGACAGACACACCATGGCAGATGGCCGATCGATCGCTCGCCCCAAGTCCCTGGTGATAAGGCACCGCCTCTTCCTGGGGTGCCCACTGCCTGCTGACCGTATGCAGGAGTGTTCCTCTGCGACAGGCACCTGCTTTCAGGAACTGATGGCGCTAAGAGAGCATTGCTTGTATCTGAAGAGGGAGAGGGGAGAGAGGGAGAGAGAGAGAAAGAGAGAGACAGAGACAGAGAGACACAGAGAGACCAAGACAGGCAGACAGACAGAGAGACAGAGAGACAGAACAAGAGAAAGGGAAAGAGAAGTAAGAGAAGGAGGGGAGAGAAGAGATTCAAGATGGGGTAGGAGAGAGGACAAAAAGAGAGAAAGAACAGAGAGAGAGGGGACAGAGGAGAGAGAGGACACAGAGGACAGAGAGATGACAGAGAGAGAGAGGAGAGAGAGAGAAAGAGAGAGAGAAGTGGGAAGACAGACAGACGTCGGGATGAGTTCTTACTCAGTGTCTGAGCCACAGCCACAGTCCACCAGAGCAGAGTTCAGAGTGAGGGCAGCTGTGTGGAATCAGGGTAGCTGCAGGCCCTCACTGAGGTGTTTTGGGCTGGGGGCTCCACAGCAGTCTTGTATTAACAATACGCGTGACTTCCCTAGCCAAGGTGCTGGCTGTACCATCCAGCATCCTTCGGAGTGTTCCTGTGAGCAAGCTTCCTGACATCAACGTTTAAATGCCCAGGTGAGGTGTCTCACATGGAGATCTCAGCCCTGAGGAAGCAGAGGCAGGAGGGTCTGGCTAAGTTTCAGAACAGACAGGCTCTTCCTCAAAAGCAACAACAGAAGCATTTAAATGGGTGGACTGTGTACATTAGTGGCCTTCCCTAATGCGGTGGGCACCCCAGGATGAAAAGTCACGACCTCTGAGAAACAGAAGAGGGCTTTGAGCTTGATCCAGGACCGCTGGCTTTTCCTTGCTCACAGACAGAGGCCTGAGCTCCCAGGGCTCTTCCCTGCCTGCAGCCCACTGTCTCCTCAGCCCTCAGGCCTCACATCCCGGCTCTTCAGGCTCACAGACCAACATCTCCGGAATGCAGCGTCTGTCGAACAGCCTCAAGAGTAGACCCTGGAGTAACTGCACAGGAATGACCTTCGACCTCTGGAGCAACTTCTTCTGGGGTGTTGCAAACAGACTACGAAGCCCAGTCAGGGTTTCACCAACAGAAAAGAGAAACTGAAGACTGACATCCAGCTCAGTGAGCCAGCCAGTTTATGGGGTCACTCTCAGGGGTTCAAGCGAGGGGGTTCTAAGAGGAAGTGTTTTGATTATGAGGTAGGAGCTGCAGAACCTTTCCTTCTCGGAGAAAACCAGCCACCCTCTGGAAGTCTCTGTGCATTCGGGAGAGGGAACACCTGGAGCATCGGGACCTGTGGGCAGAGAGGTTCTGGATTATCTGGAGGAAGACAAAGGGGGGCTTGGTGACCCCTGGGTTTTAAACTCAATCCCATCCTCCTGTGCCTAGCGCAGCCTTCAGTCCAGTTCCCAAGTGCCACTTTAATGGGGGAGAACATCAGCTGGAGAGTCCATGTCATCATGCCACCCACTCAGTGACAACTGCCTTTCCCAGAAGGAGCACAGCATGATAGGAAAGGCTCCAATGACAGCTGCTGACTCTCAGGGGAAAGGGGCCACAGAGAGCAGAAGATGGGCGGTGTGCCCCGGGGGTCCCACGGATGCCCGTACACTAACAAGCTCGATGCCCGATGCCGGGAGCCAGGGAAGGAGACAGACCCTGCAGAGGGCAGGAGCCATCCTCCCCACCGCCTCCAGAGCCCGCCCTTGTTAAAGGCTCCCAAGGGCTCCACTGCTAAGGGCAAGGCTGGGCTGGGGTTTGGCTTCATTTGAACTTTGTAGATGTTGACTTGTTTAACGCCTGCTTCAAAGATGGCCACACCCATGTTGTCACCTGTCTCCGGGAAAACCCAAAGGAGTCTCCTCCGTCCAGGGCTCAGCCTGGTGTCGAGCTATCACATCAAAGAGTCCCAGGAGAGCGCCTCGGACGCCTCCGTGTGGGCGGTGTTTAGACAGAGCATCTTCCCTTGTGATGGATTTCTTCTCCAGGCTTCCACAGGACACACATTCTGGGCTTTTATCCTGCATCAGAGCACGCCCTTCCTCATCTTCCTCAGGGCTCTCTCTATCTCCCGTGCTCTCAGGTGGGAGAGCAAGAAGCGAGGCACTGGGGTACTCCCCTCACACGCATCCAGTCTCTGTACACTCAGATGGGACTTTAGATAATGTTAGCACCGTCATGACTCCAGACTCAGGAGCACAGACAGGACCTTTCCAGAGAGCCAGAGTTTCTGTGTCCAGTTGCCTGCTGCCTTAGGATTTTACTGCTGTGAACAGACACCATGACCAAGGCAACTCTTATAAGGACAACATTTAGTTGGAGCTGGCGACAGGTTCAGACAGAGGTCAGTCCATTATCATCACGGCAGAAACACGGCAGCATCCAGGCAGGCATGGAGCAGGAGGAGCTGAGAGTTCTGCATCTTCATCTAAAGGCTGCTAGCAGAAGACTGGCTTCCAGGCAGCCAGGGTAAGGATCTTAAAGCCCATGCCCACAGTGGCACGCCCACTCCAACAAAGCCACACCTACTCCAACAAGGCCACACCTATTCCAACAAGGCCACACCCACTCCAGCAAAGCTACACCTACTCCAACAGGGTCACACCTCCTAATAGTCCCACTCCCTGGGCTGAGCATATACAAACCTTCACACCTGCTTAGCTCCACTCACCTTCTCCTTTAGCCAAAGTCTAAATTCACAGATCCACTCAATACCCTCTTCTCTGCGAAGCCCTAACACCCCAACTTGCCGTGTTTCAAAATTTCCTCCTAAATTATGTCCCACTTCCTCAAAGGACAGTCCCCCCCTGGTCCCACTGTCCCTGGAGTCACCCTGGCCTCCCATCTGTCTCGTGCCCTTGAGACATCTTGGGCCATCTGGTGGGTGCTCTTTCTGTAAAGGACCTTCTTGCTACATCCAGCTGCAATGACAGCCTTGACACAGAAAATGTTCTTCTTTACAGCACGACTTGTCGATGGAATGTTCTACAGAAAATGTCATTTGTCTAGAAAACTCAGAAAAGATTCTTTAAGTCAAATCTACTTGAGGACATCTGAGGGCAGCTAGGCCAGTGGGGCGTGAGGAGCCAAGACTCAAGATTAAAAGGCCACTCAGGAAGGAGAGCCAAGGACTTGCATTGGCTTTTTTATTGGAAGAAGTTGCTGATTTGCAAAACAGGCAGCAAAGTTTAAGCTGGGCGGAGTGCCGTGTGGCCCTGGGTGGGGTGGAGGAGGTGGCCTCGGGCTGCCAACGAGCATGTGTCACAGCCTGCATGCTGGATGCCACTTAGGGCCCAGGAAGGGCTGTGACGCAGTGCTGTGTGACTTCCTGGGGAGATGTGAGCAATATTTACTCACCCCAGGTAAGTCACTGAGGACAGATCACTGACAGGACCACCGAAATACATTTTGGAAAGCCAATGTGTTTTATTGGAATTACTAATATAAGTATGGGTGAGGGGGACTTTCAGAAGCATGGCTAACGTGAAGGCAGTGGCGTTTTTAGAACGTCCACCCCAGCATGGTTGCTGACTCAGGAAAGCTGCAAGGCTGGGGCTCTCTGCACGACTTGCAGAAATCCCCACACCTCAGAGGGTGTCCTCCTTCTCCATCTATTCTCACGGCTTCCATAACCTTAGGGAAGAATGATTTTTATGAATTTAGTGAGTTTCAGAGACTTCCTGAGACTTGTGAGTTGGTTTGCTTCCTAAGTCTTAAGAGTTTCCCTCCAGAATGGAAATGGTTTTGGTTTTTGGTTTTTTTTTTATTCGATAAATTTTTTATTTACATTTGAAATGATTTCCCCTTTTCTAGACCCCCTGGAAATATTTTAATTTGGAGGATAACACTACACAGAGTTCAAGAAAAGAGCACCCCAGAAACAGGCTAGTACGAGACACCCCCGCCCCCAACAACGAGAAAGAATGGAAAGAAAGTACACAGACAACAAATATGATAGGTCAAAGGTCAACTCCAAGCAGTGCAAGGCTAGACTGGCTTGGGTCTCTTCCTTCCTTTCTTGAAGAGCAGCAGAAGGAAGGCATTGATTTAGAGCCGTGGGTTCTGGGATTGATTCATAAACATAAGCCCAGATGCTTCAAACCCAAGAACAAAGGCTTCAAATTGAACTAGGTCAACCCAGGCCTTTCCCAGCACGGGTTAACATCCTCGGCTTTCCATGTCCCATTGAGTTTCTCAAAAATGAAGGTCAGAAGCAGGAACTAAGAGGAAAATAGACAACACCAACAAGTCCACAGTGACTCAGAGATGGCCAGTGTTCAGGCTTGAAAGTAGCTATGACGAATACGTTCAGTAAATTTCAGAACAAGTTACGAATTCTTGGCCCAGAACTGGAAGCTATAAACATAAATCAAAAAAGAAATTCTCAGACATAAAAATAAACACCACAAATTAAGCACTTAAACAGACAGAGCAGCCCAATGAAAGATGTGCAGAGGCTTCTGCAGCTCCTTCACAGATGAGGATGTCCATACCAGGCAATTAAATATGGAAAGGTACTCAACCTCATTAATCATCAAGAGAATAAAACTAAGACTGTGAGAGGAACACCACCGCAGACTGACTGGAATAGGTAAGCTCAAAAGCCTACATGTCAAGTGAGAGATGCTTAATCGTCTCAATGTGGGTGGGAATGTATGTACAGCTATCTGTACATCTGTATATCTGTACATCTGTACATCTGTATATCTATACCTCTATATCTCTACGTCTCTGTATCTCTGTTCCTCTATATATCTGTATGTCTATATGTCTATCTATCCACATAAATAAATATCCATATATAAATCTATATATCTTTATGTCTGTATATCTGTGTCTTTATCTTTATATCTCTATATATTTATATATACATATCATCTACATGTCTATATATCTATATGTCTACATATCTGTATATCTACATATCTATATGTCTATCCATACAGATAGATAAATAAATATCCATATGTAAATCTATATATCTATATATCTGTATATCTGTATAGTTATATCTCTGTATCTATGTATCTCTATATATCTGTATGTCTATAGTCTATATATCTATATGTCTATATGTCTATCTATCCATATAGATAAATAAATATCCATATATAAATCTATATATCTATATGTCTGTATATTTGTGTATCTATATCTCTATATATTTATATATTTATACATCATCTATATGTCTATATATCTATATGACTATATGCCTATATATCTGTATATCTATATGTCTATCTATCCATATAGATAAATAAATATCCATATGTAAATCTATATATCTATCTGTATATCTACATATCTGTATCTCTATATCATCTATATTTATATCAATATCATCCATATCTACATCATCTATACCTATACCTATACCTATACCTAAACTATACCTATACCTATATCTATGCAGGCTTATATATAAGTGGGCTTATAGATATTATATATATATATATATATATATATATATATATATATATATATATATATAAAATAAAACTTTGGGAAAGCACTAGGTGCACCACTGACAGCAGAAAGGTGCATACACAGGGACCCTGATGGACCTGAAACCTGACATCCCCACCCCAGGGGCATTTTGAAGAGAATACCACATGTAGTAGAGAGCAGGAACAGTCTTTGCTCATTTTGTGTAGCTGTGGCCAAGTACCTAGCCAGGGGAGAACTTGTTTATTTTGACTCGCATTTCCAGAAGTTTCAGCCAATGGCCATATGTCCTATGCTTCTGACCTCAGTTTGAGGCAGAATAGTACGGCCATGGGGATAGGAGGAAGACTTTCTCTGCGAAGGACACTGAGCGAAGAACGTGGTAGACAGGAAGATACAGCCCCAAGATCAACCTCCTCAAATGGCTCCGGTGCTCCACTCCACCCTCTTCTGAGAATGCCACCACGTTACAGATAGATCAAGATATATTCATCAGTAATATCAGATCCGATCGCCCATGAATGTGCCCCAGAGACACACCCAGGGAAATCAGTCCAAGCAGGCTAATGGTCCCGAGTGTTCTAGATTGCTTCTTAGTACTGTCATAAAAGTCAGCTTGGGGAATGACTTGGTCTCTGATCTAGTGTTGTGAAGAGACACCATGACCATGGCAACTTTTGTAAAGAAAGCATTTGACTAGGGCTGACTTATAGTTTCTGAGGCTTAGTTCTATATCACGGGGGCAGAGATCAGGGCAGGCATGGCAGGCATACCAGGGAGGGCAGGCATGATACTAGAGAAGTAGTTGAGAACAATATCCTGATCCACAGGCATAGAAAGAGGGAGAGTGAGATGGAGAGTGAGAGAGACTGACCTGGTATAGGCTTTTGAAACTTCAAAGCCTACCCTCAGTGACACATTTTCTCCAACAAGGCCACACCCACTCCAACAAGACCACACCCATTCTAACAAGACCACACCCACTCCAACAGGACCACATCCAATCCAACAAGACCACACCTACCCCCAATAAGGCCACACCTACTCCAACAAGGTCACACCTACTGTACCAAGACCATACCTACTCTAACAAGACCACACCCACTCCAACTAGGCCACATCTACTCCAACAAGGCCACACTTATTCCAACAAGACCACACCTACTCCAATACGACCACACCCATTCCAACAAGGCCACACCCACTCCAACAAGGCCATGCCTCCTAATCCTTCTAATCCTCTCAAAGAGTTCTACTCTCTGTGACTAAGCGTTCAATTGTATGAGCCTATGGGGCCATTCTCATTCAAACCACTATAGGGAGGAAAGGGTTTATTTAATTTCACAGCTTTATAGCCCATCACTGAGAGATTTCAAGGCTGGAGTCCAAGGTGAGGACCTGGAGTCAGGAACTGAAGCAGAGGCCTTGGAGGAGCACTGCTCACTGGCTTACTTCCTGCCTTCTCAGACTGCTTTCTTACAGAGCTTAGGAATATAACACCTCCCACATCAGTAAGAAAACACACCACAGACATGGCCACAGACGAAATAAGTAGAGACAGTGCCTCAGCTGAAGTTTCTTTTTTCCAGGTGACTCCAGTTTGTATAAAGTTGACAAAGAGTAACCAGGACAGCCATTGAGCCACACATCCCCTAGCTTGAAACAAGTGAATGTGTTGTGTCATGTTTGAACATGTGAGTCCACAGAACTGCAGAAATGAATGAATTCCTGCCACAGTCAACAACTGATGAACTGTTTGAGATGCTGAGCAGAAAAGCCTGTGGGAGAACACACTAAAAGTTTCTATTGCACAGATTCTAAATCCAACAAGCACATCCCATGACTTTAAGATTCAAACCAGTGTTTGCCCTATGACAGAAGTCTTGGGAGCAGGATTGGGGGCAGAGTAGGCATGTGCTGTGATAATTCGCCAACCAGTAACCTTGTGGGTTAGATATTGTCCTATGCAAACGTCATTTAAACAGAAAATATTTACGCTAAACATCAACCATTGGCTGAGAAGATGGCTTAGCCTGTAAAATGCTTGCAGCTTAGGCATGGAACCTGAGGGCATTCCCTATCACCCACTTACCAGCCTGACATTGTAGCATGCATGCCTGCAATCCTAGTACTGGGGAGCTGGAGACAGGAGGATTCCTGGGGCATGCTGGTTACCCAGTCTAGAAGCTAGTTAGATCTAGGTTGAGTAAGAAACACTGTATCAAAATAATAATAAGATTGCAGTTGAGGAAGACACCCAATGTAACATCTACCTCTGGCCTCTACAAGCACATGCACCTTCACATATGCACATACAAACACACATACACACCAGCTCTGTATAAATATACATACTGTCCTGTGAGACTTTTCCTGGGGAGACAGAACACATCTATTCACTCCATATAAAGAACCCAGGACAGACAAAAGTAGCAACTATACTGAAGCCCAACCTGGTGGGCCAGTGAGTTCGTTGTGGTTAGTAACAGAAGCATGACTGCGCTCACTGGTCCGGCCAACCTGACACAAATTAGTTACATCTGGGGAGAGACAATCTTAATTCAAACCTTTTAAAAAAGCTTCCCTAACGTTGCCCTACAGAGAAGTCTATAAGGTATTTTCTCAATTAGTGACTGACACAGGAGGACCCAGTTCATGTCAGGTAGTGCCACCCCTGGACAGATGACCGTGGGCAGTCTGAGAACACTGGCTGAGCAGGCCATGAAGCAGTGTTTATTCATGGCTTCTGTCTCGGTTCCTGTCTCCATGTTCCTGCCTTGAACTTATGCCCTGACTTCCCTAATTCAATTACAAACTGAATTAAACCCCTTGCACACCAAGTTGGCTTTGTTTTTCCACAGCAGTAGAATCTCTAAGGAGGACAATGGGTGAAGGGTCACAGGAGCAAGATGACTCAAGGGCTCAGCACCACTGAAAAGCCCATCCCTCACGCGTGATGGCTCATGAGAGATGTGTCCCTTGGGCTCTCTGTGTGACATGCAGGCAGTTCAACTGGTCCAGGAGACTCCAGGCAGCTCTGATGCCAGTGTCCCCTCTCCCTGTTGTCTTTCATCACTTTTATCACCTGGGAAATGGACTGCAGTGAATCCTGTCAACTTTCCTGGAAATGTGAAGTTTGTTCACTCTCTGAGTCTCATGAATCTCCGTTCCTTCCTAGACTCTTTTAAGTAAAAAAAAAAAAATCTGTAAAACACACACACACATACCCCACATACATGTAAACATATGCATATGCACACACATGTGTACACATGCATGTGAGCACACACTCATGCACACTGTTGTGCATATGAGCATGTACACACACATTTGTGTGCACACATGCACACATACACTCATGCACACACGCATGAGCATGTGCACACACATGCACACACATCTTAGTGTTCACATACATGTATGAACACACACATGTGAGCATGTGCACACACACACACACACGGAGCAGTAGTGAAATGCATCCAGCATGTGCTTATTTCTTGTCTCCTTGGTTTCTGTCACTGTCTCAACTTCCTGTCCTCTAGAGTAGCGACCCAGCTATCACAACCTCCAGGTTTTTAACTTGCATCCCATAACCCAAAACACAGCAGCTGGATGGGTGCCGTCTAATTTGACCGGACTGAGCTCTCAGGCCTCTCAAGCAGGATTCCTTGCCATGCACCAATCTGTACTTCTGGTGATAGACTCTCTGTCCTGTTAAGACATCACATCCTGGACACAGGGAGTCTGTACTGTCCCCACTGCCTGGTAGGCTCCTGTCTTGGCTGTGACTTGCTGTTGTTCTGAGACCTCCTTGGAGCCTTGTCTTGATATCTCAGTGGAAGAAGTCAGCTCCTCCTGCTCCAGAGTTTCATTCTCTGCAGACTGGCTCTCCCTCCCTCGTGTTCTTTCTCCCCCTCCCTGCTTCCCACCCTCCCTCCCTGCTCAGTAGACAGGAACCTGCAGAAGAGCAGACCCTGTATGCACCTCCAGAACACATCAGACAGTGTTTTGCATATATATGAACATAATAATTACATGTGAAATGAATAAAACAAGTTTGGAAAATGCCCACCACTTATCTCTCCTGGAAAGTCTAATTTACATTAGCATTTTAATGATTCTAAGAAGTCTTACAGTACAAAAGAAAGCTGCTTCGCCACCACCAGGCATCTCCAGCTGATGCTCAGCACAACATAGGATCTCGAACGGCGCCTGCCAACTCCCCTGCCGGAGGAGGATGCCCAGGCCTCAACTCAGGCCTCAGCTTCCTGTGATTGCCTCAACCTCCAGAGCCTCCCATCTCTGCGACAACCCCAGAGGCTGAGGTGTTAGCAGAGATGTGTACCAGGCTAGGGAGAGGGATTTCCAGGTTCTTGACGTCCTCAGCAAAACCTGAGGTAAAGGTTCATACTGATTTGCAAAAGTAGAGATGAAACTTTATTCAAAGCAAATAAAAACAAAAAGAGGAGGGAGAGGAGAGAGACAGAGAGACACAGAGAGGGAGACAGAGACAGAGATTCAGACAGAGAGACACAGAGAGGGAGACAGAGACAGAGATTCAGACAGAGGGAGACACAGAGAGGGAGGCAGAGACAGAGAGAGAGAGATTTTTCTCAGACAGAGAGAGGCACAGAGAGAGAGAGAGACAGACAGACAGAGAGACACAGAGAGACAGAGAGATTGAAGGGGCGATCAAGCTGCTTTTCCTGACAGCAGTGATCCAGAGTGAAGACATTTCCAGTCCCCCTTGACTGTAGTCTGAGCCCCTCTTTATAGTGTTCCAGAGCTGGAGGAGTTTGGTGGCTAGGGGTTGTAACTCGGGTGGTTTTGCCTGACAGATTGCATCAGTGCACAGATTCCTTCCCATAATGCATCTGGTTTTAGCCATAGACAAAGCACTTATGCGTAGCGATGAGACGGGGAACTGGAGGTTCTCACTCAGCTCTCCTTTGGCCAGTGTAACTGACTGTCACACACCCAAAGCCAGTCCGGGCTGGATTAGCCTCAACTCTCAGACTAGCACATGCTGGACATGCATCTGAAGAAAAACTATCTGAGTCTGAGAGTCGAGTGAGCAGAGAAGAAAGCTCTTCTTTGTAAGTAGGGCGTGCATGCAGCTGGATGCATTTTTAAGTAGGGTGTGCATGCAGCTGGATGCATTTGTAAGTAGGGTATGCATGCAGCTGGATGCATTTGTAAGTAGGGTGTGCATGCAGCTGGATGCAGCTAGGAGTATTGGGTTGCCAATAGGTACTAAGTGTATCTTTCAGAGCTGAGTATGTGCAGATTGTGGGTAAGTATCTCAGGCTGCTAAATACAGTACTCTAAGAGGGTTGCATGCACACCAAATGGGTGTGGCCCCAGGTTACTAAACCATACCCCACCCCTGTCTGCCTCTTGCCTGTCCACCTCACTGACAACCTGGGCATCCTCCTTTTGTTTGGGGGCATGGGGAAACTGAGTCATGTTACACTGATAGAGGCTGTGATACCTGCTGTAGCAAGTGTTGGCTTCCTTCTCCCTGCAAAGCGATGCTCTCACCTTCTCAATTAAGAACGGTCATGGCCTGTTGGCCTGACACAGTGGGTGGGTGTGAGAGTCTCTACTCACCCCGGAGCGCACCCCTGGCCAGCACGGGCTGTGGAGAGGATACATCACATCAGCTGTTCAGCTCCCCGGGGAATGCGCTCCACCTCACAGCCGTGAGACATTGTCAGGCACAGGTCCTGAGCCACATAGCCTTCTCTCTCAGACTGACAGGTTTCTGTGGCTTCCACACCAGCCTGGGCTACACAGTCAGTTACAAGCCAGGCCCGGCTGCATAGTGAGATCCTGTCAAAAATGCCTTATCTTGTGAAACTTTCACCCAAGCCAACAGGAAAGATGGCGAGCTGTAACTAGTTCCAGTCTACACGATTTACAGTACCCGAGGACCGTGGGCTTCTTCTTGTCACTGTCAGGAGCCATTCTAGAAGCTTCTCTGCCATGAGAGCTATAATTAGCATCACACTGGTTCTTCCTGACTGGTGCTCTGCTCAGTGTGCGCTTCCGCTCTCAGGTCCTATTCACCAAAGAAATCTATCTGGAGGCACAAACAGGACTTCTCACCTGTCACGGACAGCTTACCCAGGGCCCTGTGCAGGAGCCCTGAGAGGAGTCTTCTCCCAAGTCAGGTGTTCTTCCCCCAAGGATTTCCTGACCTCAGCATCTGTGGCACTGCTGTGGTGGTCTGTCCAGCCTACAGTGGAATGCCCAGGAATAGAGGACATTTCACAATGTCCCCCCACCACCACCACTTAGATCTCTCTACATGAGAACCCAGTGTCTATGTCAAGTTAGAAGGAAACAAAACTACCCTATGTCTCCACGGAGCCTGGCCACCCAAGGGACCACAGCTCCAGAGCAGAGCCCTCGGAGGCAGTGCACTTAGAGAGTCAAAGTTGGTCGGCCGGCAGTGTGCAGGGTGGCCAGCATCAAGACTCTTCCTTCCCTGTTTATTTTGGTAGAAATACTGATTTCTGCAACCAACCAACAGCTCTAAGCAGTATGCTCTCAGGAGCCCCAGCCTAAGAGAGCCCGGTGGTACAGTCTACGGGGAAGGAGACGAGCTGGGTGGGTAACTGGTAAATGAATTATGGATAACACAAGACCAGTGCCAGCCAGCAGCCCCTTGAAGCAGGCTGCTACCCGGAAGAGGTCCCCCTCCCCATACTGATTACAGTGTGGGAAGGTAAGCGGGAACCTTCTCTTCACAAGGCTCCCCTCTCTGAGTTAGCAGGACTTCCAGAGTCACGTGAATGTAGTAATGAGTCTCTGCTGGCTTCCCAGCAGAAGTGAGACTCCGGGAGGCCTCAGGGTTCCAGGGACGCATCTCTCACACATTCACTCTGCCTTCTCAAACCCTGCCCTGGTGGGTCCACGGGGACACACAATCACATCAGTGGTGTAGAGTTAAGGGTCTGAACGGGCCAGGGCTGTGACTTTTCTTGTAGGTGCTGAGGGCTCTGTGCTCTCTGTGGTTTACTGAAAAGGCAGATGTCCTGCTTAAAAAGAATTCCAAGGAGAAAGGCATGAGAAGAGTGTTTCACAAGGAAGTCTGCTCCAGAGAAGAGAAGAGAAATTCAGTTCAGTCCAACTGAAAACTGGAGTGAAGAGGGAGGGACTGGGGGGGGGGGTGGAGAAAGAGAAAAAGGAGGGAGGGAGGGAGAGGGAGAAGGGAGGAAGAAGGGAAGAAAGTGGGGAGAGGGCAAGGAGAAGGAAGAGGGAGAGGAGGGAGAGGTAAGAGAGGGGGAATAGAAGGAGAGGGGCAGGAGAGGGGGAGGGGTAAGGGAGGGGAAGGAGGAGGGAGAGGGAAAGAGAAAGAGAAAGTGAAGGAGGGAGAGGGGTTCCAGGGGTCAGAGAGGGGAAGAGAGAAGTGGAGGAATGGGGGGTAGAGGGGAAGGGAAGAGGAGAGGGAGAAGAGGAGTGTGAGGTGGAAGGTAGGGGTAGGAAGATGGAGAGGGGAGGGAGAAGAGGGAGGGGACATAGAGGCATGTGAAGTCTCTGAGCCTTGTCCTTTAGGCCACATGCTTGGGCAGTGAGCTCCAGGAGCCTCAAAGAGCCTCATGTCTCCATCCCCAGTGTGGGTATCACAGGCGTGGGCCACGGTGTCTGGCTTTTTATACAGGTTGTCAGGATGCAAACTCGTGTCCTGAGCAGACACTTTCCCACTGAGAGATCCTGCAGCTTCCACTGTGTCTTCTTTTCATGCCTTGACCTTTCTCACGGAAGTCCTTGAGACATCCTCCATGGGCAGGCACTGGCGTCCACACGGGAGAACAGAGCAAAATGACGCAAAGAGAAAACTCCGGAGTTCGTGCACACCTGTCTTTGTCAGTAGGTTCCTGCTGTGGCTTCAGGCCTTGCTAGCAGAACGTCCCGGCTCCAGGGTACAAGTTCATATCAAGATATGGCAGGAATCAGAACGGGGATGAAATGCCGTCATTCCTGAGGAGTTTGCAGTGTGGAAGAATCAAAGTCCCCAGGGCTGGTGAACGGCAAAGAGACACCAGTTTCATCTTCCATCCCCACCCATGAACCGGCTGTAAGGAGGCCTCCTCTGTTCCCAGCGATGTGTGCCGGCCGCTGGTATAGCCAGAGCGAGGCTGGCAGGTCCTGCCAAGTTCTAGATCTCTCGGACTGCCTTTCAGGTGCTCCAGGCATCTATCTGCAGCTCCTAAAGTGCTTGTTTTCATTTGTTATTGGTGTGTGTGTGTGTGTGTGTGTGTGTGCCCATGTGTATGTGTGTATGTGTTTGTATATATGTTTGTGTGTGTGTCTGTGTTGTTTGTGTGTGATCTGTGTGTGTGTTTGTGTCTCTGTGTGTGTTTGTGTATGTGTGTGCCCGTGTGTCTTTGTGTATGTGTTTGTGTGTGTGTCTGTGCTGTTTGTGGGTGTATATTTGTGTGTGTGTCTGCTTGTGTGTGTTTCTGTGTCTATATGTATGTGTTTATGTGTGTGTTTGTGTATGTGTGTTGTTTGTGTGTGTCTGTGTGTCTGTGTGTGTGCACATATGTGTATTTGTGTGTGTGTGCACATATGTGTATTTGTGTGTATGTGTGTGTGTGTAAGGATGCACACTCAAGCACTTGCTGTCTGGTATTGGGAGCACATGGAGGCCAGAAGACAACTTTGTGGAGTTGCTTCTCTTTTTTCCTCTTTAAGTGGGTTCCAGGAATTGAACCCGAGTCTCTAGGTTGGCACAAGAAGCGCCTCTGTTGCTGAGCCATCTTGCCAGTGCCTGGTGGTGGTGGTGGGGTCATTCTCTCCCTTAGTGGCTGTGACTTGGCTCTCTCCCACCTGCTCACTGAGCGCTCTTTCTCCACACTGGTAGGATGCGAAGGCCATAGAGCTCATGGCGATCCTCCCTGCACATGTCTGTGCAGCGGTGTATGGTGTATGGGTTCACCTGTGCCTGTCGTCTGTGAGCACGGAGCTGTCTGTGAGCACGGAGTTCTCTGTGAGCACCGCGGGAGGTCTAAAGGACACCAGCCCACCTTTGTTCCCCAGACCACTGTGAGGTAACCCCGCCGACCAAGCAAATCTGAGCTCCTTAGTTTACCCAGCAGAGAGAGTCCCACCTTCGAGGAGCTGCAGAGGTTGGGAGGCTCAGGTGCTCCTGAGATGCCGGTCTGCATTTGAGTGGCTTCACCACTCGTAGATCCAACTAAAATATTCATACACGATGCTTTAGGTGGCCTCAGCCTGGCAAGAGAATTGAACCAAATTACGATGCATTGAGAGTTACTGGATAAACACATGGCTTCGCCTGGCAGAGCCAGTGGGTATCCTGGGAACGGGGTGTTTGCTTGGGTTAGATAGCTATTGCTCCTCCAGATCAACATGGAGGCAGGGTGCTTCTGATGTTGGCAATTGTGGTGTCTACCAGTACGCAACTGCTCTTGCTGGGAAAGCATCTCTGGGGAGAGTGAGTGCTTCCATTTTAACCACTGATGAAGTCAGAGGTTAACCCTGCATCCATGTGAGGCTTCAGCCCTCATCCTACCAGGCAGGAGCCAGTCCCAGCGGGGTAGAGTCATCAAGTGGGACAGACAGTGTTTCTCAGGACAGGGAATTGTTTCCAGAGTGATGCGTGATGAGGGTATTGGCCTGGTTGAGCAAGGTATTGGCTTAGAAAGGAGGGGCCCTGAGACACTGTCAAGATGGAGAGTGCTGGGTGGAGTTACGTGGACATTCTGAGGAGAGGGTGGCCTGCAGCCGGCTGTTCAAAGAAAGAAAATTCCGTTGTAAGGAGAGGAATAGGAGACCATAGAAAGCCTGGCTTTTGAACTTGATCTAAGAGGTGACAGGGATCCACTAAAGATTCTACACAGGACAATGTTTGTTGAGGAGGAGACTGGTAACATCCAAAGAGCCGTGGAGAAGATAAGTTCAGGAACTGCTGACATCTCTGATTTATATGGCGTCCAGACGTTTCCCCAAGATCCAGCACATCCTTCATAATTGATTAGGCAAATAAAGTTTTACCTCTGACTGGCTGGGATAATAGCGTGGCTTTGTGCCCACTCTGCGCTCCCCCCTGCACGGCTCAGGTTCATATCTGACCACCCTGAGAGTAGGAATCCACTGAGCGGAGAGCTTGGTCATCAAATGCTACCTCACGCTGATGTGGCTGGGGCCAGCGGGGAGGAGGGGGACCGCGGGGTGGGCTGCTGCCTTGCCATGTATAAATCGATTCTGTCCGTATTCAGGAGCCTTTAAACGTGAGAGGAGCGATCTGTCTTCATTTACGGCTGTGGGAGGGTTGAGTGGCGGGAGAGCTGAAACCCGAAATAACCTGGCAGTGAGATGGTGAAGGTCATTATCACAGGGCACGCGGTCCTCCCGCGTTGTCTGCACTGCGGCCAGGTGAACTGAGGAGCCACCCGTCTGGCTGCATGGTGACTCCCCACGCCCCAGACTTCCTAGGTCGAAGTTCTAAACCCTCAGGACCTCAGAATGCAACTGTATTTATTTAGAGGCACGGCTGCTCCATAAGTAATTAAGTTAAAATGAGGTCAGTGGGATTTAGTCTGCTTCAGTATGAGTACTGACCTCATAGGGAGATTAGGGAACAGAGACACACCCAAGGGGTGATCCCTGAGGGCACAGGCAAAAGATGGTATCTATGCAGCAAAGTGGGAGACCTTGGGAAAGATCAGGTTGTGAATCCTTCATTTCCAAGGCCCTGCCTCGGGGACAAGAACAGACACACATCCATTGTTTGTGGCGGTCACGCTGCTGTCGCAGTCTGAGCAAGAGACACGGATGACACCCAACTCCATACTGTCTACCCAGCCACTATAAGGTCTCACAGTGTCTCACAAGTTGGCTAACTTCACTACAGCGAAGCTCAGGTTACCAGACACATTGTTTTCAAACTAACTGAATAACACAGATACTTGGCCAGATCTCCAGCAAACCAGATCCTCCCTGAGGACCTCCACTGGCTTTGAAAATGCTTGAGAGATCACAGGTTCACACCAGCAAGTGGACTGACTCTCCTCGGTCCTGAGACCACGAGAGGAGAGGCTGGAGGAGCAGCACCTCTGCTGCCCACGCTGTCTGCTCCTCGAGAGAGCTTGTGAGTCAGGCCTAGTGGAAAACTGATTAACTTTAGCAAGGGAATGGTCTTTCTGAGACCCGCTTCTCCCCCTGACCCCAGAGACTGGGTGCTGAGTGGCTAAAATGTGTACCCCGAAACACCAGGTGGTACTTGATCAGACTCCCAGACGATGGATCAGAATTCGATCAGTAATAAACTCAGCCTTCCCCTTGGCTCACCGGGACTGCATGTTCCTAAGATAACCTTGTTTCCTATGACTTAATTCGGCCATCACTACCTGGGTCCTCTTCCTATGTCCTTGTCACCTTGGATGGCTGCAGGGCTGGCAAGAGTGGAGGCTGTGAGTAGGAGAGTTGAGGACAGAGACTGAAGGGGACACTGTCGTAGCCAGGCAGAGAGAGGGTTAACTGTCTGCTGGATGGCAGGACCTCCCCAGGAAGGGCCCCATTCCTCCCGGAGCAGAGAGAGCAACTGCCCATAACCCCAATTACTGGGACTGCGTCTCAGCAGTACGTCAAGGTGGCTGATGGTTGTATCTGATCAGCACTTTCTTCTAAAAGCTGGCTATTTATATCCGTCCCCACGCCGCTGCAGGCCTGGTGGGAGCTGACCCAGGTGGCGGTCTCCTTAATCGGGGTTCCTTGGCCATTCTGTTTTTATGAATCGATGCATTAAATCTCCAGAGAAGAAAAACTCATTCTGTGCTTGCTGGAGTTGATGGGACACGGAACTGCCACCTCCACAAAGTCTACTGGGGACATCCTCCAACCGCCCTTGGGAGCTAGCGGGACCTACAGTGAGAAGCACACCAGCCCTGATAGAGCGCAGGTGCGCTGGGATCCGTCTGTGGGTAACTAATTCTCTTTGGGTCTCCACCACCGTCTCATACTCAGGTCCTGTTTCAGGGCAGATTCTCATCACTAGAAGAGTTCTGTTTTCATTCCTGTTGGTGTGACAAATACCAGAACAAAAAGAAACTTATGTAGCAAAGTATTTAGGGGCCTCACAGTTCCATGCCACAGCCTACCCTCACCGGGAAGCCAGCGCAGGGACTCAAGAGGCTATCCCTGTCACACCCACAATCAAGAACAGAGAGAATAACACATCTTAGATTGCTTGGTCTTTACCTCCATAGCCTTCCACTCTCTTACACAGCTCAGGGCTCAGCCCATTCAGTGGTGCTCCCCACATTCAAGGTGAGTCTTCCCATGTTAGTGAATAATCAAGACTATCCCCCACTCCTCCAAGAAATACCCATAGGCCAAGAATAACTAAAATAATTCTTTATTGAGATTCTCTTCTCAGATGATTCTAGTATGTGGCAAGTTGATATTTAAATACTGAAATCGAACCCTCACAATGGATAACCATGTGCTTACCCAGTCAAGGACTGAGTGAGGCAGCCCACGACAAAGTCCCTAAGTTAAAACTTCCAGGCAAGCACGTGGGTCAGCAGTGTTCTGTCTCCTGCATTTTGAGCTGGAGTAGAGACCAAAGCTGCCAGGATCTGGTTCCCAGCACCGCCAGCTGGAGGGAACGGTGGCAACCTAAGTCCCCTTGTGTTCCTATGGGAATCGGTGCCTGGCCAGAGGCTTGACCTAACTCTCCTGGTTGAGTCTTCTGGTGGGGGGAGGGAGTGTCCTTGAAGATGAACATTTTTTTCTTAATGTGTAGGAGGATCACAGAAGGTGGTCAGAGTTCTTCGCCCCTCCTGAGATGGGAAAATGGTGCCCCAGGTCCCTGGGCCGTCATCCTTCTGTCTCAGCATTCAATGAGAAGACTGATGTCAATCAGACAGAGGGGACTCTAGGCCTCTGTTGCCTGTGCCTCCAGACTCCTACAGCTCCCTTTTCTTTGGGAAGACCTTTGCCACCTAAGAATCAGTTACCAAGATGGTACCCATGGCCTCCCAGCCACCCTAGCACGGGTGCCCGCAGCCTGCGGGAACCTGCCCTGTACCCAGCCTCCCACAGCAGAGGAAGAGCCACACAGCAAGCACAGGCAGGGAGAAGCCAGGTGAGCGGCCTCCACAGAGCGCACTTCTCTGAGGCACAGCGGAGGGTGTGGAATCTCTGCTAAGCCACTGTGGAGGGAGGGCGATGAGTAAGCCACACTAAGGGGAATGCCTCTTTGTCCTGGCGGGATGTGGACTGCATGGTTCACAAGGACACCTTCCCTCATGTCCCACGGTTAATCGGGAGTGCTGGATAGTTGCCTGACCTCATAGACAGCTTTGAGCTCCAAACTGAGGAAGGACATTGTGCAACCTGTATGTGAGAAAGAGCTTCAACCACTCACCACCTATGCTTCAGCCAGCTCCTAGCACCAGCCAGGATGACAGACTGACCACCCTCTGTCCATCTGTCTGTCTGTCAGTCTGTCCGTCTGTCTGTCTGTCTGTACCAGTGCATCTGAACCTGGTCTGTCTGTCTCTCTGTCCATTTGTGTGTCTATCTGCCCATCTGTCTGTTTGTTTGTCTGTGTGTCCATCTGTCTGTACCAGTGCATCTGAACCTGATTCATCTGTCCCTCTGTCCATCTGTCTGTCTGCCCATCTGTCTGTACCAGTGCATCTGAACCTGAGCCTGACTAACTGACCCTCCCCAGGGTAGAGGGCCGTTTACAGTCACCAAGGCTTGTCCCCCATCAGTCAATCTGTGGTCAAGACTGTGCACCAAGCTGCCCCCAGCTCCGAGCTGTTTCTAGACACCATGTGAGCTCCGTTCTCCACGAAGCCAAACACCTTTACCATCTGCTGTGGGTTCTACTATCTGTCCAGCTGCTGCCAAGCCCTTTAAGGCTTCAGCACAAAGATAAAATCTCCCAGGAACTTCCTGAATGTGAGTGTGATACCTTGCTTTGATTAACTCCAGCTGATGAGACCCCAAAAGCCACGCTAACAAGAACAAAGCATCAAAGTCGGGGTGTCCATGGGGTCTGGTCCCTCTTCCTTCTGACCTTCAAGTATGGGGGACTACTGATCATGGTCAGGGATCTGGGAGCCTGTAAATGCACGTGGCTCTGGTTGGTACTAACTCGGCACCCTAATGAGGACCCTGGCTTCATCCTCTGCTTCCAGAGGCTTCTAATCCTAGGCTTCCAAAAATGTTATTGAGTTGGTGAGGTGGGTAGGAAATGGGGCGCTTGAGGAAGATCTGTTGCTCTTACTGAAGCCATCAGACACACTGTGGCTCATCATGATTGAGCCAACACGTTCAGTGGGTCAGTCACATGGTGGGCATGGATACATCCGCTCTGCCCTCATGGCACACAGGACACACAGGAGCAGAGTGCTGTCTGCTGTGGACACTCACAGCACCAGACACATAACAGGGACCGCTTGCGGGCCCTGCCTGACCGGGGCAGGTGGCCACCAGAGAGCCACCAGGGAGGAGCTCCAGGGAGAGCAGAAGCCTGCTCCTCCCACACGGAGGCCCTAAGTCTCCCTCATCCCTACCAGCTTTGTTCAAGCCCATCACTATTGTATTGACGTGTATTTTAACACGCATTATATTTTTTTTCAGAAAGGGATACATTGTACACACTGTTCATAAACTTAATTTAATATTCCATTATTTCAATTCACCCATTTTGTATTATCTGAAACTTTGCTGGTTTGGGCTACCAAGTAATGCCCTTAAAGGTTGCACAACAGTCTTACTGTTTCCTTAGGAATACATTTTATGCGTGAAATTGATAGGTCAAATCAATAGGCAGTTTTAGACTGATACCTGTTTCTAAATCACTTCCACTGGGACAGTTCCAGACTCTTGGATTTCACATTGCATTTTAAACCCCATTGTGTCCAAGAGACATACATTATGTCCTTTTTGTAACCAATATTTTAATTTCCTTTTTAATGTATTCTTCACTCCAATATCAATTCCTGAATGCAGTTCCCCCCGCCCTCCCCCCCTCTCAGTCCCTGCCCCCACCTTCCCTCTCCCCCAGATCCTCTCCTCCTCCATTTCCCTTCAGGACAACAGCAGGCCTCCCAGGGGTATCAACCAAACACAAACACAGCATAACAAGTTACAATGTGGCCAGGCACAAACTCTCACATCAAGGCTGGATGAGGCAACCGGGTTGGAGAAAAAGGGTCCCGAGAGCAGGCAGAGGAGTCGGAGACAGCTTGCCTCCCTCAACTCCCACTGTCAGGGGTTCCGTGAGAACACCATGCTACGTAACCATAACATAGATGCAGAGGACATAGGTCAGACCCATACGGCTCCCTGACTGTCGGCTCTGTCTCTGTGAGCCGCTATGAGTCCTGCTTAGTTGAGTCGGTGGGCCATATTCTTGCGGTGTCCTCGACCCCTCTGACTCCTATGATCCTTTTCCCTCTTCCACAGGATTGCCGAAGCTCTGCCTGATGTTTGGCTGTGGGTCTCTGCATCAATTCCTATCAGTTGCTAGATGAAACCTCTCTGATGGCATTTATGCCAGGCTCCTGTCTACAAACATAGCAAAACATTGTTAAAAATTTCGTTGCTTTTATTTATTTATTTATTTATTTATTTATTTATTTATTTATTTATTTATTTTTGCCAGTCACGTTTGGTCTCTGGGCTATCCAGCCTCTGGGTCCTAGCTCTAAGTTGACCCACTAAGTGTTGGCCACTCTCCCCCAACCCCTTGAGTTCTGCACCAGCTTTTATCCCAGGACATCTTACAGGCAGGGCAAATTGTAGGTTGAAAGTTTTGTGGCTGGGTTGGCGGCCCAGTTCCTCCACTGGAAGCCTTGTCTGGTTGCAGAAGATGGCCGAGTCAGGCTCCGTATCCCCCATTACCAGGAATCTTCACTAGGATCACTCTAGTAGATTCCAGGGAGTTTCCATTACCTCCAATGGGTTTCTACCCTGCCCCTGAAATGTCCCCCAGTTCCAGTCCCTTTACCTCTTCACTCTCTCCCTCTATCCCCACTGACCTGATCCCTCCTGTTCCCATCGCCATCCACTCCAAGTCTACCCATGAAATCTATTATTTTATTTCCCCTTCCCAGGGAGATCTATGCATCTCCCCCGAGCTCTCCTTGTTTCTTACACTCTCTAGGTCTGTGGATTATAGCATGATTACCCTTTACGACTAATATCCACTTCTGACTACATACCATGTGTGTCTCTCTGGGTTTGGGTTATCTCACTCAGGATGATTGTTTTCTAGTTCCATTCACTTGCCTTCAAATTTTGTGAGTTTTTTTTTTAACAGCTTGCCAATGTTCCATTGTATAAATGTACCACATTTTCTTTATCTGTTCTTCCGCTGAGGCACATCTATGCTGTCTTCCAACTTCTGGCTATTGTGAATAAAGCTGCTATGAAGATAGGTTGAGCAAGTTTCCTTGTGGTGGGATGAAGCGTTCTTTGGGTTTATACCCAGGAGTGCTCTAGCTGTGTCTTGAGGTAGATCAATTCCCAAGTTTCTGAGGAACTGCCATATTGATTTCCAAAGTGATTGTGCTAGTTTGCACTCCCGTCAGCAATGGAGGAGCAGTCTCCTTGCTCCACATCCTCGCCAAGATGAGCTGTCGCTTGGGGGTTTTGTTTGTTTGTTTGTTTGTTTTTAATCTGAGCCATTCTGACAGGTGTAAGACAGAATCTCAGAGTCATTTTGATTTGCATTTCCCTCACATAACTAAGGATGTTGAACATATCTTTAGGTGTTTCTCAGTCATTTGCGATCCCTCTGTTGAGAATTGTCCATTTAAATCTACTCCCCATTTTTAATTGGACTATTTAGTTTGTTAATGTATAGTTTCTTGAGTTTTTTGTATATTTTGGATATTAGCCTTCTATCAGATATAGGGTTGGCAGAGATCTTTCCCATTCTGTAGGCTGCCATTTTGTCCTAATGACAGTGTCCTTGGCCTTGCAGAAGCTTTGCAGTTTCATGAGGTCCCATTTATCAATTGCCAATCTTAGTGCCTTGGCTGTTGATGTTCTGTTCAGGAAGTTGTCTCCTGTGCCAATGAGTTCAAGACAATTCCGCACTTTCTCTTCTCTTAGGTTCAGTGTGTTGGTTTTATGTTGAGGTCTTTGATCGACTTGGACTTGAGTTTCGTGCAGGGTGATAGATATGGATTTATTTGCATTCTTCTGCTTGCTGCTGCCCAGTTCCACCAGCACCATTAACATAGTAAAAATATCCAATTTACCAAAAGCAATCTACAGTTTCAATGCAAATCCCCATCAAAATTCCAACACAGTTCTTTACAGATTTTCAAGAACAATGCTCAATTGCATATGGAAAAACAAAACAAAACAAAAAATCCTGGATAGCTAACCCAATTCTAAAGAATAAAAGAACTTCCGGAGGTTTTATCATTCCTGATTTCAAGCTGCATTACAAAGTTCTAGTAATAAAGACTGCATTTCTATTGACATAAAAGCAGACAGGCTGATCAATGAATCACTGGAGACCTAGACATAAATCCACATACCTATGAACACCTGACTTTTTATAAAGAAGCAGAAATGCAAAATGGAAGAAACCATGCATCTTGCAATTCCTCTTCTGAGTCACAGTGGAGTGGAGTGGAGGCTTGGTCAGGTTCTGCCATGCCAAACATGGCCCCTTCAAAGCACAGGACTTGACTGTGGAGATGACTCAGGGTGTAAAGAGTCTGTTGACCGAGCATGAGGACCTGAGTTCAGATCTCTAGGGACCACGTAAGACCAGGACACAGCACAGCACAGATTTGTAGATCTAGAGCAGGTTGGGCAGACAAGTGGATCACTATAGCTTGCTGGCCAGACAGTCTAGCTTGGGTTCAGTGAGAGATCTCCATCTTCTTTCTATCTTTCTATCTATCTATCTATCTATCTACCCATCCATCTATCTATCTACCTATCTATCTCTCTCTCTCTATCTATCTATCTATCTATCTATCTACCCATCCATCCATCCATCCATCTATCTCTCTCTCTATCTATCTATCTATCTATCTGTCTATCCATCCATCCATCCATCCATCCATCTATCCATCTATTTATCTATCTATCTATCTATCTATCTATCTATCTATCTATCCATCTATCTATCCATCCATATATCTATCTATCTATCCATCTATCTATCTACATGTATCAATATATCAATTCTATCTCTATTTCTATCTATATCTATCAATATATCATTATCTATCTATGTCTATCAATATCTATCAATATATCAATATATCTATCTCTATCAATATATCAATATCTATCTATATCTATATTTATCTATCAATATATATCAATATATCACTATCAATATCTATCTATAGCTATCTCTATATCTACAAGTATCTATCTATCAATATCTATCAATATATCAATATCTATCTATCTCTGTCCCTCTTTCTCTCTACATATGGTGTGTGTGTGTGTGTGTGTGTGTGTGCACATGCATGTGTGCTTATGGTGAAAAACAATCCAGGAAGATACTAGGCATCGACTGCTGGCCTATACACACACACACACACACACACACACACACATACCCCGAAAAGCAAACAAAAACAATCCCCCCCACCACCAAGGTCTCAGGTCTCACTGCCATCTTTTTTTCTCCAGGCTGATGCACCTTCGTCACAACAGCAGTGTGTCACTTCTTTAAAAAGCTCCCATCCCACAAACCCTTCCCTGTTCCTGCCACAGCTGGTGATCTGGGGCACGGTGACAGGCCCGTGCTTCCCCATATTCATATTATTCAGACACGACCATCGGGCTGTCTATAGGTGAGAAAACGCGGGATGTCCAACATCACCCGTGAGTACAACCTTCAAAACATTTCCCCACAGACATGGTGTGAAGCATAATTCGAAGTCTCTTAAATACACTTTTGTGATGATGGAGAAATGATTTCTACCCACATGTGAGATTATTTTATTATTATGGGCATGCATTAGAAGATTAAGTATCAAATAAGCAAACATGGCAACAATAACTGAGATGCTGTCCCCACATAATTTTTGCATATGATATGTTGATTAAACTCAAGTTCATTACTGCAGACAAGATTGACCTACTTAGTCCATTTAACGTCATCCAGACGGCTCAGCTCGCCCATATATCCTCATAACCATCAAACCCGTCCTGGCCTTAATATACGAGACTCTCTGGCTTGAAACTTCAGTGTTCACGCAAGCCTCACTGCAAGTGGATAGAGGTCCCACCTGCTCCACGCCTCGCAGCATCAGGCTCAACCTGGTCATTTGGAGAGGCAGACATGACTCTAAGATGGGGGGTTGCTGGTCAAGAAAAGCCATGGAGAGGGGAGGGCTTCAGTGTGCCCTCCCCCGCACCCGTCACCCTACCACGTTTCAGAAGTCAGACAGCTGCCAGTGGAGACACTGAGTGGCTGCCAAAGGCCAAGTACTTCAGCTGAAGGGCGGGCGACCTTGACTGTGTTTCGATGTCATTTGCTTCTTGGCCTCACACACAGCTTACTGTAGGCTCCCTCCCTCTTAGGGCACCATTTTCCTCTGGGCAACTGCCTGTTTGTCACAGAGCCTTCCCAGAAGGTTTAGCCTGGGAAGTGTTGACTCCTAAATGGAACTACCCTCTCCTCACCATACATTCATGGTGATAGCACTGTACATACACATACATACATACATTCTCTCACACACATACATACATGCATACCACACAAACACACACATACTACATGCGCACACACATATATACATACATACACATACACACATACCATATACACATCACAGACATACACACACAAATACATATACACATATATGTACACATACAAATATACACAGTGCACACACATGCCACATACACACATACATACACACACATACATACACATACACACACATACACACACATATACACACCACACACACAGACACACACATACATACACATACTCACACACAATGCCTACACACATACCACACATACATACACACACTGTGCACATACACATACACAAATACACACATTGCACATACACATACTACATGCACACATACATATACACACATACAAATATATACAGTGTACATACATACATACACACTCACATACACATACATACACACATGTCACATACATACATACCCACACTGCACACATACATACATACCCACACAAATACACACACTGCACATACACATACTACATGCACACATACACACATACACACACACACACACACACACCACATGTACCCCACAAACCACTGACATTGGAGTTCAGGAACCTCCCCTTCTCCTCTTGTTTGTTAAACTCTTCTATCTAGCACTGGATCTGAAACCCTGGATACATCCAAAAAATACTACTTAAAAAAAAATAGATTCAGAACACAGCATCCTGGCGCTTATGTCATTCAAGAGCTGACCGTAGACCCCCATGCTTTAAGCGGTGAACAATCTGAAGCTCACAAGAGGAGCTACTGTGCTCTAGCAGTTCCCACAAAACTGATGACCTTGTGGGCAATAGCCTCAACCACAAGGGACAGCATCTCTCATGTCCAGTAGGGGCCATCACTGTTCATTAAGAAGGTCGCATATCAAGTATGTTCTTGCATGTGCAGGTGGAGACCAGTCTCTGGCATTATTCTTCAGACTCCACCCACATCCTTTCCTCGAGAGACAGGGCTCCCATTGGCTTGGAGGTCACCACTTCAGCTAGACTGACTAATAAATCCCAGGGATCCCATCGTCGCCTCCCCATAGCTTGGATTATAAGTCTGCAACACCACATCTGGCTTCTTACACCGGACCTGGGGGATCCTCCCAGCCTGGTGTATAGAGTTCTTCTCTGTTGCAAAGAAGCAACGAAGGCTCTGGGCATTGTCCCGGGCGTGTAACTCTCTTACCAGTCTCTCTTCAGAGCAGCGAAGCAGCAGGCAGGTTCCCTTCTTCAGTTGTCACTGATTCAAGACGTGCTTGTCGTCCACCTAACAGACACCCCAAGGAGCGTTCACCCAGGGATGCGTCCAGAGGCCCAGGAAACAGGGCTCTCCTCATGAGAGGAGTGTGTGGCTTGTGGCGCAGGGGTCCTGCAGTTCTGATGTAAGAAAGCCAAGGGTGTGTACCATGGCAGGAGTGGAAATGATGGGGTGAGGGGGAGCAAAGATGGCCAGGGGCCTTGGGGCATGCGGCTTCTACTTGTGGAGGTTGTTGAGAAGCTGGGACAGACAGGCAAAGATGGAGGGAGCTCAAAAACTCCAAGAGCAGCCTGTGGATCGGTCTCAGAGGTGATGGAGCTCACCTGCCTACGGACAGTGTGGGTGACTCTGACCTTCAGTGCCAGAGAGATTTAAGAGCACTTGCTGTTCTTCCAGAGGACCAGGGCTTGATCCCTGCCATCCAGGTCTTGCAGCTTCATAACCTGCAACTCAAGGCCAAGGGGATCTCAATTCTGGCATACATGACAGGCACCCGTATCCATGCATGCACACATAGACACACACAGCATACAGACATACACAGAGCCCTGCATACACATGGCATACCCACATATACCTGCACACATGTGATATACACAGGCACATATGAAGACACAACATCACAATACACACACATAATCACACACACATAGGATGTATACATACCTGCAAACACACACATGTACAAACACATATATGCATATACATCTACACATATAGGATGTATACACACCTGCAAACACACATGTATACCCATCAACACACATGGCACATGCATGTGTGTACATGCATGCAGATATACACACCCCTGCATACACATGATACACACACATACATACCTGCACACACACCTGCATACATGTGGCATACAACACATACATACCTGTACACCCATGACATACACAGGCACATATGAACACACATGACATCACAACACACACATACCTATACACGTAGGAAGAATATGTACCTGCATACACACACATGCATGCACATATATACACACATACACACACACATAGGATGTATGCACAACTGCACACACACGCCTATACACACATAGGGTGCATACACACATGCACACACACACACATACAATCATAGGATGCATATATACCTGCACACACACAAGCAAGCACACACACACACTTACACACATAAGATGTATACACACCTACATACACACACACACACACACACACAGATCTTTAACAATGACCCAAGCACTGGAACACTGCAGAGAAGTGCATCGCCAGAAGACAAGCACGCCGCAGCTGGAGTTAGTGACATCTGTCTTCCAGGCCGACTCTCCTTCCAACGTGCAGGCCAGTGTCTGCCTGAGAGGTCCTGAAAGTGCCTGGGACACTATAGTTACTCCACAAACATTTCTCCTTGAGTGAAATGGAGCTGATGATGGGGATGCGGCAGACTGGGAAGCAGGAAGCCGTTGGAAGGCGAGGGCTTGTGTCACGTCCTGACATTTCTTCTCACTCATGGGAAAGCTTCCCCCAGGTGACATCCTCATTCTTCTGACATCAGCAGTGGGATTCTGACCCTGGAAGTGGAGCTCTGCTTCCACGAAGGAAGACTCCCCGGGCTCTCGCCTTCCCCGGTCACTACCTACACTGGTTGACTTTTGTCATCATGACATGGCTAGGACCGTCTGCCTCCATCGGACTGGCCTGTGGGAAAATCTCTGGGGCTTCTGATTACTGTCTGGTGAGAGAGGCCAAGGCCATGGCGAGGGGGGCCTAGGAAGGTAGCCGTGGGTGTATAAGAAAGCAGGCTGCAGGCTGAGCAGGCCACAGAGAGCCAGCAGCTTCCTCTGCGGCCTTTGTCTTAGTTCCCGCCTCCAGGCTCCTGTTCGTACCTCCTGCCTTGACTTTGCTCTGTGGACTGCAATCCAGGATGTGTTGTTCAAACAAACCCTGTCTTCCCCAAGATGCCTTGGCTCACGGTGTTTATCACAGATATGGAGAGCTGATTGGGGCAGTGCTCACTCTCGGGCACAGTTGTGCCTCCCTGTGTGTGTCACGTGTGTGCATACACACTCCAGCTGCCCTGGACCACCTTGGTGAGGGATCCCAGTGCTACACGGAATGGTGGGGGGTTTCTGTGCTGCTCTGGCTCCTCAGCCACTGTGGGTGCACACCCACACAGAGCAGACCTGGCACCCCGCAGTGGCCTCAGTGGTCCCCTGAGCTCTTCACAGCTCGTGGTCTGCTACTGTCCATTCCTTTTACACACAGTGACTTCTTTCTACTCTGCTCCAGGATACACTTCCTATTAAAACTGTGAATCCCCACAGGAGAGATTTGCTTTGTTTTAACTTTCTATCAGTTGCTTATACTGTAATGTGCAGCGAGGATCTAAAACACACCCAAGATCAGAAGGAGAGCTAGGAGGGCCCTGGGTTTCTTACAGGAGAGATAGACTGGTAAGGCAGAGGGCATAAGAAAGAGAACACAGGGACTGAAACCCGTGCTTGCAAGTCTCCCCTCAGCAGTTTGGTAGAAAATTCTAGATGGTTTGAGCAGATAGATTCACGGAATCTCGATTGCTTGCCGTCTTACCTTCAAATCTGGACTCCAAGGTCCTCACACTAAATGCCACCAGAGAGGCTCCCTGACATAGTTTAGGATCCTGTTTGAGTTTTTCTAAGACCTAAACAATAATTGAATCCCCAGATACTTAGCAGACTCTGACCACACACAGTGAAATTATTTCTTAGTCATAAACTGAAAAGTTAATTGGCTTCATTTCTTTAAATAGATTCAATTATTTAAGCAACAATGAATCTTCCAGAGGTATTTACAAGTCAGGGTTGCCTCCAGGAGATGGAGGCTGGAAGCTGGCTACCCAAAGGCCTTTGCAAACTGCCGCTGAGGGGCTTGCCGATTGGGAAGGGATTTATTTGTGCTTATAAAATATAAAAATTGCCCTCAGTGGCATGATTAGATCAGATGCAAGCAGCTTATTAAAAATTAACGTGGCCAAGAAATGGAGCCGTCTTGAAGAAGAGCCTGGTGTTATTGAGAACAGCGGGGGTTTTGAGTAGGGAAATTTGTGTATTTTGTGAGCAGTCCACCGCCTCCTCAGTGGTTCAAAGACAGCAAAGCCATTTCTGAGTTCTCCTGGGCTGCCCCGTTTCCACTCACTGGTCTGTAACTTGATCTCCATAAACTGGCTGCCATCTTGCACTCTGAAGGAGATTACTTCCTAGAGGTCACAGAGGGAAAGGTCATGAGGGGTTAGTCTAAGGTAGGGTCTCATCCTATATGGTGGATGTCCTAGAGTCTAGCTCATATACCTCTTCTCTCTTCCACAGCTCTGGCCCTGCTTGGATATTAATTAATCCCAGAATAGCATCTGTAATTATCAGAGGCTCCAGCCCAACCTTTACCCCCTCTTCCCATTACCTTAATAAAAGTTGCTTCGAAGTGTCCACTCCTGTCTCAGGGTGTATGATGCCTCTCCTCTGCTCCCTCCTCCGTAGGCAATGCCTTCCGTAAGGACATGCCGGCAAGCACGGACAGATCATTAACCTCAGCCCCAGCTTCCCAAAGCAAAACTACTCACAGCTGCAGGGTGAGGTGGGTTAATTAGCAGCCAACATCTATCTTTTTTAAAAACAAACGAAGACAAGACATGAGGTCAAAGAAGGGATGGGCGTAGTAAGCCACGCAGGCTGGAAGCAGGAATGGTCTAGTGTTTCCTCTCATGAATCAGAGAAGGAAGACAGGAGATGGTGACAAGTTCCTGCAGAGACTCATCCAGGGCAGCTCTCTATGGAGGGAAGGGAGTGTCTGCTTCCTGACAGACTCTGAGACCCCAGAGCTATCCACAGACCCAGGACTGAATCATCTCCTGAAAGACTGTGAAATGACAATTCGGGTTGTGTTTGTCCTTGGTCCAGGGTTCAGTGACCACTCCAGAGAGTTGTGCTCAGTCAGTAAATGACCTTCCGTGTAAGCTTAAGGACCTGGGTTCAGTCCCAATGCTCATGGAATAGTACCAGGTGTGGGGGATTCAACATTCCAGTGTGGAACAGGAAGCGCTCTCAAGACCACACCCCTAGCTGAGGTGCTACTGACAGACTTCTCAGGGAGAAGTTAGCTCAGTGAGCTTTCCTTGGGGGTGTGTCCTCTGGTAGGTCAACCTTCACAAAAATGTGGTTTGCAGAAACTAGAGTCAGTGGGCTATAACTGGACATGAGGTTACAAGGGAATAGGAAGGTGGGTGGATCTGGGAGGAGTTAGGGAGAGGAGTGGAGTGTATGTGAGTGTGTGTGTGTGTGTGTGTGTGTGTGCTTGTTTATAGGTGTGAATCTGGAAGCACAGATGTCAAGGGGGTGTACGTGGAGGTCAGAGGACAGGCTCAGGTATCAGTCTGTGGCTTCCAGCTTGTTCCAGTGTCTTGTCTGTGGCCAAGCTTCTATCTCTCCATAGGAGTGTCTTACCACATCTGGCTCTGGGTCTTACCACATCTGGCTCTGGGTCTTACCACATCTGGCTCTGGGTCTTACCACATCTGGCTCTGGGTCTTGCCACATCTGGCTCTGGGTGGTTTCTGAGGCTCCAAACCCTGGTCTTCGAGCTTGCATGGAAGCGCTTGACTCACCAAGCCACCGCCCCAGACACACACACACCTGCCAATCTTTGCATGAGTGAATGAGGATCAACACTGACCTGCCCATCTCTGCCCAGGTGAGATCACATCACCAGGCTGCGTGCGGACTCTCTCCTGCCCTGGGAGTCACTCCTATTACAAAAGTTCCCTCTCAGAACAATACCAGAAAGAGGCTGCTAGTTCATTGTTTGCCGAACACGTTTACACACTGCTTGCCTTTCCAGGAGAATCGTTTGACGTTCAAAGTGCCAAAGCCAGTGTAAATATGGAATTAATTAAATCTGCCTCTGCTTGAGTCTTTTCAGAATTAACTTATGAAATGTTTGCCAGTTAAATTATTAACATGTAACTCTAAAATAATGAGTCAGTTTAAGGTAATTTAATCGTTGGAAGGATTACAATGTGTACACCGAAGTCTCTCCACACAGCTCTGTTCTCAGGACTGAGGAACTGCCCGAGGGTTTTCTAGTCTGACCCCTGTAAATGTGTGGTTTCCATGACTATTTTCACCCAAAGTGATAACGCCTGTTTAACAGCCGGCTCTCACCTAGATGGGTGTGTTCTCTGCCCAGCTCAACGTGGACAGAAAAGTCACTTACAGAGACTGCTCACTGTGCTGGTATGCTGTGTACCTGGGCAGGGGTGGGTTTTATTTGGAAAACTCAGCCCTGGCTCCAGAGAGACAACTTAAGGGGAGATTTGACTAATGTAAGGTGTAGGTTCTTCCTAGAACACGATGGGGAAGGAGGCCCTTCACAGAGGGGTGCCTGGGTGCCCCTGGCAATTGCAGGAAGTGCAGGACTCTCTTCTTGCCATTACTAAGAGCTGAGCTCTCAGGCTGCTGGACTGGGAGAGCTGTCGGTTTTATGCATCAAGGCTGAGCAGAAAGCTCTCTAACTTTGTCCCGAACAATCCTTATATTCCACAGGAATATAGCCAGGGGCTGGAGCTGCATGCTGGGACATAAGACCCCCACCCCACCCCCACCCCCACCCCACCCCCATGCCGTAGCGCCATTAAAGGTGCCAGCCATGGCAACTCTTCATGTTCTACACTGCGTCTCCAGCCAACTGCCCATCACTGGCATTTCTCTAAAGACAGAGAGAGGCAGGGCCTGTTTTCCCTGATTGTGACAGCCTTGGAGGGAAACAAAGAGACTCCATGCTTCGTCAGCTTTCTCTATAAGTGGGGTTGCTAGAATGGTGCAGTCTGGTCTGATCTAGAGAAATGATCATGTGTTTGAGTCCAGGTGGCTAGAAAAAGCTGACACACTAGAACATGTGTGACATTCTGGGATGTAAGCAAAGTTTGGGGCTCCGGCTTCAGAGGAAGCCTGTGGCACCCTGAACTTCTTCACTGAGGCGTGAGGACAGCCTTGGAGAAAGAAGGGACTGTACCTAGAGGCAGAAGATGCCTGGCATGCTGAGGAGAAAGTGCCATCAGCAGACACATGGTCTGCCAGGTTCTCCTTTCTCAGGTAGGGCCCAGGAACTCACAGCAAACAGCCACGCCCCACCCCAAGCCTCCCCCAGTCAGGAAGATCTATTTGTCTCTGGCATCCTCTCTGTCTCGATTTCCATCTCTGTCAGGCAATGTATTCTCCAATCCCTTAGGGAGGCAGGACAAAGCAAAAAGCTACTTTGTGAAATAAAGTAAAAGCCAAAGACAACTGTATCTCCATTCCTGCCCCAGGAGACAGGAGCTGTGGGTTCTAAACCCAAGGGGCGGAGACTTGAAATGCTGCTGTCTCTCCCCTGGAAGCTCTCTATCTCTGAATGCCAATTTCACGCTTCGGAGAGCTGGCAGTCCATCCGAGGGTCAGCAAGGACTCCTTTCAGGCTTGGCCCAGCCACTTTATGGTCGACGGACAAACAGAAGTTGCAAACTTAGAATTTGCTGTACATGGCCAGAAACTAAAGGATGGTAGGGAAAGGCACAGGAGAAATCAGCTCAGGGATGCCTGAGGGAGGGGACCTGGTGCCTCCATACACCTCCACCCGCCTCTCATTTTTAATACCAATGTTTCTGTTGCAATATGATCCTCATAATTCTCACTGCACCCCTCTTGCCTTTGTCTTCACGTGGCCGTGCTGTAATTTTCAATTTAATTAGTGAAGTTCTGTTAGGTGGCGCTGGGTCTCGCTTTATCTTTGAAGCTAATACCGCTAATTGTTCATCCAGCCTTCGGTAATATCTCATTAACTTTATAGGCTATCGTTTCCACATCATCTACGGAATTAATTTTCTGAAAATCTAGAGACGTGGAGGCGCCTGCAAACGTTTTTCCTTCGGAAACAAAACAAAACCGTTAAAAAAAAAAAAGCCACCTGGTAAAGTTAAAGAAGAGAACGTGTTTGCTGCTGTGATGTCCCCCCAGGAACGCACACCTAAAATGAGTGTTCCTTTAATTTTTTTCTTTAAATCCTACCTTAAGCAATTCATCATTTTTATAACAGCCATTATCCATAAGGCATTTATGGATGCACAGATAAAAGACAGGCTCTGCATGCAGAACGTTTGGAGGCAACACGACAGGGACCCTCCGATTATTGGCTTTAATATAATGAAGTGTCACCCAGATGACTTTTATGACATCCATATGATTTCTCGAAATGTTTAATAATAACCATCCCACCTCCTCCCTGGAAAGGTGGGGGTGGGGCTTCAGATAACAGAACAAGGGCCAGCTATAAGCCACAGTCACCCACATCCAACCCTTCACATCCCGACTTTGTTCCACTGCCGTTAAGCAAGAAGTCTAACATACTTCTCCTGGTACCCTGTGTATAAGACTGAAGGGGGTGTGTTAAGCTCTCTCTCCACACCCCAGCACACCCAGGGGATTGCAGGTCCCCTTTCCTGTGTGATGGACAGCAAGAGGTAACATTTTCCATTGTCACGTATACAAGACACGTTACTAATGGGACACATCTGCGGGCGGAGGGTCTACCTCACGGTGGAGCCTGGAATCTCTGGATTTCTGAATTGCCTCAGAATCTCAGGCTGGTCATGCTGCTGCTCATGTCCAGAGGGCCAAGGTCAAGGTCGTCATTCTCTTCCCTCTGGAGGATGTGTGGCTTCCTCCGTTGCTGGGAATGTGTCTCTGGACAGCTGTGTTTTTATAATTGCTGCAAAGTGGGAGCTGTGACTGGATACCTCAGACCGCACCCCCGCTGGGAAGCTGTGTGATCATCAGTCAGTAGGGAGGTGGGGGGTGGGGGAGGGGGGGTGGGGGAGGGGGAGGGGCAGCTGGACAAAGAACAGCGAGAATCAGGCTCTGGCGGCCACTGACCTAGGCATGACAAAGGAGTGACCCTGATAGAAGAGGCTTGTGGGTCACTTAGTGTTGGGAGACTCGGACAGGGCAGATTCGCAATAGGTGGACAGAGAAGGACTCCCGATGAAGGCTCTCAAGCTTGGGTTGATTGGCCATGACTACTCACCTTGGATAAGGGAGGTACCCGTGCCCCAGCAGGTATCCACGGAAACATGAGTGACTGTGGCACACCGATGCGTCCTGATTTATCTCCCACAGTCCCTGCTCTCTCCATCTGCACTCCTCTCCGGGACCTCACACACCAGGTGCCCTCTGTCCTATTCCTCGCTGAGCCCCCAAAGTATCCTCTGACCAACAATTAAGTGACCGAAAGTTGAGTCATCAGCTTCAGGTACGTGTCAATAATGTATCCAGCAGCATTTCCTGAGTTCATTTTGAGAAGACCCAAGCAGAGACGCCATCCCCGCCATCCCCGGAGCAGGAGGGAAGCACAGGGTGGGACAGTCACTTGCCAAGGCAGGAGCCTCTCTCCCCAAGATGGAAGTGGCTCCCCTCAGATTGCTCGGGATTGGGGACTTGTGGCACCAGCAGTCATCCTAGTATCCATGTCTGAGAATCCGAAAGCCCAAATTGGCCAGGAGTCTCAGAGACTGATCAGACATGACACTCATAGCGTAGCATTACGTGACCCAGGGCGTCCAGAAAATGGCTTGACAAATAAGCTCCCGGGCCTCCATTTTCAGTCTCCCTGGAAACAGCCAGGGTAATTCAGTTCCACAAATGTTTCCGGGCTTTGATGGTGGGGCCAGAAACAGCTACGCGCTGAGTGCTTTTACGTAACAGTGGTAGAAACCAACTCAAAATAGTGTAAGCTAAAAATGGGATTCGTGGGCTCCTGTGCCTGAGACGCCACTGAGTGAGGAAGGTTGGCCTCAAGGACCCCCATGTTGCTGTGGCATAAACAGGGCCCCCTAAACGTTTGTGGCCAGGTTCATGAGATCTGATTGTCTTCAAAACTGGCTGCCCTGGGCCAGGAGAGAGGCTTAGTGACTAAAGTTTGTGTTGGGAAAATGTAAAGACTCGAGTTTGGATTCCCTGAAACCAAGTTAGATATCCAGTGGGCGTCCAGGTTGCCTGTAGTTCCAGCCTTGGAAAATGGGGGGAGGGGATCTCCTCCTAAGCAAGTTGGCTAGCAAGATTTCAGAAAACTTTCAATATCCTATAATTAAATTGTATATCCTTGAATAACGCCCATTGCTCTTCTCCAGACCCCAGAAAGCACAGTCACTCTGAGTCGTGTCTCTGGGATTCAGACTCTGGGCATGTCAGATAAATGGACCCTTCTCCCTGTGGTCTCTGACCTGCTGTCTTTAAGATCCATCTTTGCTGTAATTTGCATCAGTAGTCCATTCTTTTTCTTGGCATACAATATTCAATTGAATAGGTCTATCACATGCTGATTACTCCTGTGACAGTATATGAGCATTTGAGTTAAGCCTACTTCTTAGCTACCAAGACTTAAGATAAACGTTCATGTGTGTTTGTGTGTGCATATTCCAGTGAACAGGCTGGTTCCCAGGAATGGACATGGTGAGTATATTTGTTTCTTTCGGCTGTTGTAACAAACTGCCTCAAATCAAGGGACACAGAGAGCAAGCACACAGGTAACCCAACAGCTCTGACAGTCAGAGCCCCCCACCCCCCACCTGCACAGAATGAAAACATGGGTGTGTGCAGGGCTGTGTCCCTTCTGGTGGCAGAACCAGCTCTTGACTTTGTCCAGCTCCGTGGCATGCGGATCTTTTCACGACACTTAGCCAGGCATGACTCTCTCCTGTCTGTCCCTTCTCCCTGGAACGGAGGCTCTGTGGTGATACTGCACGTGCTCAGGCAATCCAAAGCTGTGGGGAGATGAGCTGTGCATGGCAGCCTGGTCCCTGAGTTCAGACTTTAAACCTGGAGACCCAGCAGGTGACTGTTGCCTGCAAGGGATGGCAGTGACGCCCCTTAACCCCCTTCTACTCCTGCCACTCCCTCCCCCATTCCTATCATGGCTACAGCCTCCCACAGGCCCCCTCCCCAGCCCCCCACAGAGAGGTCTGTGGCCATCAGTCACATAAGTGCAGCGCCAAGCCCTCCCACAGGCAAATAAGGTTCCCCAAGCTCTCAGACTAAGCCAATGAGAAGTACCTGCTGTCAGACCCTGACCCACCCCCAAACTGCATATAAGAATCCTATCTGGAAGGATTAGAGGTGTGGGAGAACTACTCCATCATCTGAGAGCTTCTGTCAGAAGAGCTGTAGCACATGGGAAGTGGTCTGCTCTCCCGAAATGCCACCTGAAGCTCCCCCTCACTCCTCACAAAGGAACTGGCCATCTTGGAGCTTCCTAGCCACCATGGCCCCTGTACAGACTCCTCTGTGCTATGGAAGGTTTGAATTTGAATTTGGATCTGGGGGCTGGGGTGGGGACCTCTTTGAAGATGCTAATGTGTTACATGTGATAAATGGGATCATGTGACCATTACATTTTTAAGTTCCAAACTGCTTCGCAAAACGGTTGACTGTGCCATATCACAGCGTGAACCACCGGGGTTGGGCCAGTGACCTGCACCCTTAGGGCTTTACCAGTGTCTGTATTTATATTCCGTTCCATTTGTTGGTAGCCGTACCAGCCAGCAGATGGGAAGTGGGCTTTTGTTTTCCTGAAGATCAGAGTTATCAAGCATCTTTTCGCAGGCCTGTGGGCCATCAGCAGATCTCCTGCGCTGAAAGGCAATTTAAATTCTTTGCCCAGTGTTAACTGGGTCGTTGTTTGCCTTACTTTGGTTTGTTTTATGGTACCAAGGATTGAACCCAGAGTCTCCAGCTTGCTAGACCTGTATACCACTGCTCATCTGTGTCCCTGGACCTTCATGTGTCATTTAAAAAAGATTAGTTTGTTTTCAGTTTATGAGTATTTGCCTATATGTGCGTGTGGTGGCTTGAATATGCTTGGCCCAGGGAGTAGCAATATTAGGAGGTGTGGTCTTGGAATGGGTATGGTCTTGTTGGAGTAGGTGTGGCCTTCTTGGAGTAAGTGTGGCCTTGTTAGAGTAGGTATGGTCTTGTTGGAGTAGGTATGGTCTTGTTGAAATAGGTGTGGCCATGTTGGAGTAGGTGTGGCCTTGTAGGAGTGGGTGTGGCCTTGTTGGGTAGGTGTGTCACTGTGGGTGTTGGCTTTAAGACCCTTATCCTAGCTCCCTCCTGGAAATCAGTATTCTAGTGAGCTTCAGATGAAGATGTAGAACTCTCAGCTCCTCCTGCACCATGCCTGCCTGGATGCTGCCATGTTCCCGCCTTGATGATAATGGACTGAACCTCTGAACCTTTAAGCCAGCCCCAGTTAAATGTTGTCCTTTATGAGTTGCCTTTGTCATGGTGTCTGTTCACAGCAGTAAGACCCTAACTGAGACAATGTGTTTTCACATCAGGTGTGTGCACCACAGAGGGCAGAGGAGGGTGTCAGGCCCCCTAGAAGTGGAGTTACAGATACTTATAAACCACCATGTGAGTGCTGGGAATCAAACCCTTCTTCTCAACAAAAGTTGCCGTTCTGAACCACTCACTTAACTCTTCAACCCCAGGATGAGCCTTGTTATTATTTAACTATATAACTTTAAATATATACATTTATAAATCATGCTCATGCTTTATTAGATATATGAATTGAAAAGGTTTTTCACCTCTGGGTATGGTGGCTCGTGTCTTCAATCCTAGGACTGGGACAGGGGGATTACTGTTTCTGCAGCCAGCCTGGCCTATCCAGGCAATGACACACCATCTACCTTCTCACTCTTTGAAGTCCATACATTCCTTAATTTTTGAGGAAGTCCAACTTATTTATGTAGATGTACGCTGCTTGGAATTCCACCTGATAAGCCATTGCACAGATGAGGTTTAAGTGTGGATTTCTGGCCATACCACAGTATTAGCTCTCACACTTACACATATGAGCTACCTGGGGTCCTTTCTGCCACATGGCGTGAGGTATGCATCTGACTTTAGTCTTTTCTATATGTCCTTTTAGGTAAACATCGTCAGTTAAACAGATTATTTGGAAGAGCGGCTGGAGAGAGGACTCCGTGGTTAAGACGACTTTGCTGCTCTTGCAGAGGGACTAGGTTCCATTTCCTGCATGGTAACTCACAATAATTTGTAACTTTAGTTCTAAGGGTTCTGACATCCTCTTCTGGATTCTACTAGCATGTGTGTGTGTGTGTGTGTGTGAGAGAGAGAGAGAGAGAGAGAGAGAGAGAGACAGAGACAGAGACAGAGACAGACAAAGACAGAGAGACAGAGACAGAGGCAGAGACAGAGAGAGGAAGAGGGAGAGAGGGAGAGGAGGAGGGGGAGAGGGAAAGGGGGAGAGAGAGAGAGCCCCAGAGAGAGAGGCAGAGACAGGGAGATCCCTGACTGCACTGTGTCGGGGCCCTTGTAAAATTCTGTTCATAAGTGTATGGGCTTGTCTGGGTTCCCAGTGCTGTTCCAACGTGCCCATGTGACCATCTTCATGCTGTTACTTCATGGCCCTAACTGCTGCTGGGGCTTTACGGTTTGAAACTTGCCCACCCAGGTCTCCTCTCCCCTTTGCTTTTCTATCTGAACTTTAATATCACTTTATCAATCGGAATGAAGCGGTAAGTATTTCATCAAGGACTTTATTGAATCTGCAGGGTTGTTACAGGAATTTTCCATCTCAGCTGCAGGAAGTCGCCCGTTCTGTGGGCTTGGGAAGCCTTCCCATGTTCGTTTTTCTTGTGGTGGTGTTTGGAGATTCTAATACACAAGACTTAGGCTTTTTAAAAAGTGCCATTTCTCAGCAACGTTTCTCTCATGCTTTGGTGAGTGAGTTGGGTGTCGGCCTCCTTCTAAGTTGCTTCCCTGCTGTTGGTGTTGGGCCGCTTGATTCTTGCGTGTTGATCTGTTATGTGACACCACCAAGCTGGTTTCTGAGCTCGCACGTTTGCTGTGTGATGCTGAGAACATCTGTCTACAAGCCCATGCCATCTGCAAGGGGAGCTGGCTCTTCCCTTTCGGCAGCCTCCTCTCTGTCTCTGTCTCTGTCTCTGTCTCTCTCTCCCCCTGCACCCTCTTAACCACAGTGGCTCTATTTGCACTTCTGAAACAGCATGTCCTGATTTGGGAAGGCTTTGTCTTAACTCAGCATAGTAAAGTTTATCAATTATTTTCCCCGTGGCATTTGTCCCCTCCCCCACGCTAAGCACCCTGAGACCAGCACCTGCTGTTCCAGCCGTGACCCCACCCCCAGCCGCAAGTGAGCTTATCTGAAGAGCACCATGAGTTTCTATGAACTTGTCGACCACATTGAGGTGGGGCTTCATGGTGATGTATGAGTTTGGGGGTCACTCGCACTCCCATGCGACCCCTTACGCATGCTCTGTAAGAAAGTCCGATAAACTCAACGCTCTCACCAATGAGAAATTTAAGAAACAGGGTGGGAGGGGGAGGGGAGAGAGAAACAGAGAGAGACAGACAGAGACAGACGGAGACAGAGATAACTGAGAGAGAGACAGAGACAGAGAGAAACCGAGAGAGATGGAGACAGAGACAAAGAGACAGAGAGAAAGAAACCAAGAGAGACAGAGAGACACAGAGAAAGAAACCGAGAGAGACAGAGACAAACAGAGACAGAGACAGAGAAATTGAGAGAAACAGACAGACAGAGAGAGAAACACACACACACACACACACACACACAGAGAGAGAGAGAGAGAGAGAGAGAGAGAGAGAAGTCTTAGAAAGGTTTCAGCAATTTCCCAATGTTAGAGCATTTTGCCTTTCCAGGTTAGATGCTCCCATAACCTCAGCTGGACATGGCAGGAGGCGGGGCCTGAGTTTAGATCATTTTGACATGGGACCAACTGTCCACGTGTTCCTTGTGGCGCGCCTGGTCTACAGGACATGCTTTCTTCTTGTAACTGTCTGGCCTCTGCAGACCCAACACAGCCACTCAGCACCTGGGACTTTCTGGTGCCCAGTGGACCGGATCCTCTCTTTCACACACACTCTCAGCTGTCTCTCTACAGTATTTTAAAGTAAATCTTTAATTTTCTCCATTCAATTTCTATAATCCTCACCTAGATAGGTTTTTTTAACCTTTAAAAATCTTTCTTCAGTGTCCATTTACAAAAAATAAAAATTACACTTTCCTTGATGACATATGAAATTGACATTTTTTTTCCTCTCTACTTTTGGCTGTCTGTGTGCCTGAGAAAGACGTGTTGCATGTCCTTAAGTACTATGCATTATTCCACTGACAAAGAAGGCATAGTAGCCTAAGTGCCCCTAGTTCTGAGCCCTAAAGCTGATATTCTCCTGGTGACAGAGGACAGAAGACAATCTCTGGTGTTTACCTGGACTTATGGACCAGGTGGTGTCTTATGGAGGGGAGAGAGAAGGGCCTGGGAGTGCCCTTTCAAGGGGGCATCACCCTGCTGAGCTGGCGGTGCCACATTTGAACCTTAAAGAAGCAAGAGTAGGAGAGTAACCTACCTTGAGGCTTCACAGGACCTTTTCTTGATTAGGTGTTTGTGTAGACAACTTTCAGGAAAAGATTGTCTCATGTGGATGCCAGGGATAGAACTCACATCCTGAGCCTTTGCAGCAAGCACCTCTACTCCCTGAGCCATCTCACTGGCCCCTGGCCTCTTCTGTCTGCACAGGTCACGCTCCTCTACACCTATGATCATGGTCACCTCTGCTCCTGTGTTTCTTTTTATTGGATCCAGGCATCACTAGTCGAGCGCTGGATCCAGACATGATTAGCTGAGAGCATCTTGGTGTTGTTTGTTGGGTTTGTGTGCATATGTATTTGTAAAAAGTAGAATGTATATTCACGTGTTACCACCTACCTTGGTTTGGGAGGTGGGATCTTACTGGAACTCTGCAACTGAGCCAGACCAGCTGGGCAGCCAGCTAGGACCACAGGTGCTGGCTGCTGCGCCCAGCCTTTGTCTGTGGGTTCTGGGTGTTCAACTCAGGCCCTCATGCTCTCAAGAGATCCGTTTGCTGATGGCCCATCTCCCTCTAGTGGAAAGCATTTTGTTTATACACTCTTCCTCGTCTGCCTCACTAGCACGGCTCCTGAACTGCAGCAGGTGATTATTGCCCAGCACGGAGTCACTACTAGTCACCCTGGGATCATTAACTACACTCCCCAGCCCAGCACAAAGCCCTCCTTACAGTCTCCACCAAGCCTGCCATACACCCCTGGGCTCCTGTGTGTGCCACCATGAGGGGTCACCCCTTGTCCTCCTGAACCACTGCCCTTTCTCTTTTCAGTTCCGGGACCTTAGGTAGAGGACTTAGGAACAACTTTTTCCATCACTGGTACCCACGTGGGGTCAGCAGGTCAGCACGCTTGCTGCCTGAGCATATTAAGGAGTGCTTACGCAGATCCAACATCACTGAGAGGTGCCATGTGTTTATCTTAGGTTCAGAGACTGAAGAATATGCCTCTTGCATCAAATGGGCCTTGGGAGAATCTAATCAGCAGTAGATTGGTAGATGAGGGATTTAAGCTCCCCAAATCCCTTCACTATAGGAGATTCCAGGTCCATACACAAAGCCAGAATAAAGAGAGAAATGAGCCTGTATTCTAATCAGCCAGCAGGCTCATTTCCCACTCCACAAGTCACCAAGAAGCCAGCGCCAGCCACGGAGCTGGCAGCACCTAAGATGTGTAGGCGCCCGTCTCCAAGACAAGAGTATATCCTTTCACACAGCACACCACGATGAGGCCACACGGACTTCACCACTGATTCCACCATACCCTCAACACTCCCTTGCAGATTAACTTCCTTCTACACTTTCTTTCTTGCTCTTTGTTTTGTTTTGTTTTACAATTTATTTAAATCAAAATCCAAGAAAGATTCGAATGCTTCAGTTGGTCAATGTATCCCCAAAAACTGTTTTCCCTCTCCTTCACTCCTCCTCTCCCTCTCCCCCTCTCTCTGTTCTCTCATGCTGCCTCCTCTCTGTCTCTCCCTTCTCTCTTCTGCCTGCCTGTCTGTCTGTCTGTCTGTCTCTCCTCTCCCCACCCCCTTTCTCTCCCTCTCCTCTGCTCACCTCCCCGCCCTCAGTCATTCTGGAGTTCTGTCAAGTCCGGATTTCACTGACTTCCCTGTAAAACACTAAATCTCAGAAGCTGCTATCATTGGCTGGTTCGGGTTGATTCTTGAACGTCACTGCTGGGCGTCCCACTGCCGCTGATCGTCTTTGTGTCCAGTACAGAATCCCGCACATGCAGGAAGCACCTTCAGGGCGAGCTCAGGCTTTCTGTCCCCTCCAAGTTCCTTTCCCCCACGGTTCCCTCAGCGTGACTCCTGCTTCACTCTCCCAGAGGTGTCAGAGGTCACGATCATGACCTGTGCCTGTTATCCTCCAGAGCCTGAGAAATGTTGCTGTCCTGTTGACTCCTCTCTCTATCTCTAGGCCGAAATAATTCTGTGAAGAGAAACTTCAGTCCTTCTGAGCAGTCTGGTGATGTGGGGTTCTGAGAGGGCTCAGAGGGTATAGCTGCACCAGCCGGATGCTCTGGGTTTGATCTCTATAAAGGTAGAAGGAGAGAGACCAAAGCCTGCTGGCTGTGCTCTGACCTCATACGTGTGCTATGGCAGACTCTCAAAGGAATAAAAAACTATACTTATAAGTGAATGAGATAAAGTTTGTGGAGTTTTGTGGAGATGAAAAAGAAACTGCCAGGAAGCCCTGAGGAGGCTGAAGCAAGCGAGTCCAGGCCGCCCCAGGCTGCACAGAGAGACCCTTCCCGGAAGTTCTCAAATATCTACGTGGTTCCCTAGTTTTTCCAAGGGTGTATGACTTCTAGTCTTCATACATATATCTATGTATGTATCTATCTTTCCATTCACACACCCACCCACCCATCCACCAGTCCACCCACTCACCCATCTGTCCATCCATCTATCCACCCATCCATCCACCCACCCACCCACCCATCCATTCACCCATCCACCCATCCACATCCATCCACCCATCCATCCACCCACCCATCCATCCATTCATCCACCCACCCAGCCATCCATCCACCCATTCATCCATCCATCCATCCATCCATCCACCCACCCACCCACCCATCCATCACCCATCCACCCACCTACCCACCCATCCATCCACCCATCCATCCACCCACCCACCCACCCATCCATCACCCATCCACCCACCTACCCACCCACCCATCCACCCATCCACCCATCCACCCATCAATCCACCCACCCATCCATCCACCCACCCATCCATCCACCCATCCACCCACTCACCCATCCATCCACCCATCAATCCACCCATTCATCCATCCACCCACCCATACATCCACCCATACATCCACCCAACCATCCATCCATCCATCCATCCATCCATCCATCCATCCATCCACCTTTGTGTGTGTGTTCTATCTCTGCTCTGTCCCTCTGTCCCTCTGCCTGTGTCTCTGCCTCTCTCTCTCTCTCTCTCTCTCTCTTTCTTTCTCTCTGTCCCTCTGCCTGTCTCTCTCTCTCTCTCTCTCTCTCTCTCTCTCTCTCTCTCTGTCCCCTTGCCTGTCTCTCTCTCTCTGTCCCTCTGCCTGTGTGTGTGTGTCTCCCTTTCCTCTAAATCCATTTCTTCTTTTCTCTTGGTCTTTCTGTTTGTCTCTCCTCTTTCCTTCCTCTTTCTCTCTCTTTGTCTCCCTCTCCTCTAGATCCACACACATTCATATTCTTTTCTCCTTTTGGGTAATTATAATAAACTCGCACTGTAAACATCTCTCTTCTTTTAGTTGATTTTGTCTGTGAGTGTGGATAGCCAAGCTCAGGCCTGACAGGGGTGAGCTCCCCCAGCTGGCTCTGGGGCTTTGTCTGGTTATGCTACAGGCTGTTGTTAGCATTATTCTGACTCTGGTCAAGTCCTTGCCTCTTCTGCTGTATGACAAGGACTGGGAGAAATGCTGTTTGACCCTACCTCAAGTCTGTAGTTGGCAGAAGCTCAGGGGCCTGGGATAGACAAGGATTACGGTCTGTGGACTGGACACATCCACTGTGTGCCAGGAGTGTCCACTGTGTGCTGGGAGTGTCCACTGTGTAGCCAAGAGTGTCCACTGTGGCTGGGAGTATCCACTGTGTGGCCAAGAGTGTCCACTGTGGCTGGGAGTGTCCACTGTGTGCTGGGAGTGTCCACTGTGTGCTGGGAGTATCCACTGTGTGCTGGGAGTGTCCACTGTGTGCTGGGAGTGTCCACTGTGGCTAGGAGTATCCATTGTGTGCTGGGAGTGTTCACTGTGTGCTGGGAGTGTCCACTGTGTGCTGGGAGTGTCCACTGTGGCTAGGAGTATCCATTGTGTGCTGGGAGTGTTCACTGTGTGCTGGGAGTGTCCACTGTGTGCTGGGAGTGTCCACTGTGTGCTGGGAGTGTCCACTGTGTGCTGGGAGTGTCCACTGTGTGCTGGGAGTATCCACTGTGTGCTGGGAGTGTCCACTGTGTGCTGGGAGTGTCCACTGTGTGCTGGGAGTGTGCACTGTGTGCTGGGAGTGTCCACTGTGTGCAGAGAGTGTTCACTGTGTGCTGGGAGTGTCCACTGTGTGTTGGGAGTGCCCACTGTGGCTGGGAGTGTCCACTGTGTCCTGGGAGTGTCCACTGTGGCTGGGAGTATCCACTGTGTGGCCAAGAGTGTCCACTGTGGCTGGGAGTGTCCACTGTGTGCTGGGAGTATCCACTGTGTGCTGGGAGTGTCCACTGTGTGCTGGGAGTGTCCACTGTGTGCTGGGAGTGTCCACTGTGGCTGGGAGTGTCCACTGTGTGCTGGGAGTGTCCACTGTGTGCTGGGAGTATCCATTGTGTGCTGGGAGTGTCCACTGTGTGCTGGGAGTGTCCACTGTGTGCTGGGAGTGTCCACTGTGTGCTGGGAGTGTCCACTGTGTGCTGGGAGTGTCCACTGTGTGCTGGGAGTGTGCACTGTGTGCTGGGAGTGTCCACTGTGTGCTGAGAGTGTTCACTGTGTGCTGGGAGTGTCCACTGTGTGTTGGGAGTGCCCACTGTGGCTGGGAGTGTCCACTGTGTCCTGGGAGTGTCCACTTTGTGCTGGGAGTGTCCACTGTGTGGCCGAGAGTGTCCACTGTGACTGGGAATGTCCACCGTGTGCTGGGAGTGTCCACTGCTACCAAATCTGTTTTTCTTTTCTGTAGTGGACACTGGTGTTCAAAGTTGTTATTATTCATGTTGAGTGTAAGTGTGTGTATGAATATGCATGTGGGTGTGCATTGAGCATGTGTGTGTGTGTGTGTGTGTGTGTGTGTGTGTGTGTGTGTGTGTAGAACAGAGGACACTTTGCTGGAGCTGGTTCTCTTCTTCCACTATGTGGGCTCCAGAGTATGAATTCAGGTCACTGGGCTTGGCAGCGGAAGACTTCATCTGCTAAACCTTCTCGTGGGCCCCTAGTTAAGGAATTTTTAGTGAGACAACAAGCAGTTTACGGGGATATTTTTAACTTGAGGCAAGAACCATGCAACATTCATTAAGCCCCATAGATACTCAGCCCTCCTACAGCGAAACTCCTGTTCACACAGTAGGACATCAACAGGCTGCCTGTGTTACACAAGAAAATCTCTCACAGAGATAGTATCACCACCAAAAGCACTATTAAGGAAAATATGAATACTTTTAGTTTTATTAAGAGTATGAGTGTGTCTGTCTGTCTGTCTGTCAGTCCATCCATCTGCATACACAGATATGTGCATCGTTTTATCATATACTGTATCGCAATGATTTCTGTCTCTACACACCATCTGGTGGTTCACACCATTGCTGTGAATACTGCTCTGGAGCTATTGAAATGTCTCCTTCCCCTTTTTCCAACTGCAGACTCCCTGCTGAAGTCGTGGCAGCCAAAGGTTGTTTATCTGCCTCCAGGGATGAAGGCTGGCTGTGGCTGGTTTTGTCTGGTCTCCGGGTATACAGGTTGGAGTTGGCTAGATTTAGCCAAATTCTCCTTCTTACGCAATGTGGTGCTGTGGTGTGAATCAACACCCCCACCGCCCACCTGTTGGGAACTTACCAGCCAAGGGCTCAGTGCTGGGAGGTCAGGGTTACAGCAGGTGTTCAGGCGACGAGCTCATGGATGGTGATTGCTGCCATAAGAGATCCCACGGAACAGGTTACTTCCCCATGTCCCCTTTGTCACAGGAGCTGTGAAGTAAAAGCACAGAGAAAAACCTCTTAGCAGAGGGCTGGACCTTCCGGTGCCTGACTGGTGACTCTGAGGCTCAACACAGACCTTCACCCTAATGGAGTATCCGGCCAGTGGGGATGGGCTCCCGCAGACAGCACCTCATTACATTTACTCCATGATGCTCCCTGCAGTGAAATGGCAGCCTGTTGCCAATGGGACCAACATCAGCTGATCTGCAAGGGGCTGGCATACTGTTCGACTAAAGGGTACCTGGCAAACAAAAGATTAAAAACCAGAGCACTCGGCATGGGTGAGGGGATGACTGCTCTCCCTTCACCCATGCAAAGTGGGAATAGACCTTGGAACATCACAGAGCATGGTTCACACCACCCAACTCCTTATCTTGGGGTCATCTATGAATTTGGGAAAAGGTAGGTGGTTTGTCTAGAGAGGTCCCCACCCAATCCTTCCCACTGAGATCAGTAGCCCTCAGCATTTTTCACAGGAATGGAAAACGGGGCTCAGAGGAGGAGCTGAGGTACCTCCCACACCTCAGTTAATGTCTAGACATACCAGAAGTCAATTGGAAGATTTTGTCCAGTGTCAGGAGTGTTTTTCCTCTGCTAGTGGATAAAGCTCCTATCAGGAGCAAAACAGCCTTCGCACATCACAGACCTGCTTGCACATCCTTTGAGGGGCACGATTTGTCTCTGGCTACAGTGGTTGCTGGTGCTGGGAGGGCTTTTTGCAGTCGCTAGGCGAGGCTCACGCAGGACCCCCCTTCCCATGCACTCCAGCTCCTCCAGGGTCAGCTGCATGTGCTCCTCTGATGTCCGTCTTCCTTCTTCAGTCGTGATAAAGACAGTGGGAAGGAGCACGCCTGCCCGGTCCCGCTCCCTCTCTGCTAAGGAGCTTCTGTTCACAGATGACACCACTCTGGCTAAGGACAGAACAAATACGATTTGCAGCGACACTATGAGGTTTCATCCCCGCTATCTCGAACGATTGTGACAACTGGCGCGTTGGAAGCTGAGAGCAGAAGCTTTGATTTTGCAGTTAGAGTTTGGACACCTGCTGGTTTTCTTGAAGCTTCTAAAATCCTTTCCCCGACTGGATGCCTTTTGCATCACAGTCGGTTTGGCACAGACTGAGCAGCAGATGAGGAAGAGGTTAGAGTGCATTTGTAAGGTGGCCAGGACTGGATTGTCTCCTTCCTGAGGCCAAAGTGTGCCTAGGAACCCATCCTGGCCTATTCCAGCCCCTCTAGCCTTCCACAGCATACTAACAAACTGGCACCCATTTGCAGGACAGCTGTGATTACAAGATCTGTGGGACTCTCCTGAGACAGAGCCAATAGAACTGATATAGGAAGAGAAGAGTACGCTTACCAGCGAAGTGACTCTGTAGCAGCGCTCAAGGTCTCCCGCATGCTGAAGGTCTCCCGCATGCTGAAGGTCTCCCGCTGGCCTTTTGCAGGTTGTAGACCTTTGAGGGCTGGAAACCTGTCTGAAGGCATTCAGTCCTAGGGAAACAATGCTGTACCTCACAGACTGAAGCAGGAAGCCTTAAAAGGCAAAAAAGTACATGAGTCCTGCTGTCCTGAGGCCACGGAGCCTAAAGGTTCAGTGTCCGGGATGGAGGCTGGTTTGGCTTGCCCACCTCTTCTGGAAACATCGGAGACACTCCTAAAAATAATGCTTTTCTAGAGGTCTCTCTGCCCCCCCTCCGCCCCCACTCCTGTTCTTTCTTTCTTTCTTTTTTTCTTTGTTTATTTGGTTGTTTTTTCTTTTTTTTTTCAAGACAGTGTTTCTCTGTATAGCCCTGGCTGTCCTGGAACTCACTCTGTAGACCAGGCTGGCCTCAAACTCAGAAATCCACTGCCTCTGCCTCCCAAGTGCTGGGATTACAGGTGTGTGCCACCACCGCCCAGCTACTCCTGTTCTTTCTTGAAACTACTTCTAACTACATAGACCAGGCTGGCCTCAAACTCACAGAGACCCCTCCTGCTTCCACCCTTGGAATGCAGGAGTTACTCATTGTGTTTCTCATTCATTTTACCGTGCCTGAAATTAGTCCTCCTTGGCAGTTATGCACTCGATCAGACAACGCACGGCGTCTTCGCAGGACACTGAAGGAGGACTGTCACATCATCATTGGTGTCACCGTGGACAGAGAGGCAGCTCAGGGATGGAATCCTAGTCACCGCTATCCTGCGACTGACATGGAGCCAAGTACGAGGTGCTTTATCCAACAACACTCAGCCCTTGGGTCTCACGTTGACTGGTAATGGCCCTGCTGAGACCCAAATCCTGGTCAGGCCCGCAGCTCACAGCTCACTGGTAGGCCAGCTCTGGTGTCTTCATCAGCACACAGAGACCATGTTCCCAGCTTTCCAGGGAAGGATGGTGCCCTAACTCAGACGCTATTCTCACGAACATGCCTTGTAAAACCTAACTCCCCCAGAATGGATTTCCCAGCCTGGATCCCTATAAGCCTCAGAGACTGGTGTTCTTTAGAGAAATCAAAGGATGGGGTTGGGTGGGGTGGGGGACACGCTCACATTTGTGCATGTCAACGGGGGAGCCTGCTTCAAGAAATTGTAATTACAAAGATGCCCACGCTGCCTGGCAGGCTATAAGCAAGCAGGTACCTTCCAGCCACAAGGTCACCTACAGTGGATTTGTTTTCTCTCAAAGGACCCCTCGCTCCCCTCCCCTTTGCCCCTAAGGCTTTCAGTTTATTGGATTATGCCTGCCCACATCATGGGCATTTGCTCTGTTCTGAACCTATTGAGTTAAGGGTTAAGTCCATGAAATAGCTACCTTTACAGAACCATCTAGAAATGTGCTGGTCAATATCTTCCCCGAGGCTGAGATGAGTCTGCAGACAGAACGGGCCACCAGAGGGACTCTTCCCATTCTCACCCTCCACCTGGTGAACTTGACCCCAGTGCAGGGAAGAAAACCAACCAACAGCCTGCATCAGGCCTGAGTAACCTCCCTGGAGGAGAGGACCCTACCTGGTAGAGCCAGCGGCCCATCTCAGGTCAGGAGCCTGACATGGGTTTAGAGTGCCCCCCCCCAAGTCACTGCGGGGCTTCTGTAAAATACTCTTAGCTTCTGCTGGGATGAACAGAGCCATCCCAGAGGCTCCACTCCCCCAGGGGGTCTGTCACCTTCCTCAGGGGGGAACTGACCCTTGGCAAGTCACTCCTAGTTTCTTTAAAAGTCATATGGCTGTCTAGGCACCATCTTCCGTGAACAGATCCACCACGAGATGCGTGGGCCCTGCGCTCGGCGTGTGCAACCTCCCACCAGACCTTAGTCGGTCAAATGAGACTGTCCACTTTGCAGGAAGAGAATTTTACCGACTTCCCACTGGATACTAGATTTTCCATAAACTTTGAAGAGAAGTATCAGTTGTACTAGCCAGAGATTTGTGAGCTTGAAGGTGATTTTTAAAAATAGCTCACAGATACGTGTGCTAATAATAAAAGTCAGCGAGTGCGGTGTGCTTTGGCATCCTTCGGATTTGATGCTAGTGCAAAGACACCATCTGGGAAACTCCTGCAGACGGCCGTGTGCAGCTGCTGCCTAGACTGGCCAGCAACTCATGTGAGCTGCCCTGGGTTTTCAACTTGGCGCTTAGATCCTCACCCTCTCTGCTTGTCCTACGCGGCTTCTCTTGGGCACGTGCAGCTGGCTGAGGTAGCCATTTTTGGAGAGAAAGAGCAGGCATGGTGTCTGGTTGGCTATTAAGTCCAGAGCTCAGATCCTGGTGTGGGGCCTGGCACCTCTCCTGCTCTTCGTGTTGCTATCAGACCTCTTTCCCACCAACATCTACCCAGGGTGGAGGAATTTTGTGTCTTACAAACCTAGCAAAATGGAAAGAGAGCCGGGGGTTTCACAGTCATCTTTTCTGTTCTGTTCTCAGAGCTCCAGAACACACCCTTGAGGACAGTTTTAGAGATGAGACTCACCGTCTAATGCTGTGGGAAGAAAGGCAACAAGGGTGAGGTCCAGCAGAGGGAGAGAGAGAGGGTCCTGTGGCCTCTGTCTGCAGTGCAAATACCAGAGGAGGCTTGTCACAGACCCTGAGAGCACTGAGACTAGCTCACGGAGGGTGACCTTGTATAGGACGTCTCAAGAGTGCAAAAAGCATTTACTGAGCCTGCTTCACAGTAGGGACGGAGGCCTTCTGGTCTTCCCAGTTTGTCTCTGGCACTTTAGGCTGCAGCCTGAGTTTCCCCAAATTCCTGTCCCCATGTACTCTCCTGTGGGGACTTCTCAGCAGAACTGCAGTTTCCTGGTCTCTAAGAATCCTCCCTGAGACTCAGTTTGTCAGCCTGAATTCGAGGTTAGCAAGTGGGGCTTCCCATAAGAATGAACCTTGGGAGGACAAAGGCCAGGCCTGCTCAGGGCCAGCAGCTGGGATGGGAAATGGCATCTCTTGGGGGGCTAGAAATTGGCATCAAAAGACTAGTTTTGCAGATGCCCCAAACTCAGGATGTCACACATAAGTGACACCTGTTGCTATGACAACCACATACCTCCCCAGAGCACACTTCCCACACTCACCTGCAAACATTTCCCCACTCCCCCCGCCTTTGTCTTTCTCTCTTTCCCCTCTTTATCCCCAGTAAAACCTCTCACATTCGTAACTGCTTTGGCCTGGTCTGCTATGTCCAGATGTGGGCTGCTAATGTTGGTACCAGGACCTCCAAGCGAGACCTGTGACACCACATGGGCAACAGCGCGACATATATGCCTGTTGCCAGGGCAACGACAACCATGTTCCCAGAGTCCATTGGGCTCATCTTTACCTGCTACCACATCACCATCCATATGGGAGTATTCTAACCCATCGCTAGAGAGATGGCTCAATGGCTAAGAGCACTGGCTGTTCTTGCAGAGGACCTGAGTTCAATTCCCAGTACCCATGTGCCCGCTCACAACTGTCTATCACTCCAAATCCAGGGAATCCAACACCTTCATGTGATCTCTGAGGTCAATGCGAGCGCATGCACATACATACACACACACACACAGAGAGAAAGAGAAAGAGAGAGAGAGAGAGAGAGAGAGAGAGAGAGAGAGACCTAATTAAAAGTAAATAAAACTTTAAGAGAAAGGAAGGAAGAGACATCTACTGAGACCCCCCCCCCGCCCCCACTGGGCTCTTGTCCACCTCCTAAAAGCTCACTGAGGCTTCAGGTCCAGGATCTCCCAGAATGCCCCTGTGCCTCCTTGAGAAACTCGACTCCCTTCCTGTCCCTCTGGCGGTGTCCCTTGTCCCTGAGCATCACCATCCATCACCTTCACTGTCTCAGATCCCTGAACTGGGCCCTGTGCAGACACTGGCTTTATTGCTTGCCTGAAGGCTGGCCTTCGTGGGGCCTGACAAGGCAAGGTGACTTTGGTTGGCAACAATTTAATCATATTGCACAGCCTCCCTCTGTCCTTGCTTTGTCTGAATGAGGAAAGAGGGAGCTTACGGTCCTTGGATCTCCCATCCCCCCTCTGTGCCCTGTTCCTAAGCCTGCTACCTCCCAGAGGCCTTTGGAAATGTTCCCCTCTACCCGAGAAGCATGAAAGAAATAAAGGCAGCATGGTGGCCTTTGGGCTGCAACCTAACTGCACTCACGTCTTCAGTTAACAGAGCAGAGCTGGCCACAGCTTCCAAACGTTGGAAAGCAGAGCCTTAGAGAATGCGTGCAGTGAAGGATTAGAGGTGTGTGGCCCTCCCCTCCCTTAGCTAGGTTGTTACAGAGTTAGTTCCAACCTCAGCTCACGGTTGTGTGCATGCCTCCCTCCCACGGCGCATCACAAGCTTTGTGGACAGAGTGCGTTACTCAAGGCTCAACCTGCAAGGGTGAATTTCTTCTCTGGACATGTCCACGGGAGTGTGAACCAGCTCTGGGTTATGGAAGGCTTTAAATCGGCAGTGAACAGTCCACTTGGGGCAGGACTGAGTGTGCACTTCCTCTCTCATGGACTGCAGACTGGGGGGACGGGCAAGGTCTTCCCTCCCTCTGGAGATTTTCAGTCTCTACCATCAGCCCATTTGATGGGACTTTGGATGTCTCCACCAACCTGTCATTGGTAAAATACCTAATCACCATCCTTACCTGTCCAGTCAACACACAGCTTCAATACAGCAGCTATGCCTCAACACTCACATTGTGACTTCCCCCAGGAGTCCATGAATGGCTGGGAGCCAAGCCAGATGCCCAGCCTCCAAGACTCCGCTGGACCACAGATCTATGTGGAAAAAGAGCCAGCTTCTACTGAGTCCATAGAATCCTGAATGGAACCAGTAGGGCGTGGGGACTCAAGGCACGGCCCAGCAGTGCCAAGCTCCCGTCTGCAGGCAGGACCAAACGCTGACCTTCACAGCCAGCAAACACTCAGTTCCTAGTCAGGTGCAAAGATGCCTTGGGCATGACCAGCGAAGCCAGGCATACAGATAGCTACCTGAGGGACTGAAGACAACCTCCTGACTCTTGCTCTCAGATTTGCAGCTTCAATACAGCAGCTATGCCTCAACACTCACATTTAAAGGGAGCTTGTCCTGGAGGCAGGGGAAGATTGTCTGAGAGTCTGAGAGCCCAGTGAAAGATGCTCTGTCCAGAGAGGACTATATCCAACACCACGCGCGCGCGCGCGCGCGCGCGCGCGCGCGCACACACACACACACACTTTATATATGTATGTATGTATCACATAGCTATGGAGCCTGGAAATCCTTCCACCTTGGTCCATCATGTACTCTGACTGAAGCTGTGTCAGCCCCATCTCGTATGTATGTCACGGTATAGCCAACTCATTCTGTGAGGGAATGTTAGGTATATCTGATATATTTAATCATAAACAGCCCAGTAATGGAGTGTTCTGTATATATTTATTTCTAAGACATCTTCAGGGAGAATTTCTGAAAGTGTGATTCTGGCTCCCGGGCTCCTGGCTGTGTTATCTCCTCATGAATCATCAAATCCCCACGCAGAGGACTAGTAGAGCCTGGAGTCACTTCATTTCACTTTTGGAGCTCGACCTGGGGACATGGGGGTGGGAGAAGAACCTGTGCAGAACTTAAGGACTGAGTTACGTGACAGGCAAAGCAAGAGCCAGCAGCCCGCGTCTGCTTCCCATGAGCACAGGGCCATGGTGAGCTTCCAGGCTCTCCGAGGGGCAGCAGGCTGAACTTTGCAGTGACAGTTCACTAGTGTCCCCAATGACTGGATTCTGTCAGCAGCTGGTAAGTCAGAGAGCTGCTATGTCAGCCTCAGTTGCAGGATGAGACGGGCTTACGCTGAACCCCGCGAGCTGCCTCAGAAGTCTCAGGGCAGACTTCCAGAAACACTCGATGCCAGCCTCCTCTTTGACTTCTTTCTTTGTTAAAAATGACTTTATTTTTCTATTTTGGGGTTGGCGTGTGCATGTGGGTACCTGTGGAAGCTGGGAGAGGGTGTCAGACCCCCTGGTGGTTGCAAGTCACCTGATATGGATGCTGGAAACTTATCTTAAGTCCCCTGAAAGAACAGGGTTTTGGGTTTTCTTTCTGTGACTGTGATGGGGAGGGAAGGGTTCGCTTATACTTTTAGGTGACAGTCTATCGTTGAGAGAAGTCACGGCAGGAACCTAGAGGCAGGAACCATGGTCAAACATTGCTTACAGGCTCTCTCCGCTGGCTCAGGTTCGGCTTGCGTTCTGATATAGTAGCAGATCATCTGTGTAGGCACGGTGCCGCCCACAGTGGGCTGTGCGCTACCATATCAATCATCAAACAAGATCATCTCTCACAGGCATGCCCACAGGTCAATGTGATCTAGACAACTCCTCTGCTGACAATCCCTCTTTCCAGACTACTCTGGATTATGTCAGATTAAAAATAAAATCCAAAGAATAAGCAGCAAGCATCTCGACTACTGAGCTACCTTTCCAGGCCCTTTGATTCAGTTGGCTTTAACTGACAACGATCACTGCACGCATCTGAATGCACAGGGTGGCTCTGGCGGATGCGGTGTCCCTGGCGATGATCAGCTCAGCAGTGTTCGGACTCTGCCTTCTCCAACACTGGCTATTGCTTCAGGCAGAGAGCATTTGAAATCCGCGGCCATTTTGATTTACACTATATGACATCATTAAAGAAACATACTTCTCTGTTGTAGAACACCATGACTTACCCTCCAAGCCAGCAACTGGGGCTTCATCCCACTAACTAATCTGGCTCTACAAAATGCCTACCCTGCTCTGACAAGCTCTGGAAGTCACACCCTCCCCTCTGCTTCCTTGTGCCGTGTCTTTCAATCTGTGACCCATGTGATTGCCATATCAATGGGTTCAGCCATTCTCATTGACTTACATCGTGACCTAAATTTAGCACCCCACATCCTCACCACTGTAAAAAGCTCCCAAGCCTCCCTTCCGAGACCCAAGACTCACCAGGAGCCCATGTCAGCTACTGTTCCCAGGAAGAGAGCTTTCCAGAATGGTGTCCTTTGGGGACTGGCAACAAACAGACAGGTGTGGAGAGATAGATGCCAACTAATTCCTCTGCCCTTTGTCTCCATCTTCACAAAGAACCCAGGGTAAAGGGAGCCACTGGTCAGTCTCAGGGTGAGGAGAAACTAGTGGTGACTTCAAAGGATTTACCATGAACTTCTAAGTTCTCTGTCACCTGAGATGGTGGGATCCGCTCTGATACCTAGACAGGAAGTGTCAGAAAAGCCAACCACTGCCACCAACTGCTGTTCAGGGACTGACTCTTGAAGGAAGGGGTCCTCAGAGTGGAATCTCAGGTCGGGAGTTTGTGGGGAAAGTAGGTTTCCAGGGCTTCTTGTCCTGTATGCAACAGGGAGACAAATTCTCTACACCTGGGGAGACTCTGCTCCCTCACAGCTCCTGAGCACCTCTCCTGGCTGGGGGAGGAGAAATCCTCCAGAGCCCAGGAATGCCAGGCAGGTGGCTCACATGGGCCTGGTCATCATGCACATGCACAGAGAGTCTCAGTTCTCCTGAACCCGCCTCTTCAATACACACAGAGCTGGCTCAGAAGGGGGTGAGTTAAATGAACAAAAGCATGAGGAAACTACTCAAAGTGGAGATCTGTCTTGTCGATGCCTTATTACATTAATTGTCTCCATGCAAATCATTCCTTCTAATTATAAATAAGCGTGTTGTTAGAACAGAAACTTGGAAACACACCAAACCCTCAGGTCTCTCCTAATAAGAACTCCCTCTGGTCTGGGCCACGCAGAAATTCAAGCTGTCTCGTTCTGCAGCCCAAGAGCCGCGTGGAACTGCTACCTGAGAAAAGAAATCTCTGTTTTTACAGACTGACAGCTGAGAAGTTCCCACACCCTTCACCCAGGCTGTAGAACATTTGAAACAAAGCCAGCGAGATGATCTTGGAAGAGTAGCTACAGGCTGCTTTTCCCAACATGGTGGCAGTGCCTCAGAGAGAGGGGGTACACGTGGGGCTGTTTCCCTGTCCCAAACCAACACTGGCTTCTCAAGTCACTTTTCCTTATTAGAGAATGAACCTCTACGAGGGACCTGCTACGCGGAAGCCGATAAATTATTTAAGCCTTACGTTGTCTCCCTTCTAACTAGTCATAGTCGGAGATTTAATGGGACGGAGTACAGCCTAAGGACCTGGAACAAGGTCGCCCTCCGAAACAAAACTGAGACTCCAAGGAACCTTCAGAATAAAGCCTTAAGCTGAGAAGTGGACTGGGTGTCCACAAGGCACAGCTTCTGTGACACAGACACAACTCCTGACTGAGCAGGGAGCTGGGCCATCTGAGTCTGTGCGATCCTATTTGGAACCTGAAGCTGGACACAGACACACATAGACACACACACACACACAGAGAGAGAGAGAGAGAGACAGAGACAGAGAGACAGAGAGAGACAGAGAGACAGAGAGAGACAGAGAGACAGAGACAGACAGAGAGACAGAGACAGACAGAGACAGACAGAGAGACAGAGAGACAGAGACAGAGACAGACAGAGACAGATGGAGAGACAGAGAGACAGAGAGATAGATTAAGTGTGTGTTTAGGACTCAGAGTGCCCTGATCAGTTAACGGCAGAGTTAGTGTGACAAGGTGGGATTCTCCTTAGTCGGTGTCACTTACAGAGGTGTATAAGGCAGGGTTCTCCCAAGAGAGAGAGGAGGCAAGCTCGAGGGGAAAGAGGAGGTAGGGAAAGATACACAGAGAGGGGGGAGATGGAGACACAGATTGTAAAAGGGAGAGAGATAGAGAGGGAGGAAGGGGTAGAAAGAGAGAGAAAGAAAAAAGAGAAGAGGGAGGGAGGAGAAAGGGCATAGAAGAAAGGGAGAAGAAAAGAGTGGGAGAAAGACAAGGGAGGGAGACAGAGCAAAGACACACACAGAGACAGAGAGAGACGGAGACACAGAGAGAGGGAGAGACAGAAAGAGATAGAGACACAGAGAGAGAGGGAGAGAGAGAGAGATGGAGACACAGAGAGAGGGAGAGACAGAGAGAGATGGAGACACAGAGAGAGAGGGAGAGACAGAGAGTAAGACAGAGACACAGAGAAAGACAGAGGCACAGAGAGGAGACAAAGAGAGAGGGGGGGAGATGGAGAGGGAAGAAGGGAGAGGGAGAGGGAGAGAGAATGGGAGAGAGACAGGGAGAGATTTATACTTTGGAGCCAACTCCCCAGCAGGGAGGCGCTGCCTTGGCTGTTCATTAGCTCAAGCCAAAGGGAAGGTGGAGGTGACCCAGAAGCCCTCCCCCTCTTTGAGGGTCCCTACCTATTTTTCTCTTGCAGCCGCTGAGTGGGTGAGACCCAGACACATTATAAAAGGTCATCTGCATTATTCCAAGTAACTGATTTAAATATTAATCTAAATATCACCCTCCGTGCAAGATCTCATCTGCTGTTTGATCCAATAACCGAGCCCAGAGCCTAACAGAACTAACACTTGCTCAACTTGAACGGGATCCGCTAAGAACTTAAAATCCACAGTGGTGTGGTAAGGACGAGCTGACTGGCTTTTTCTGCCACCAGTCCTTCTTCCCTGGGGAGACTGCTTTCCTTCCCAGACTCCATCCTTGGAGCTGTGCACTTAGGGGTACAGAACCTTGCATTTCAGAGGTCACTAGCTAAGGTGGGTCTGACCACTCAACCTTTTATATTCCAACCTCCTTCATTCCAAGAAGCCATAGGAAATAGTTTCCAGGCCGGGCAGTGGTGGCACACACCTTTAATCCCAGCACTTGGGAGGCAGAGGCAGGTGGATTTCTGAGTTCGAGGCCAGCCTGGTCTAGAGAGTGGGTTCCAGGACAGCCAGGGCTACACAGAGAAACCTTGTCTTGAAAAAACAAACAAACAAAACAGAAATGGTTTCCTGGAGGTCTACCCCCCCCCCATTGCCTCTGCTCTTGGCCACTGTGGCAGCCCTGAGGTTGTCTGCCTTAGGGTTTGCTTCTGGGGTGCTCTGAGGGACACTGGGTCATGTGTACCTTCGTAGCTGGCATAGGAAGAAGGGAACCTGGGCATCCTCCGGGACCACCTGAGCCTGGACCTGTGGGTCCGGATATCAGCCACACCAGAGCCTCATCCCGTGGGTCTGTATTTTTTACCATAGGCTGCAAAGTTCCCTGTTCACAGGGAGGAGGGTAGAACTTGGTACACAGAAGCCCGTGGTGGTGGAACAAGTCAAGAAGTAAACGCTGAAAAGATGGACTGACAGCCCAGGGTGCTCCTCTTGGGTGGGCCAGCTAGGTGGCCATCACTGCACAGAGCCACCAGCACCTGGGACGATGCTCCTTGATGTCCCCCAAGGGGCACAGAGTCTGTCCTCCGAGGCAGCTCTGCTGATCCACTGTGTAGTGGCGTGTGCCACTTAAACGGAAGCCAGTTGGGAACCGCAAAGATGTCTCCGTCAGTGAAGTGTCTGCTGTGCAAGTGGGAGAGCCTGAGTTTGCATCTTGAGTCCCCATGAAAAAGCTGGGTGTGGTAGTGTGCCTCTGAAGTCCCAGCCCTGAGGAGACAGAGACAGGAGGATTCTTGGAGTTCCTGGGCTAACCACCCTACCCAAACCAGTGAGCCACCCTACCCAAGCCGGTGAGCTCCAGGTTCAGGGAAAGATCTTGTCTCAAAAGATGGAAAGAGACACTGAACACTGACCTCTGACCTCTACATACCAGTGCACTCACATCTGCATGCAAACATGCATGCATCCCCTCTAACACATACAATAGCACACATACATGCACACGCACACATGCACACATACACACACATATATACATGCACACATACATACACATGCTCACACATATACACATGCACACACATACTCATGCATGAACACTCCTGAAGCTTGTCCTTCCAATTCCCTGCAGTTGTTTTCATGCCCCTCGGCTGCTTACAAAAGCCCAGCCTCCTGGGCATCTCCATCCTGAATGAAGCATTCTTTGCAGACTTTCCATCCATTCAGAGCTACTGATGTTTGCATTTGATGAAAAGATTCACAAATGAGTTTAAAGTTCTTGCTACAATCGGGCTTCAGGATTCTTTTGTGTTATGTTTGCACAAAGAGTTAGCTCCATCCTTCCAGATGAACCATAGAATTCATCAGCAGAAACTGGCAGAGGAAGCTGCAGAGGTGAGTCACCAAATCTCAGTGGGGCAGGTGCAGGGCTGTGTGGAGCAGGTGCAGGGCTGTGTGGAGCAGGTGCAGGGTGAGTGGGGCAGGTGCAGGGTGAGTGGAGCAGGGGCAGGTGCAGGGCTGTGTGGGGCAGGTGCAGGGCTGTGTGGGGGCAGGTGCAGGGCTGTGTGGGGCAGGTGCAGGGCTGTGTGGGGCAGGTGCAGGGCTGTGTGGGGGCAGGTGCAGGGCTGTGTGGGGGCAGGTGCAGGGCTGTGTGGGGCAGGTGCAGGGCTGTGTGGGGCAGGTGCAGGGTGAGTGGAGCAGGTGCAGGTGCAGGGCTGTGTGGGGCAGGTGCAGGGCTGTGTGGGGGCAGGTGCAGGGCTGTGTGGGGCAGGTGCAGGGCTGTGTGGGGCAGGTGCAGGGTGAGTGGAGCAGGTGCAGGTGCAGGGCTGTGTGGGGCAGGTGCAGGGCTGTGTGGGGGCAGGTGCAGGGCTGTGTGGAGCAGGTGCAGGGCTGTGTGGGGCAGGTGCAGGGTGAGTGGAGCAGGTGCAGGTGCAGGGCTGTGTGGGGCAGGTGCAGGGCTGTGTGGGGCAGGTGCAGGGTGAGTGGGGCAGGTGTAGAGCTGTGTGGGGCAGGTGCAGGGCTGTGTGGGGCAGGTGCAGGGCTGTGTGGGGCAGGTGCAGGGCTGTGTGGAGCAGGTGCAGGGCTGTGTGCGGTAGGGGCAGGGCTGTGTGGGGCAGGTACAGGGTGAGTGGGGGCAGGTGCAGGGCTGTGTGCCGCAGGTGCAGGGCTGTGTGGAGCAGGTGCAGGGTGAGTGGGGCAGGTGCAAGGCTGTGTGGGGCAGGTGCAGGGCTGTGTGGGGTGGAAACAGGAAGGGGTGTGTAGTGTAGATGGAACACACATAACAGAGTTGTGTGTGAGCGGTGGGAATGTGGAGCAGTGTGTGACAGAGACAAGGGCAGGCTGTGTGTGAGAAATGGGACATGTGTGTTGGAGTGGGGCATGTGTGCTGGAGTGGGGCTTGTGTGTTGGAGTGGGACATGTGTGTTGGAGTGGGGCATGTGTGTTGGAGTGGGGCTTGTGTGTTGGAGTGGGGCATGTGTGCTGGAGTGGCGCATGTGTGTTGGAGAGGGGCATGTGTGTTGGAGTGGGGCATGTGTGTTGGAGTGGAACATGTGTGTTGGAGTGGGGCATGTGTGTTGGAGTGGGGCATGTGTGTTAGAGTGGGGCATGTGTGTTGGAGTGGGGCATGTGTGTTGGAGTGGGGCATGTGTGTTGGAGTGGGGCTTGTGTGTTGGAGTGGTGCATGTGTGTTGGAGTGGGGCTTGTGTGTTGGAGTGGGGCATGTGTGTTGGAGTGGGGCATGTGTGTTGGAGTGGGGCATGTGTGTTGGAGTGGGGCATGTGTGTTGGAGTGGGGCATGTGTGCTGGAGTGGGGCATGTGTGCTGGAGTGGGGCATGTGTGTTGGAGTGGGGCATGTGTGTTGGAGTGGGGCATGTGTGTTAGAGTGGGGCATGTGTGTTAGAGTGGGGCATGTGTGTTGGAGTGGGGCATGTGTGCTGGAGTGGGGCATGTGTGCTGGAGTGGGGCATGTGTGTTGGAGTGGGGCATGTGTGTTGGAGTGGAGCATGTGTGTTGGAGTGGGGCATGTGTGCTGGAGTGGGGCATGTGTGTTGGAGTGGAGCATGTGTGCTGGAGTGGAGCATGTGTGTTGGAGTGGAGCATGTGTGCTGGAGTGGAGCATGTGTGCTGGAGTGGAGCATTACGGTGGAGAAGAGGACATTGTGGCAGATGGGGACATCTGTGAGGAGATGGAGTTGCGATGGGGACACAGAGGGACCCTCTTTTAGCCAGGCCCGAGGTCACCTGCAAAGGAGATTCTCAGGACTCAATATGGGACAGCCCCAGGCTAGCCTGGGTGCCCAGCCAAGGAGAGCTCACACCCTCCTCCCATCGGCCACTGTGGTTTCCCGAATGGAGCACTGGGATGCTCTCATTCAGATCAGCTGAGGGAAGATGTATTCATAGGGATGGACACCTTTCTAAAGATGGCATGGCGTGGTCATCTGACTCAGGTCACCTCACAGGAAGGAACAGAGTCGGGGGCAGGGTGGAGCTGATGTCCCCGATTTAAATTCGGGACTTGTTGATGATTTCATTTTCCGACAGGACCCAGTGAAAGATCTGACCTGGGGCGGCTCATACCCTCAGGGAGGACTTGTTCCGATTTCTTTTAGGGTGAGGACTTGATGGAGCTCAAGGCTCAAGATGGACAGCCAGTCGGGGAGGTCAGGGCTCAGGGTGGACGGCTTCCCAGGTTTCCTGGCATCTCCTATGCAGACACGCGTGCCCCAGTGTCCAGAAAGAGCCCAGCATGCACACCTCTCTCCAGCTCCCTGAGGACAGAACAGAGACCAGCCTGGGCCAGCTGGGCAGGGACACTGCTCCCGAGTCCTCACTTTAATCTCGGTTCCCCCAGAGCCTCCTCCCTCTGGCTGTCCTTAGAGATGTGGTTTTGAGTACCACAGCGCTGCTGTCTTTGGGGCCGCCTGCATCTCTCCCATGGTTGTTCCAGGTTCCAAGACACAGCTGTTGAGGGATAGACCCTGACCGGCCACCAACCCAGTCTGTAGAAACACCGTGAATGCCATGACAAGGTGCCAGAGCCTGGACAGAAATGTACTGCTCCCAGTGCTTGAGGACACAGGGAAAGTTTTCACAGGTCCATCTTCTTCGCACTCCTGGAAGCACCCACCCTTCTCTCCTGGGACTCCTAGTGGTCAACAGCAACCTTTGGAAATCCTTGGCCAGTGGTTGAGACTAGTTACCATAGCTACAGGGTCACATTTTCCTGAACTTCCTCTCTACACTGTCTGGCATCTGATTGTGTCCAAGTGTACCCAATTTTATTGGATTGGCACCACCTTGGGGACCCTATAGCTCAATTTTCACCCTTGAGACCTCCTTCCAAATAGTCATATTCTGAAGTATTTGGGGTGGGTACTTCTACTCATTTGGGGTTTCACAACCTGCTTTTTCTTCTATTCCCCCAGTAGAAGACTCTGCTCAGTAACAGCAGGAAGAAGCTTCCAGAGAGACACCAGCCAGGTGGATGACACTTTCCTGCAGAGGGTCAACCAAGATTGTGAAAACTCTATCAATGTCTGTGCATGCCCATAGGGCCCATGCCTGCCCTCTTCCTTCCTAGGTACACTGGCTGGTTTTGTGTGTCAACTTGACACAGGCTGGAGTTATCACAGAGAAAGGAGCCTCCCTTGAGGAAATGTCTCCATGAGATCCAGCTGTGGGACATTTTCTCCATTAGTGATCAAGTGGGGAGGGCCCCTTGTGGGTGGAGCCATCCCTGGGCTGGTAGTCCTGGGTTCTATAGGAAAGCAAACTGAGCAAGCCAGGAGAAGCAAGCCAGTAAGGAACATCCCTCCATGGCCTCTGCATCAGCTCCTGCTTCCTGACCTGCTTGAGTTCCAGTCCTGGCTTCCTTTGGTGATGAACAGCAACGTGGAAGTGTAAGCTGAATAAACCCTTTCCTCCCCAACTTGCTTCTTGGTCATGATGTTTATGTAAGAATAGAAATCTTGACTAAGACAAATTGATAGCAGCACAGTGGGGTATTCCTGTGACAACCTGACCATGCTTTAGGGAGGACTGTGGAAGGACTGTGGAACTTTGAGCTAGAAGAGCCAGTGAGATGTTAAGAGCTCTGTGGGATGTTCTGTAGAAGCCTGGAAGGTAATGTTGAGAACAGCACAGAAGATGGAGGCCTGGCTTGGGAAATTTCAGAGGGAAGATTAAAGACCGTTATCAGGGATATCGCTGTTTTGATTTGAAGATTCTTGGTCTTTGGTTAGCTGGGGCTTAAGAATCAGCGGTGATTAACAAGATATGAGAACTACTAAAGTGAAATTAGTTTCTTTGCATTACTGGGACTATTGATGCTGGTTAGTTGGAACTGAGAAATTAGTGGTGATTAAGAAGAGTCCAGCATTACTGAGGTGAAATCTGGGAAGTTTTTCTAAGTGCACAAAGGAGTTGTGTTCCAGAGATAGACAAGGTTTTACCTTGTGCTGTGGCTGGACTTCATACTGTGTAAGAGTCACCCAGGTGGTACTGGTTTTAAAGGCATGAAAGGGTCATGAAGAGCAGCTGAGGCTTGGCACTGTGAAAGGCCATGGAAAGACATTGGTGAAGGTGCAGCCTCAGTTGCAACCATGGCCCAGGACTTGAAGGGGTCATGCAAAGGAGTTGAGGCTTGTCACCATGAAGAGAGCCTATGAGAGGCTATTGGTGAAGCCTAGTTACAGCGGAACACAGCAGTGTCTTGGAGATGCCAGTGCCATGGGAACAGCAGCAACCGTGGAGTACAGGCATCTGGAGCCTAGAAGACAAGGTGTGTGCTTCAAAGGGCAGAGCTGGAGAAGTGTCCCAAGCCCTTGGAGGAGCCCAGAAGATCATGAGTGGATCCCACACATTGTCCAGTTAGAGTTTGATTTTGTTTTTGATTGTGACTGTGTCCTGATATTTTTCCCTCTTGAAGGAAAAAAGTATTTAGTGGAGCTCACAGTTAAGAGACTTTTAATTGTAAAAAGACTTTGAATTTTAAAAGCGATTGGATATTTTAAAGGGATTGAAATTTTAATATGTAAGAATTTGTAAAAGCTGTGGGACTGTAAAAGTTATTTAGATCTTGGGGGTGAATATGAAAGTGAGGGTTGAGGCTTAATAGTGATGTGTTTGTGTGTCAAGTTGACAAGGGGTCACTTATACTGGCTGGTTTTGTGTGTCAACTCAACACAGGCTAGAGTTATTACAGATAAAGGAGCCTCCCTTGAGGAAATGCCTCCATGAGATCCAGCTGTAAGGCATTTTCTCAATTAGTGATCAATAGGGGAAGGCCCAGCCCATTGTGGTAGCCCTGGGATGGTAGTCCTGGTTTCTATAAGAGAGCAGGCTGAGCAAGCCAGTAAGGAACATCCCTCCATGGCCTCTGCATCAGCTCCTGTTTCCTGACCTGCTTGAGTTCCAGTCCTGACTTCCTTTAGTGATGAACAGCAATGTGGAAGTGTAAGCTGAATAAACCCTTTCCTCCCCAACTTGCTTCTTGGTCATGGTGTTTGTGCAGGAATAGAAACCCTGACTAAGACATTAGGGAAGTTTTGCTGGGAAGTTTGTGCCTCTCTACCTGAGAAATACTTATCTCCCAATGTGACTTCGATTGCAAAACAATGAACACGGTGTGAGGCCTTGAAGCAGAGGACTCTGGGCCATCTAGGTCACTGGTCAGAGCAAACCAGGCCTGCAGAGCCCACCACTGTTCTGGCTAGTTTTACTTATCAACCTTACAGAACCTAGAATCAACTTGGGAAGAGAGTCTGAATGAGGAATTATCTAGATTAGTTTGGCCTGGGGGCTGGCAGCCCACATGGTACTGTCTTGATTGTTAATTGGTATGAAAAAGCTCAGCCCACTGTGGGCAGTACCATTCCCTAGGCAGGAGTCCTAAAGTGTGAGAAACAGGAGAAAGCTGGATCACAAATAAGACAGCAAGCAACACAGATGCATTGTTTCTCTCTGATCTTGGAATGTGGTATGACCAGCTTTCAAAAGCCTTTTGAGGCTTGCCCAAAATGATGGGCTGAAACCTGGAATTGCAGGCTAAAATAAATTTTTCCTCCCCTGAGCTGCATTTTTAATCGCAGCCACAGGAAGATAATTAAAACCATGACCATCGCAGATGGCAGCTCCCTTTGGGATCTTCAATTCGCAATTTCTCCCCCAGCTCCCTTTCCTGTTCTTTATACTATTCCTTCTCTCCCAAATGGCATACTGATGCTGTCTTTGGCCTTAGTGACAATTTATTTATTTATTTAATTTGTTTTGTTTTGTTTTTTTGAGACAGAGTTTCTCTGTGTAGCCCTTGCTGTCCTGAACTCAGGCTGTAGACTAGGCTAGCGTCGAACTCAGAAATCTGCCTGTCTCTGCCTCCCAAGTGCTGGGATTAAAGGCGTGCGCCACCACTGGCCAGCCCTAGTGACAATTTAAAAAGGCGATCGATCTTTCTGCTCCCAGGTTAGCATCTCTCCTGTTGGGTAAGGTACTCTGTGCTGCTTCCAGAGCTGAGGTCTCCTGGTGGGATCTCTTGGAATGACTGAATCAGATGCTGGTCATGTGACTCTCATGGAAGCCTGGCATTGGATCCCAAAGGAATCCCCTTGAGATATTACCATCCTGGGAGGGATACTGAACATGTCCCTCGCAGCATGTTCTTGGGCAGAACTGAGCAAGGAGAACATGTGGGTAGAGGTTGTCTATGTGGCTCGCCAGCACTGGGAGAGCACAGCAGAGCCAGTCCACAACTGTGGGGGATTACAAAGACCACAGCTGCTCTTTGAAGCTGACCCTTGTGAAAATTTCTTGACTATGACTCCCTCTCTTACCACAATCGTTCCTAGAAGGATTCTGCAGGAGTCTTTCAGCCCTAAAGTTCTAGGTGGTAGCAGCCTCAACCATCAGAAAAACCTGATGTGAGGGAACTGCAAGTTGGTCTCTTTAGGATGATTTCCCGGATACCCTTCCTTGTCTGTGTCAAGAAGCCTTTGCCAAGCCCTCTGGGAGTCATGGGAAGCCTCTGTCCTCTCAGATCCTCCTGTCAGGACATCTCTCACGTAATGGTGGCCATCCAACACAGGCCGCTGGCATTGGTGCAGCCAGCAGGGTCAGGGCTGGGTTAAGTACTGCAAAGTGGACCATAACGCAAAGAAACCACAAGTGAGCAGAGTGCACCATGACTGATACACGCCTGCATCTTTAAACCTTATCTTTCATGTGTAAGAATTGACAAAATTGTACAGAACTGCTCACAACAGAATTGCCCTGCCTGGGAGGGTGACCTTCTTGGAGGAGGTGTGGCCTCGTGGGAGGAGGTGTGGCCTCGTGGGAGGAGGTGTGGCCTTGTGGGGGGAGGTGTGGCCTCGTGGGAGGAGGTGTGGCCTTGTGGGGGGAGGTGTGGCCTCGTGGGAGGAGGTGTGGCCTCATGGGAGGAGGTGTGGCCTTGTTAGAGGAAGTGTGTCAATAGCAGTAGACTTTCAGGTCTCAAAAGCTCAAACCGGGCCTCGCTGCTCTCAGTTTTTTTCCTGCTGCCTGTCGATCAGATGTAGAATTCCCAGCTACCTTTTCAGCACCTGTGTACCACCCTACTTCCTTCCATGACAGTATTGGGCTGAACCTCTGAACTGTAAGCCAACCCCAGTTCAATGTTTCCTTCATAAGAGTTGCCATGGTCGTGGTGTCTTTTCACAGCAATAGAAACCCTAAGACACGAGGGCTAAGCACACTGTCCACCACACGCCTGATGAGTCCCTTTCCTTGTCCGGCTCTCAGTTGTGTGTCTTGTGCCTGACAGGTGCTCTGGAGAGGATTCTCTACGGCATCATAAAGCGGAAGTTTATATCCAAGTTGTATCCGTGTTGTATCCAGAGTCAGAAACCATGCTGAGTGGTGCTAGCCACTCTCTGTGGAAACACTGTACACTGGTTTTGTTTTGGTTTTGGTTTTGCCCATGTACAGACATTTTAGATATTTATTTATCTTATTTATGTGTGTATGTGAGTGCCTGTGTGTGTCCATATGCATGCAGGGGTCTGTGTGTGTCCATGTGCATGCAGAGGTCTGTGTATGCAGGGGCCTGTGTGTGTCTGTGCACATGCAGAGGTCTGTGTATGCAGGGGCCTGTGTGTGTCCGTGCACATGCAGAGGTCTGTGTATGCAGGGGTCTGTCTGTGTGTGTCTGTGAGCATACAGGGGTCTGTGTGTGTCCATGTGCATGCAGGGGTCTGTGTGTGTCCGTGCACATGCAGGGGTCTGTGTATGCAGGGGCCTGTGTGTGTCCGTGCACATGCAGAGGTCTGTGTATGCAGGGGTCTGTCTGTGTGTGTGTGTGAGCATACAGGGGTCTGTGTGTGTCCATGTGCATGCAGGGGTCTGTGTGTGTCCGTGCACATGCAGAGGTCTGTGCATGCAGGGGTCTGTGTATGCAGGGGTCTGTGTGTGTCCATGTGCAAGCAGGGGTCTGTGTATGCAGGGGTCTGTGGAGGCCAGAAGGTGACACTGGATCCCTGGAACTGGAATCGCAGGCTGAGGCACCGTGGATGGGATGCGGGGAACTGAACTCAGGTCCTCTGCAAGAGTGATAAGTGCTCCGAAGCACTCCTCCATCTCTTCAGCCCCTGTACATTTCTTATGTAAAATAAGTTATCTAGAGTTTCAAGATGCACAAAGTTCCTGTTTGCTCTTCAGCAAGGACCCCTCCCTCTGATATCTCATACAGACAAGATGTGCCCAATGTTCACAAGATGACTAACAGATCTTCACAGTTAAATGCACACTTTCTTTTGGGTTTCCCAATCTTGGGGCCATGTCTTTCTGTTCCAGACTCCTTTCATTTAGCATATTCACTTGCTATTTTTTTTTCAACAAACGATTCTCCAGCCTTTTTCTAGGTAGTGTGCACCCAGAGTTCCTTCTATTTCACGGCATCGAAGGGAGCCATGTATGGAGAGCATAATTTATCAAACCCCTCTCAAACAATGTTTTATTTTTAATTTTGACACTAAGTCTATGGCTGCAATCCTTCCCATTCTAAAGCATGTTCTTGGCTGTGTGGACAGAGGAAAGAGGTGGATCACAGGAGGTAGCAATTAGCACGCCCCATCTACCCACCCGGTGCTATTTCAGATCTGTCTCAAGCTGTGTCTCATTGAGCTCTTTGGTGTTAAAAACACTCCACGTTAAAGCCCAGGTATGTGGGGGCACAGGCTGGGGGCTGGGAACTAGGCGATGCCCACCCGGTAGGAACAGTGAGAGCCCTTTCTGGAGTAGCATTGGGCTTCAGCCCAGGGGGCGTGGTCTCGTTGGGCTTCAGCCAAGGGGGCGTGGTCTCGTTGGGCCTCAGCCCAGGGGGCGTGGTCTCGTTGGGCCTCAGCCCAGGGGGCGTGGTCTCAGCCCGATTGTGTTTGGACGACACCTGAGCTAAGAGCTGGCTCCTTGTCGAGCAGGTACAGGACCCTGCTGTCTGCCTCCTCCACTCTCATTCTCCTCTGATGATGCTGCTTGATCGGAGGTCACAAGCCACAGCTGCAGCCAAGTGCAGGCCACCAATTGCGCTGGAGAGCCTGACAGCCAAGGACAGCTCTGACATTTTCAAACGGCCAAAAAAGATATCAAAAGAGGAACAGTGTTATGTGGCATAAAATATGAGAATCGTATTTTAACATCCACAGACTCATGACCTTGAAATACAGTGGCGTTCACATGTGAGCACAGAGCCTATAGCTGGTGTCGCTATGAGAGCTGGAAACAGCGGCTGTGACAAGCCACTGGTCACAGACCCACACACATGCACACACACCAATCACACATAAGCATATGCACACACACACACACACACACACACACACGAAGTGGGGAGGGAGATGACTGTCTACTACAGAAAAGCCAGCTGACCTCTGCTTTTTTTCCTTCAGAATTTGACACTCATGGAAGAAAGGGGGAGGGGCTAGAGGACAGTCAGAGTTTGGTTAGCTAGATGATCTGAAAATTTATCCCTGTGGCTCTGGAGTCAAGACAGCTGAAATCATGGTGTCACAGGCTCTGAACCCTCTGAGATCCTTCTTGCCCCTTCAGCTTCTGAGCAGGGTGCCAGGCTCTCCTTAGCTCCTACCTGCGTATCTCTGTACTTAATATAAGTCTTCTCTGCACCCCAAAGTTCCTTTATCTCCCTGTAGTGCCCTCGGGGCTCCATTACCTTACAATACTCACTCTGAAGAGGTGCAAGTCCCTCACAGAGCATGGTGTTGTGTTGGCGCTCAGCCTGAAGGTCCTCTGGTATTCTCTTCCCACCAGTCAGCTGGAGGGGGGAGGGGCTCTATGGCTCTACCTGGGTAGAAGCCCTCATTATATAGGCAAGCTTTACAAAGTCTGGTCTCCAGCAGCTTTTGTCTGCCCTGGTTTTTGACAGCAGCAAACAGCAGCAGTAGGCAATTGGTGATGCCCACCAGTGCTGTAGTCCCCATGCAGAGTTTGCGTGTTGGTCTTGACAGCTGTCAGCATTACGGAGTTCAGTCTGGGGTCTGAGCTCCGTGGTCCTGAAGCTGCTTAGCTCTCAAAGATTCTTATGGCTACCACCTGCAGGTCCTTGTCCTGGCTCTGACAAACCCTCCCCATCTTTCATCCTCTCTCTTTGTCAAACTATTCAGCCACGTCTAAGGCTGCAGCCAGGATGCCTCAGGGTGCCACCTCTGTTGAGAAAGCATTCAAATGCCAAGGGATAATCTTGGGAGCTGACATCTACTCGTGTCCAAATTTACCCAGTCTATTGAGTCAAGGGCGCCCCGTGGCTCAATTTTCGCTCCTCAAGACCTTGTATCCAAATAGTCACATCCGGAGGTATTGGGGGAGGTGGAAGACTTCCACACGTTTAGCCGGGTCACAGACCACACTTCCTTCCATCCCTCAGAGCTGTGGTCTGCACAGCTCTAGCAGGGAGAGACATCTAGAAGGTCTGTCATGGAGGTCGCACACAGAGTCGTCTAAGATGATGGAGACCCTGTGCAAGCCCACATCACCCATACCTGATCCCTTCTTCCCATGGAGCCCTGAAGGAGAGCCTGTACCAGGATGCCACTCACCCCAAGGTGGCCAATCAGTGCTTCGGATTGGGAGCACTCAGACGCTGGTGTCCTCTCCTACCAGCAAGGGTAGAGGTGGGCAGATGGATGAGATGTTTGCTGGATCATTATCAAGCCATAGTGCTGTACCAGCCAGGTCAGACAGGCCTGCAGGGCAATGGTGGGCAGATAGGAGACAATGTATCCACTTCTTCAGTTGTCAAGCAATCTTGACAACACCTGGCATTTCTTAACCATAGACATGGGAGTAGCCAGTGCTTGGTACTGGGAAGCCAGGGCCAGGGGCTCAGGCTGGTTCTGAAGACCAGAAACTGGGAACTGGGTAGTATCAAGTCAGTCGGAGCACAGTGGTAATCACTGTGTTGGGGGTGGGGGCTGTGAGGGGATCTGTTTTGTGTAGCGACTGTAGAATCGTCAGCTGAACAGCAGCTTTGAACAGTGCTCCCAGTGCCTGCAATGGCCCTCCTCTGAGATCAGGCAGCGAGGCAACTCAAGGCTGAAGCTTGTTCACCCACCCTACCCTCCGCTCCTCTACCACCATCCGTCCGCTCAGGTCAGCCGACAAGTGAGCAGACATCACTGTGCTGGCTAGTTTATGTCGACTTGGCACGAGCCACAGTTATCTGGAAAGAGAGCCTCAGTCGAGAGATGTGGTAGGTCTAGGCTGAGAGGCGAGAGCCCTGGCAGTTGAGTCTCTCCAGGGCTAGAAACCGGATGGTGAGTGTCTGGCTTGGATCTACTGGGGAGAATAACCACCCTGAGCCGGGAGTCTGTCAAAGCAGGAACTCGTTTTATTGTATCAGTCTTTTGTTTATAAAGGGCTGAGAGAGGAGGTGTTTTTTTGTTTTTTGTTTTTTTTTTTGCTGAGGTAATGTAGGGGAGGGGAAGGGTGACAGAGGGTATGGAGTGACTGACAGAGCCAACAAAGTTATTCCATGTCAGTGTTAGGTAGGCAAAGGCGGGCTTAAGCAGGTCGTGCTGAGTCACTCCAGTATAGAAGTGAGCGAGACAGGTCTTTACACTCCAGCAAAGGCTCAGGCTCCCTCACTAGGCCAAATAAGGCCAGACAGAGGGAATGTCTCATTAAGCTTGGCCTACAAGCAAGCCTGTGGGATGTTTTCCTCCTTGGTGAATCCATGGGGAAGGTTCTGCCCTGGGGTGTCAAGGGATGTATAAGAAACCTGGCTAAGCAAGCCACTAAACATCAGTCATTCTGTGGTTTCTGCTTCAGTTCCTACCCCCAGTTCTCTGCCTCAGTTTCTTTCTTTCTTTCTTTCTTTCTTTCTTTCTTTCTTTCTTTCTTTCTTTCTTGGTTTTTTTTTTTTTTTTTTTTTTTTTGACTTCCCTTCATAAAGGACCGTGATCAGGGCACGCAAGCTGAAGCAAACCATTTCATTCTTGTCGTGGTGTTTTACCAGAGCAATAGAAACCCTAAGACAGGCAACCACTCAAGGGAAGATTTGATTAAATCTGAGACTCCGACCCCAGAGGAGGACCTCCTTAGATAGCCAGAGAAGGAATGCTTGGACCAATCATGTCTGATCGTTTTGGATCAGTCACAACCTCCTGCTTCGCCTCTAACACCCATCAGTCCTTAAGGCTCAAAATTTAGACCAATCATAGTTCTGCCTTATGATGTCTCCATAGTCCTGCACTATAGAAAGTACCTTGGTAGAAATGGTCCACGGAGACTTTCATCTGTAAAAAGGTTGCTTCTGTCAGCCATGGTTGGGGCCATGTAGGAGTGGGCCATCCACTGTGACCTCTCACAGTGGTCTCTAGGCATCTGTGGACTGTTTGTTGAGGACAGACCGTGCTGGCACATGGGTGGGCGGGCTGGCTCTTAGAGCAATGGTAGGTTTGCTCAAGGCAGCTTGAACAGCAAAAGAGAATTCAATTGCTGTTAATTAGGGAGTCAGATCGCCCCTTCCCAGTGCCTTTGCTTGATTACAGGAGTATTTACACTATGAACACATACATAGAACTTATCATTATCATGGAAGGTGATGTTAGAGCTCAGCCCCTGCTGGGTTCCCAGGGAGATCCCTGGTCTGCTTTCCTGTCAATCATCCTGACATTGTATAATAGCTAGCCCAGTGTAAATACATGGTAGATTATAGTGTGTTGGGAATAATGGGAAGAGGTTTGTTCATGTTCAATGCAGATGTGACCTACCACTGCATTATTAGACCTAGAACCATCTTTCTAGCAAGGATGATCTCATTCTTGGTTCTTTTTTTAAAAAAATTTATTTACTTTATGTGTAAATTGTTTCTGTCTTATTTATTTACTTTATGTGTAAAAATACACTGTATCTGTCTTCAGACACACCAGAAGAGGGCATCAGATCTCATTACAGATGGTTGTGAGCAACCATGTGGTTGCTGGGAACTGAACTCAGGATCTCTGGAAGAGCAGGCAGTGCTCTTAACCACTGAGCCATCTCTCTAACTCATTTCAAGGCTCTTTACTGAACTTCAAAGACTTTCTAACTAACATCGACTTCACAGTTCTGGGCATAGGACATGTCTGTCTCTTGTGAATGGCACTCGACTGATGGGCCAGCAGCTTTGTCTCAGATGGGTCCCTGGGGCATTCTGCCCTTTACTTCTCTGGTCACACTAACTTCCCACGGTCCTGTGGCTGGGACAGCCAGTGACTCCTCCCTTGACTCTGCCCCTGATGGCTACTGTCTATCTTGGGCAACTGCTTCCTGCCAGGTTGGCTGGCAGCCCTAGGCTGACCTCGGCTCCTTAGCAGTTCTAAGTCCCTGAGCATGGAAGAGCAGGGACAGTCGTGTGCAGGGAGCCCCGTGCCCTTCAGACGCCCATTCACGGTGTCTCTCACCGTGCTGAGAGCCCTCCATCCTCATCCTCTCCCTGCACCGTGGGCTTGCAGCCCGAATGGGAAGAAATGGACACCTCAACACTTCATATCTCATTAAAGTCCTGCGTGGGCTGCTGAAAGGTGCGCATGGACTGACCATTGGCCTGGAGAAGGTCAGAAGAACTTTCTCACTGCTGTCAGCTGGAGAAGACACACGTGTTTACCTATGCATGGTTACACCCTGACCACCGACTTCAGGAATACCCTTAACCTTTCATCTGCAAAGCAGTCATATAACCATGACCATTATTCCCCAAAGCAATGACAACTCAGGACAGACATCCATGTCTGTCTTCTCTAGATGCCAAAGAGGAGAGAGAGGATCCAGAATAGAGGCCATCTCTGCTCCAGTGAATCAGGGGATTCTGTCTGTCTTGCCTCCCCTTCCAGGCCCTGCACTGTCTGCTGGGAGGCCACCCTGAAGCCAGGCAGGGCACTGCACCAGCTGCAGAATCGTTCCTGGGCTCTCGCTGGAGCCCAGCCTGCCTTCCCTCCCTGCATGGGCCATTCATTCCCTCCAGAAAGCCATTTTGCCAGGAAAGGAGCCTGTTATTGGCTGGGTAATAGAAAATCTGCCTGCCTCGCCTCATAGCTTTATATGCAAATTGCATTTAGATCGTTAAACCTGCTTTCCCCCTCATCTTCCAGCAGGAATAGAAATCAGTTCAATTAACACAGCAAACAAAGCCCGTGCAGGAGATGGGCCAGTTTCTGCGTTCTTGGGCTCTTCTTCCTGGGTCTTTTGGGCAGGGAGGGGGGATTGTTTGTGCTTCCCGGCAAGCTAAGAAGTTGGGGGAAGAGCTGTTTGGAAGGAGGGCATCCTGGCATGATGCTGGGGTAGGTCTTCCTCAGAGCACATGGGGGCTTGTCTCCAATCTGGGATGTGTCCATTGGTGGTTTGGGAAGTCTAAGGTGGGTGGTTTTGTGTTCCAGGCTCTCTGAGAATGTGTGTTTGTTCAGTCTTACCTACACATCCTGGGTCAACAAACACCCCGAGGTGCAGTTAGCTGAGAAAGCAGAGTCTAAGACGGATGATCTCAGGGTGGTGCCTTGAAGGGAGTTTTCTCTGCCCCATCCCCTACTGTGTGGGAGGATGGGCGGGCAGGAGGGGCAGGCACCCTTTCCATCTTTCCAACATCAGTTTTCCAGATCTTTCTCAGGGATGCAGGTCAGCATCCAGGGCAAGGCTAAAGGAGGACAGAGGTCAAAAGAGGGGGTACCCAGGAGTTGATAAGACCAGGCCAGGTGCCCCACGGGCTCCTCTTTTCCAAATGCCAGCAGCTGTGATTTTTCTTGCCTCTTTTCCAGAGTATCCTATCCAGAAGGTTAAAAGAGTCCCTGGACAAAGCAGAGTCCCACCAATGTGAAAGACAGCACTGAATAGCCTCAGTCTTCCTAGGTAGGAAACCCTAATTTAAAAAATAATGTAGCTAAGGAAGCAGCTTGGACGAGCAGGGAACAGAGAGGAGTCAAGGCAGCAAAGCCAGGTGTGACCGGACGGCTGGACTGCTGCACTTTGGACAGTAGACTCGGAGAGCACCGTCTTCTGAGTACCAGGTGAACAGACAGACTTGTGCTTGACCCACCCTCTCTCTGCACACTGTCTCCTTCCTTCTGCATCCGGTTTACGTAAACAGATCAGCTGTCCTGGGCTAAGAGGCTTGGCTTCTTATCCGGGTCTCAGGCTCTGTCTCAAAAACACAGTCAGATGCTGAGTCCAAGGCACCTTCCAGACTTCAGGGTTGGTGCAGAATGCTAGAAAGGGCTTCTGAGATGTCATCTCTGGCTTCTCCTGCTCTTTCTGATCTCACCTCCCGCCTCCACAGCTCTCTGTCTCTCCACAGCCCCCTTGGCATGCCAGCCACAGGCACTCCCCAGCATTGAGTATCAGGCCAGCTTGGCTACCTCCCTCCCCCCCCCACTCCCAGTTTGCTGTTCATCCCAGCCTAGGTGTTTCCCCTAAACCCTAAGGGGGAGGGGAGTAGGGGGCGGGGAGGTACACACCATGTGGAGAGGGAGCACCACCGCTGGCTGCAAGTGCTCTTTGGTTTCAGGCACACCACAGTGCTCACTCAACTCAGTCCTCGCCTGGAGGGCTGCAGTTGTTAGTGTGGGAAGGACAGGCCTCTGCCACAGAGCAGCTGAACTCCATCGCAGACAGCAAGGATGGTGAGGCCTTGGTGACGCTGGCTTTGAACAGTACTCTGCAGGGCTCCCCGTGCTCCACCACCCATACCCAGGCCGTACCACCCTCTTTATGCTTTCTGCCATGTTCCTGTCCCACTCCTGTGGATCTGTGGGATGCGCTCCTGTGGCTCAGGCCCCCTGAACCTACCCAACTTGACTCCTTACATTGGCACCATCTGGTACCCTTTGCTGCTGGGAATTGGAACACGGAATGGAGTTGTTAACCACACATGCCTGCGGTGTCCACTCTGTGGCCCCCAGGATTCAGGTGTCTGGAATATACGATACTTGGAGCTGTGGTGATGGAGGGAAAGTGGAGGAAGATGTGTGGGACCCTGCATGCCCTTCTCACCCACTGCTGAAGCAGTCCTTTGAAGTCCTTGGATCCTGACAATGGCCTGGGGCCAGTCTAGAACCCAGAAGCTGTCCCAAAAGCTGACCTCAGTCAATTCTGTCTAAACTGCAGCCTCTTTGGGTTGGCTTAAGTCAGTTTCACATATTTAAATGTCCCAACTGCTGTGCTGCATGGGGACCCAAGAAGCTTATAGAAGGCCACTCACTAGAGGCCAGCAGCTCACATGCAGTGGATAGCTGTGATGTGGACCAACACAAGATCAACTGTAAACTTAATTAAAACAACATGAACTTTCTTTTTGAAACACAGTCTCTAGCCCAGGTAAGCCTTGAACTCATAGCACAGCTGAGTGTTATTTTAAACTTCTGATTCTGGTGTCACAAGCATGTGATACCATGACCATTCACATGGTGCCATGCACATGGTCTGTGCATGCTGGGCAAGTGGTCTACCAACTGAGTTACAGCCCCGGGCCATCAGGAAACTTCTTTGTGATTTTGCAATACTAGTTGCTTAGTCTTTAAGCGTGAACTTTGTAGATGGCGGTGCCCTGACCTGATGACACATGTCTGTATGGAGTCAGCTGACCATTTAATTAGATAAAAGGTTGCTAACCTAGAGTCTGCTCTGAGGGAGACTTGGAAGACTTTTGATCCATGATGATTCTATCTGTTCTTGTTGGTCAACACCAGATGGCTTTTGTGAGCGCCCCTAAGAGGACACAGGGTTCAGTGTCTGGCAGGCTCAGAATGACCCCATGCCGATGATAAGCTGCTACAGTCAGAGAGCCCTGGGCACACTTTCTCCAGGCTTGGTGACACATTGGAGTAGACATTCCTCCAGTTTGGTCACTTGGAGGCCTTCTCAGGACCCCATCATTGGTCAAGGTCTCCCCTCATGTCCCCAGTCCTTTACTGGGAAGAATGAGAGTGTAGGGTATCGGGGCTATCTCCAGTCTCTGTGGGTCCTGAGTGAGCAAGACATTTCCAAGCTCTTGGGAAAGACCCCCACAGCCTGCTGTCCCCGCCCAGGGCAGACTGATCGGCATGGTCGGCACAGGAGTATGAAAGGCTAGCCTATTTGCTGCTCTGGTTTCTTTACACATACCTCAGCTCAGGGCCATGAGAATATCAGGATGGTGACATTACACCACACTCCTCCTGAGCACCCTGTGTGAGGGAGGGCAGCCTGTGGGAAGGAGGGCATCTTGTGGGAGGGAGGCCGGGCCCAAGAATCCAAAGCCAGGCTCTTAGGAACTAGCCTCCACCAATCCTGACCCCCTTGGGGTTCTTCTGGAGGTTCCCATGTCCCTGTGAGGCTGCTTGTCTTCATTTGGGACATCCTGAACCCCAGGGCCCAGCTCTCTGGGATTCAGAAGCAGTGGGAGGCAGTCGGGGTTGGTCTGCAACCACCCTGTTCTGAATTGTGGGTTTGTCACAATTCAGAGAAGACACTGTGAGGAAAGACAACTTTGGACTCCTTTGGCCTGGAGAAGGGTGGGGGAGGCCCTGCTCTCTCCTTCCAGGGCTGTACCCCATCTCTGCTAAGATTTTCCCCCACTCCAAGTATTCAGAAGAGGGGGCCATGCAGTTTACCAAGCCTGCTGCACCCCCTCTAAGCTCAGCCACAAGTCTCCGACCTTGTGGTGGGCATTCCCCACCTGGGCAGCAGCCAAAAGGACTCCTTCAACCAGTGGAGTACGGCAGCAGCTGGTTAGCTACTGGAACCTGGAATGACTTCCTTGTTGGTGAGCTGGAGCTGGAGCAGGGAAAGAAATGTGCAGAAGTAGGCACTGAGCAGACAGGGTCCTGGGGAGCGTCAGGTGGTCCTCAAGCAAGCAGATGGGGATGCTAATCCTCAGTCACTAAATATGTCCTGGCCACGGGCACAGCCCGAATGGCTGGAAAGTGAGAGCTGGTATCTGGACCTCTCGAGGAGCCCGTAGGATGCTCTCGCCAGAGCCTTCTGAGGAGTGCAAATGAGCTGAGATACTGAGCACCATGTCTGCCGCTCTTCACACCCCCACCACCACCCTGTGAGACCACAGACGGACATGATTCACACACTCCCCAGGAATGGGTCCAAGCGATGAGCTTTCCTGGGAGAAAATGGATTCAGCATGGAGCCTGACCTGGGCAGCTAAGGGGACTGGTTTTTCACATCCGGAAGTGGGTCCTGTGGAAGCAGCCTACTCTGAGCAGAACAGAGCAGGAGAAAATGGGGAAGACGCTGGAGGGTCACAGTCCCAAATTCTCCACCTGTGTCATTTTCTGGTCTCCTCCTAGTCGCCCCGCCCCCCGCCCTCCCCCCCCCCCCACACTTGAACTGAGCTGGAGTTCAGCCTACAGCCTAAGAGTATGCTTAGGGTGTTGTAATTTCAAAGCCCCAACCTTGGTCTCAGTGAAGTAGGTCACACAGCTGCTTAAAGAATGAGAAGAATCGGGTCATTGTCCCATGAGGGACCTCAGGCAAGGGACCTAGGAGTCCATGTAGCCACCCTGGGAAGTGAGGGAAATATTCTCACCCTATGTGGGATCAGGAAGCACCACAGGGAACAGTGTGGGGATGTGTGTTGAAACATCTTAGCTGACAAGCACTTCTGAAAGAGAAAGCGTCACATTTCTGCAAGTCCTGTTTGTGTCACCGTTAAAAATGCTCTAATGCATTCGTCTCTCCGGCTGACTTTGTCAGCATCTCTCTCAGAGCTGGAAGCAAGAAGTTTGCTGAGGGCTGGCTCTCTTGCCCATTTGCTGGGGGGAAAAATCCCTACACCACAGTTTACAGAGGAGAGCTCAATGTGCTGACGGCTTCTTGGGCCACGTGACACATTGCTACTTTGTTGAAGATTGTGTCTCTCTGAATAAAAGAGCTGCGGTCTTTGTCAGATCACCTGAGACAGCTTGCAAGTGTCTGTTACAATTGGGCCTGTGGAAGATTGACATTCCACCACAGACGGAAGTGTTGGGAAAGCAAGCTGGACCCTCAACTAAGATTCAAGCCCCTCTTTGCAGCCATTTGCCTGAAGTTCTGTCCTAAGGGCATCTGGTCTTGGGTCTGGGAGGGGCTAAAGCACACAGGCTGGGAAGCCGACCTGAGAGAGCCTCCGTCCATGCAGCCCTTGGGAAGCGTCATCTGTACTGGATGAAGGCACAGTGTGGCTGCTTTGGGGTCACCCACCTTCCTGCCTGTAAGCTGCAGCCCCATCCCTGTAAGGAAAACCAAGAAACTCATTGGTTCCCAGGTTGAGCTCTGGTATATTGGCACTTGAGTTTGTCACATCTCCACATCCAGTTATGCATTGACTTCTAAGGGACCTTAAAAGCCACAGCCCTTGAAGAAACCCCTCCTTAATTTTGCACGGTATATCCTGATCCCGTTCAACCCTTCTCCCATCTCCTCCCAGACCCACCTCTTCTCTACCCAATTTTATGTCATTCCTTAAAATTCCCATCGAGTCTAGTACATGTTGCTGATATACTCTTCAACCTGTAGCCTTCCACTGGAGTGTGGTTGAACCCTCCTGGGGATTATACTCTTAAAGAAACAGGACTCCTGGTCTCTCCCTCTCCTGGTCTCTCCCTATCAATTACTAGTATCTCCTCAGCTAGGCATGAGATTTTATGATGCTGTTCCTCTCCATGCTGGGATGTTCTCTGGCTTACACTGTCGTGGGTCCCGGGCATGCAGCTATAGCGCTGTGAGTTCATACGGGCCGCTGTCCTGCAGCATCTGAAGATGCTGCTTCCTTGTGGTCACCCACCACTTCCGGCTCTTAATACATCTGCCCTTCCCCAATAACCCCCGAGCCTTGGGAGGTCGGTGTGCTGTAGATGCCCCATTTGGGGCTGAGCACACTGTGGTCCCTACTCAGTGCACTTTGGGTAGTTACAGATTTCCATTGATGACCATCTACTGCAAGTGAAAAGCTTCTCTGATGAGGGCTGAGAGACCCATTGATCCTCTGTCAGGTGTGGCGTGTCCCCTCTGTAAACTCACGTCTGAATTGCTCTGCCTGATTCAACACACTGCCCGAGACACAAGCTTCCAGCTGGAACAAATCTATTAAGAAGGAAACGCGCTCCCCTGAGTATCCACATCCACTTCCCCCAGACCCGAGCCCCCGCAGCGAGAGAAGTGAATGGGCCAGTGGCCAAAGCTGTCCTGTCTCGGGTCTGGTGACACGCCAGACAGCCTGGTACACTTGACAGGTGCCATGCAGACATGGTTCCTGGGGTGCCCAGGCTAAGGGGGGGGGGAGCATGGTCCTGTTGTGTTTCATAAAAAGTTAAGAAAGGAAGGAATATGCTTGGCAGAGGCATAGGAAGGTGTAGGAGGAAGGAGAGTCTCTGCAAGCCCATGCTGAGGCAACCCTTCCCCCGGAGGGACCAGACACAGAATGGTATAGTATAGAATAGAGTTTATTCAGGGCATGGGGGGGGGGAGTTGAGAGAGAGAGGGGGAAAGAGAGAGATGGGGGAGAGAGAGATGGGAGACAGAGAGAGAAGGAGGAGGAGGAGAAGGAAGAGGAAGAAGAGAAAGAGGAAGAAGAGGAAGAGGAGGAGGGCTGGGCAGTGGTGGTACACGCCTTTAATCCCAGCTCTTGGGAGGCAGAGGCAGAGGCAGGGGGATTCCTGAGCCTGGTCTGCAGAGTGAGCTCCAGGATAGCCAGGGCTATAAGGAGAAACCCTGTCTGGGCCGGGGGAGGGGGGGGGGAAGGAGAACAAAGAAAACAAAAAACAAAACAGGAGGAGGAGGAGAGGCTGGCCATGAGCACGTGGACAGGGAGGGGGAAGGGGAGCAGGGGCAGGAGGGTCAGGAACAGGAGCAAGAGAGAGGGGAGGGGGCAAGCGGCCCTTTTTATAGTGAGTCAGGCACACCTGGCTGTTGCCAGGTAACTGTGGGGCGGGGCCTAGACGAAATGCCAACAGATCTAAATATTCATGGCGTGTAAATGAAGGAGGTAGTCTGTCACCTCTACTCCCTCCTGACGGTTCGTGTAAGCACCAAGCCTCCTCTGTGTGGATGCGTCTTTGCCAGTGGTGGAAGGCAGCTGTTGCTCTGGACCTGGCAAGGCCAGGGCTTCCCTGATTGCCTTCGGGAAGGGAGGCAAGGGTTCACTGACAGTTCTTTTGTGTCCTCCCTTTGAAGCAGCATCCCTTGGGGGCGGGGAGCTTTCTTCTTTCCTGCCATGTGATGCTTATTTTTCTTTCTCACAAAGACTAGAAAGCTGCAGAAGCAGGAGACTCCTCGACTCCTCGACTCCTCGACTCCTCGGGCTGTGGGCCCTTCCTTGTCACTCTGCTGAGCTGCCTCACAGGATGGGCTCACAGCAGGGGCTTGGAGGGCAACAGCTCCGGTAGGGGCGAGGCTGGCTTTAGGGCCTGTGACCTTTGCAGCCCATCCCTGGAATGTACCTCATGCTGGGAGTCTCAATCCTGCTCTAGCCTCAGAGATCAGCTTCTGCCCACCTGAAAGCCTTCAGACAGCGACCACAGGCAGCCTTTCTAGCTGTGTGCTGGGTCGTCTAGTCACCTGACACAAAGGAAGGCCACGTGGCAAGAGAGAACCTCAACCTGAGAATCGCCAGGACTGGCTTGTTGGTGCGTCTCTGAGACTTTTACTAACTTGCTAATCGATGGAGAACGGCCGGGCGGTTTGGCTTGGGATGTGTAAGAACGGCCAGCAAATATAAAATAAAATAAAATAAAATAAATAAATAAATAAATAAATAAATAAATAAAATAAAATATAAAATAAAAAAACAGAACAAGCAAGCCAGGGAGCAACATCCCTCCACCGTTTCTGCTTCAGTCCCCGCCTTAGCTTCTAGCCATTTTGGTATAGCCTGTGAGCTGAAATAAACCCATTCGTAACCAAGTTGCTTTTTCGGTGATGGTGTTTATCATAACGACAGAGAGCACAGTAGGGCAGGTGGCTTTATCATAGTGACAGAGAGCACAGTAGGGCAGGTGGCTTTATCATAGTGACAGAGAGCACAGTAGGGCAGGTGGCTTTATCATAGCGACAGAGAGCACAGTAGGGCAGGTGGCTTTATCATAGTGACAGAGAGCACAGTAGGGCAGGTGGCTTTATCATAGCGACAGAGAGCACAGTAGGGCAGGTGGCTTTATCATAGCGACAGAGAGCACAGTAGGGCAGGTGGCTTTATCATAGCGACAGAGAGCACAGTAGGGCAGGTGGCTTTATCATAGCGACAGAGAGCACAGTAGGGCAGGTGGCTTTATCATAGTGACAGAGAGCACAGTAGGGCAGGTGGCTGTCACAGATACCATGAACAGAGCAGTTTAGACACAGGAAACATTCACCCCCATCCCGCAAGGCCAAAGGTGCTGCAGCCCCTCAGTCTCTTGAGGAGTATTCTTCAACACTGACGCTGCTGCAGCTTCATGGATGGGAGAACAAGTCCTTGGGCTTCTTTGATAGAGGAATCAATGTCTCAGAGGCCCCAGTGCTGGAGTCACAGGTCTGCTGCACTACCCTCTGCCTTTTCTCCTCACGTAGGTGCTAGCTAGCTGACCTCTGGTCAACAATCCCATTTGTGGACCTTGCCCTCCAGACCTGATCACTTCCCTACGGTCTCCTACGCCCTCACACCGGGGGAGAGTCTCTCAGAACAGGGATTTGGGAGCACATCTCCGTAGCAGCCCTGCAAGTCGGGATGCTGGGTTCAGATGAAGGGGTCTGGATTGTACCCACTCAAGTTTAGGAGATGCATCCCTGTGCTTCAGAAGGAAGCAGGCAGTCCACTCTTGTGAGCCAGGGTTGGGCAGCACTTCAGGGGGAAGCCCTCGGGGGTGAAATGAGGGACACTGGGTGGGAGAGAAGATGCAGTCTCTCCCATACAGGCCTGAGCATCTGGTGACTTCTCTCTCCACACTCCTGAAGCTGTGGAAAATAAGCACTGGTACTTCTCACTCCTGTAAGAATGGGTTATAGTCTCCCAAAATAAACAGTGAAGTCATTAGCACTTAGGCAAACCTGCAGGGAGGAGGGTTGGGAGACTGGGACTCATAGGGGAGGACTGAGGGACTCCGAGAGGAGGACTGGGGGCTCAGAGGGAGGACTGAGACTCAGAGGGGATTACTGAGGGGCTCAGAGGGGAGGACTGAGGAGAACTAGGACTCAGAGAGGAGCACTGGAGGCTCAGAGGGGAGAACTGGGGACTTAGCAGGGAGGACTGGGGGACTCAGAGGGGAGGACCGAGGCTCAGAGGGGAGGACTGGCTTCTACTAAGGCAGCACAGCTTTTTCAGTACATCCTTTCACACTGACGTAATAGCGCTGAGCTTAAGGACAGTCACACTTTACACTCCAGTCTGCCCTCCCGAGTTCTTCAGAGCTGACCTCTGAAGGCCAGGGTCTGATCAAAGACACTGCTTACACCTAGCAGAGTGTCACTTCCGCATAATGTAGCATTCAGCTGGTTCGCCTCAGACTTTATTTAATTTCTCTTCCAGACTGGGGCTTGGAGACATGCTGTACAGTTGCCCTGTGGCACTGAGTCTCTGCTCACACCAACATGCATTCACATCTGGTCACTGAATCCTTGGTGTGCCTAGAGTGCCTGCCTCCTAGCTGTCAGGACAGTCCACTTCTGCATGAGAAGCCCCCTTACTAAGGTTCCAGGAAGGAAGGGTGTCCTGTGAGCAGGCCATTTCCTCCTGAGACCTCTCCGTGGCTTGTGGTTAGAGTCCCCTCGTTACACTGCTTTTCTGGGGTTCTCTAGTGTAATCTTCTTTGTTATTTTGTCCCCGGGATTTGAACCAGGGAGCTAAGCGGGGGCTCTGCTCGTGACTCACACCCCTCAGCCTCTAATCTCCCTCTTTATGAAGATCTCAGGTAGTTTGGTTTTAACACTGTGACACTCAGTCCACCGTGTGTATAGCTACTTGTCCCACTGTCCTCACAAAAGCAATGTGAGGAAGGAATGGTTCATTTCAAATGTAGTTCAAGATCGCAGCCCATCCTGGGGGTAGGGGGATGGGGGGGTTGGGGTGGGGGGATGGGGGGTGGGGGGGAATGGGGGGAGTCTAGCAGCCAGAGCGTGGGCAGCCGGTCACACTGCACCCACAGTCCAGAAGCAGAGAAGGGAGGAACCTGGTGGTCAGCTCCCTCCCTCCTTTCTATTCAGTCTGGATCCCAGTAGATGACAACCCTGCTGGCTATATTCCAGGTAGGTATTCTCAGCTTAATCAACCTGATCAAGAAATTCCTTCACAGATGTGCTGATGGTTGGTTTCTATGGTGATTTTAAACCTGATGGGTTGACAATTGAGATCACCCATCATGCCAAGCGACATCTCCAAAGACTCTTTCTCCAAATGTGACCCCATTGTGAGGGGTGGGAGTGTAGACTCTGCATATGTGTCTGTGAGACACAAGTCTGATGGCCACTTGCGGATTCTGCGAGAAGGATTGTACAGAGCCACACTGGGGTGTCATGCCACCTGGTAGGAACTCGACTTTGATCACGGTGAACTTCCTCTCGCAGCCTTTGTTGAGCGGGGATTCCTGGCTAGTCAGGATCAGAGTGAAGCTGAAGCTCCTTGCTCTCCAGGTCTACGATTTCCTGAATAAAGCAGGTGACCCACCCAGCTGCCTGAGCAGTGGAGCCAACCCCAACGAACAGCCAGACCAGTTCCCCCAGAACACCTCCTGGAATTTGGGGAAGGCTCTTGCTCTGCCTATATATATTTTGAGACCTCCATTAAACTTGGGGGCCTCCATCAGCAATTGCATTATCCTGGCCTCTGTTCTTTTTTGCTGCCGCCCTACCTCGTCTATTCCCAGCTTCTCTTCCAGGGACCCAGTTCGCTGTGGCTGCGGGCAGTTACAAAGGATCAGCACCAGTTGACGGGTGTAACTCATGTCAGTGATGAGGACAATCAGGTCCTGTCCTGAGCCTTTTCCTGGAGCACACGCCCATGGGCGCACCATGTGGAGAAGGACCTCGCACAGTGAGCATCACTGTGTCACTGTGGGTGTGTGAATGTTCAAACCCCAGTGTTGCCACCAGCATCCTGACGCTCTCATTGGATCACACTGGGCAGTGAGGGTCCTTCCAGGCTGGTCTCTGTCCTTCCAACCTGACCGCATTGCCCCAATCCCTGGGAGATCGAGACACCCCCCCACCCCCACTCCCCCACCCCCACCCCGCTGCAGTTGTTGCTCACCTGGAGCCAGCCCCTTCCCTTCACAGCCTGTGCCTGCCGGAAGGAGTCTGCTCGGACACCAGCACCTGTCTCTCTTCCTTCTTTTCCCTTCCAGGCCTTCTCAGGATCACACACATTTGAGAAAATCAATGAAGAGAATTTATACTCTCCCAATTCTTTCAACAAGATTTTATTACAAAACTGTTACAAAGAGATTAAAACGTTCTTTAGGCAGTATTTGTCGCATAAAATCCCATTAAAGGCAACAGTAACATAGTATCTGTATGGAGAGTGGTAGCGGCCCCTCCCATGCAGGCTCCCTCTATCCTCAGAGACAAACACACTGTGATCCTCGAGTCACTGGCTGGCCTCTTCACCTTTGGAACTCACACAGTATGTCAGTCTGGGTATGAGAGTTCTGAGCCTCTAGGGGCCAGATCAGAAAACGGGTGTGAGTTTAGCTGAGATGAGCACAGGGAAAGCAAACTTAATCTCTCAATTTTTGTTTTTTCGAGACAGAGTTTCTCTGTGTAGCCCTGGCTGTCCTGGAATTCACTCAGTAGACCAGGCTGGCCTCAGACTCAGAAATCTGCCTGCCTCTGCCTCTGCCTCCCAAGTGCTGGGATTAAAGGCATGCGCCACCTCTGCCCGACTTAAAAATTTTCCTAATAAAAGCAGCTTCAAGGAAGGGAAGGGTCAATGTGGCTCACAGTTCACAGATGCAGTCCATCACGACAAGAAACACGACGGCAGGAGCGTGAGGCAGCTGCTCACACACATCGCAGTCAGGAAGCAGAGAGAGAGGGGGGGGGGAGGGAGGAAGAGAGAGAGAGGGAGTGGGAGAGGGAGAGAGAGAGGGAGGGAGAGAGAGGGAGAGAGACAGAGAGGGGGTGCTGCTGGTGCTCAGTTAACCTCTTCCTTTGTATCCAGTCCATCGCCCTAAGCCATGGGATGATGCCGCCATGTTTAGGATGGTCCTTCCCACCTCATAGACACATCCATATCTTTGTCTCCTGAGCAGTCCTAGGTCCTGTCAAGTTATCTGACAGCCAATATTAACCACCATAGCTCTTTAGGGAGAGGTAGGGTTTGAATCACTGATGGTGGTTCCCAAAGAAATGTCACCATCAATGCGACAACAGAGTCATCCTCCAAGAGTATCTATCATGCCTTCAAGGCAGAGCTGCACCCTTTTGCTGCTACTTTGTTTCCAACCCAATTCCCCTGTAAAAGAAATCACAACTCAATCACTAACTAAACAAGCTATAAGCCTAGATTGGGCAGATCTCCCACTACACTACTCTATTCCCATCTATATTATCCCATATAACTTGCGGTTTCTCCAGACCACGAGCTTCTCTTTCTGCAGCCTCCCTGGTAGCTCCTCAGTCCTCCTGACGCTCCTCTCCCTTCCCCTGGTAATACTTTTCTCCTCCCCCAAACTCTCAGCTCCTCCCCCTTCCTCCTGCCCAATCATTGGCTCAAGCCTTTATTTGAAAAGTTAAGGTGTGGAGAAGGTTCACAAGGCAACTCCTCATCTGCAGCCCCTCTGAGGAGTGGAATTAGCATCAAAATACAAGCCACAACAGCACCCCACATTTCTCTACACCTGCCCCTCCAGAACTTGAAAAGTAGCACCACCAGCAGTATATACACCAGAGTGCCCACAAGGCTTGGAGTCTCTGAGGCCTGTGTAGGTGGTGAGCTGGCACTCTGTAGAGTCAACGTAGAGCCAACCAACAGGACACAGCACAGTCTTGTCTCCACAGAGTCCGAGGCAGACTGGCATTGCCCAACCAAAGAGTCTCCAGATGATGCACAGACACAAGGGACAGCCAGTTAGGAGAGTTAGGAGGGAAGCCATGTCACCAGCATGGGTCAAGTCCTAGCAAGGGCTGATAGAGCCTAAGGAACAGAGGCTGCTCAGGGCACAGACTGTGAACAGAGACACAGGGGAAGGGGGAGAGGGGGTAAAAGTTGGGGTGCGGGGGCGGGGAATATCTACTCTCTTCTTCCCAAGCCTACTTTCAAAAAACAAACAAACAAACACCCTGGCCTCCTGCTGTGAGATAGAATGTCCCCATAAATATGTATGTTGACTGTAGAGATAGACTCCAGGATAGTGGTAGATGCTGTTATACATGAGGGGACCCTCTCTGCATTGTAAGGGACCCAGTGTTAGTTCTCAGGAAACCTGAATCTGCCCCCACACTTTGACCTTGTGTATGTGTTAGAGTCCAGACAGCACTCACCGCGGTTTCCAGGCGCTTGAGTCTGAGAATAAAGAATTGGACCAGGGATGCCTGAGTAGTGGTAGAAATAATTGATTAGGAAAAACAGGGGCCTCCTGAGGATGGCTTGGGCTAGAGAGCTAGGGCAAGCTTCAAGCCCCGGGTGAAGAGTCTCCGTCCTTTACTGAGCTTTGGCAAAGCTCTGCCTGTTCCAGCATTGGAGAGCTTATGGAGATGGTACTTTGTTATGGGTAGCCCAAGGGGGAGGGGCTTTCAGTCTTCCTCTGCCAATTGTGGCTTTCTGATGTCAATCTTGCTGTGTCTAGAACTTCTTTCCTTTCCATTCTCCTGCCTCAGAAGAAACTCTCATGCATTGTTGAATCTCACTGTCAAGCAAGCAGTGTGGTAGAACTCAAAGTCAGTGGTCCAGAGAAGGGTTTTGTTTTCACATTTCATGAGTCCCATTTTATTTTGTTTGTGGGTGGGTATGTGCATGCATGCAGGCCACTGTATACGTGTGTCTATGTATGTGTATGTGTGTCTATGTGTCTGTGTGTCTGTGTGTCTGTGTATCTGTGTGTGTCTATGTATATGTGTGTCTGTGTGTGTGTCTGTGTATCTGTGTGTGTCTTATGCGTGTGTGTCTGTGTGTCTGTCTGTATCTATGTGTCTCTGTATGTGTCTGTCTCTACATGTGTCTATGTGTCTCTGTGTGTGTATGTGTATGTGTGTATGTGTGTGTGTGTCTATCTGTTTGTATATGTGTCTGTGTGTGTGTGTCTGTGTATGTATCTCTGTGTATGTACACACACGCGTGTCACAACCTGTGTGTATAAGGAGAACAATTTTCCGCAGTCAGTTCTTTCCTTCCATCCTGGTTTGTCAGGGATCTGTCTCAGGTAGTCAGGCTTACACTACATAAATGGCATTACCTGCCAAGGCGTCTCTCCATCCCCAAGAAGGTGCTGTGGCCTGTGAGTGGATCCTGGGTCCTTCCACAGATGCAGGGATCTTGGATTCCCTCCATACCACACAGAGTGGACCTGGTGAAAGCAGCTGGCTCTCTGGCCCCTCTGGCCTTCCTGGGGGACACAGCATTAGTTCTGCTTGGATTAGGGGTGCTGTAATACATACTTTCTGTTTTCCATAATTGTGCCCTTCAGTTGTTTTCTTAACAAGGTGTTTACCATAAAAAATCTCACTGGCCTTTGTCCCTGTTTCATGGGGAGAACTCTCAATCTTTGGAACGTCCCTAGTAATTGGAGAGTTTTTTCGTTATTTATGAGCCTTTTGGAGGCTCTGGATTTTATGCTAATGGGGTGACTCTGGAGGGGACTGGTCACCAGAAAAAAAAACCCAGCATGACCTTCAGGGATGGAAGAGGCTGAAGATGGAGACCAATCGCTTGGCGGTGCTTTGACTCTCTGTGACCCTACAGTGAAGCCCAGGGCATACCCATGCCTCTCAACTTTGCCACATGTAGGTAACCAGCAAACCTTGGCATCTATGGCGGAGCCCCGCTCAGGAAAACATCACCTGCTAATGTGTCAAAGTGTGTTTTCAAGTGCCCAGAGTTCTCCTGACTTCTGCAGCAGCCGCCAGCCCTAGACCTGATGAGTGACAGGCACCAGAAATTTATCATGAGTTCTGTGACCTTGGGAGTGATCCATCAGTGTCAGAGGAAGCCCACAGAGCACTGGCAACTTGTTGTTTACGCTGTGTGTGTTATCAGCTTCTCGGCATCGGGCCTCAATATTAGCATCCACTCTCGTCCATTCATCTCCTTCTAGAGGTGTCTGAATGTGGGGCTTCTGAGCATGACCGTTTCACGCGCTCATGTTGATGAATATTCCTGGTACCACATATGCTGTATATCAGACAGCCCAGCTTACTGTATGTGTGTTAAAGGTATAGCTGCAAGCTTTAATCATAACAGATGCTGTGGTTGTGCAGTGTATACAATATTATGTGATGTGCACCTACCCCTTTCTCTTATACACATGACATTTGGACTAGGAACCTTTTGGAAAGAAACTCCGTGTGTCCTCAAGCTCTCTTGGGTATGATGATGAAATACTGCACAAAAAACGCCAGCACGTCTCTGTGAGTCTTTCGATTAGTTACGATGCCACCCCATATACGCACCACAATATAAATAGATGTTGGGTTAGATTTGGGTGAATTTTGAGCATGTTCCATACAATTGTGATTGCTTTTTCTGTCCAGTTTGGGCCTATGGCTCAGAGAACCCCAGGATGACCAGATAAAGACCAGAAGCCATGTGTGCACACTTGTGTGCACGCATAATTCATAGCACGGAGCTGATGGGCCCTATCCAACTCTATCAGCCCCACCTCGTTTCTCCTACACCTTTACCCCTCTGTCCTCTGCCTACCACAGCACCTCCTGCCAGCTAATGACAGAAAGTGGCAAACTGCTCCAGGCTCCACCCTGCCTTCCTCACTGTCATAGAGAAGCAGGTATGGGCTCAGCTAAGCTTTGTACAAACACAGTAGCTCATTCATGAAAGTCTGAAGAAAGGAGAGAAGAGAGCAGTTCACGGTCACAGGGACTGGAAGCATCTGGATGGATGTGGATGGAGAGCAGGGTGCTCAGGTGGAAAGTCCGAGACAGATAGGTCATGTTCTGCATGGCCGCCCTGCCTCCCACCCTCCCAGTATCCCCCAGCCTCAGTCCTTGGAACTAAAATAATCTTCCACGCTGGAGGCAATGAAGAGAAAAGGAAAAATAGAGTCATTCATCTTGGTGTCCTATCCAGGCATGGTTGGGAAAGGGACGGGAAGTGAGATGAGCCAGACATGGTCAGGAAAGGGACAGGAAGTGAGGCAGGGACCAGGCATGGTCAGGGAAGGGACAGGAAGTGAGGCAGGGACCAGGCATGGTCAGGGAAGGGACAGGAAGTGAGGCAGGGACCAGGCATGGTCAGGGAAGGGACAGGAAGTGAGGCAGGGACCAGGCATGGTCAGGGAAGGGACAGGAAGTGAGGCGGGGACCAGGCATGGTCAGGGAAGGGACAGGAAGTGAGGCAGGGGTGCATCCGGGGCTCCTGCAGCCTCCCGCACCAGCCTTCAGCATGGCTAGCTCACTGTCCACCTCCTGGCTCCTTCAACCCAATGTCCAACCAATACTTTGCCTTCTGAGGGTAAGAAGCGGAGAACCCCTGAACTTCAGGCCTTATATGATGCAGAGAGGAGGGAGAGGCTGTCACCAGATCTCAGAACAGCAGGAAGCACCCAGGTTTTATCTAGATTTGGGGAGCCCCAGCATGAAATCCAGCCATACCTAGGGTCTGCTGGAACCTCGTATTACAAATGTGAGTAGCCTGGATGCCCAGACACATCACTTGCACTGGAGAATCCGCTGAGCCTCCTACAACAGTCACCCAGATCGTGTGCAGAGGACACACACAGCAGAACATGTCACCAACTGGCATCTGCATGAGCTCATGGGGCCAACTCTCTGGTCAGCCAGTTGGGCCCACCCACACTGGGTACTTAACATCTAAGGATGAGCTGATGCCAGCCACAAGACGATGCCTAAGCGACTCAGGAGACATTTCCAGATGCCAGATTCCCGACACTGACACTATCTTAGCCCTTCTTGGGATGGTGAATCTTCATTTGTTAACTTGACATGATGTAGACTCACCCAGAAAGTACACCCCTCTGTGTGTGTGTGAGGGTGTTTCCAGAAAGTACACCCCTCTGTGTGTGTGTGAGAGTGTTTCCAGAAAGTACACCCCTCTGTGTGTGTGTGTGTATGAGGGTGTTTCCAGAAAGTACACCCCTCTGTGTGTGTGTGAGGGTGTTTCCAGAAAGTACACCCCTCTGTGTGTGTGTGAGGGTGTTTCCAGAAAGTACACCCCTCTGTGTGTGTGTGTGAGGGTGTTTCCAGAAAGTACACCCCTCTGTGTGTGTGTGAGGGTGTTTCCAGAAAGTACACCCCTCTGTGTGTGCGTATGAGGGTGTTTCCAGAAAGTACACCCCTCTATGTGTGCGTGTGAGGGTGTTTCCAGAAAGTACACCCCTCTGTGTGTGCGTGTGAGGGTGTTTCCAGAAAGTACACCCCTCTGTGTGTGTGTGTGAGGGTGTTTCCAGAAAGTACACCCCTCTGTGTGCGTGTGAGGGTGTTTCCAGAAAGTACACCCCTCTGTGTGTGTGTGAGGGTGTTTCCAGAAAGTACACCCCTCTGTGTGTGTGTGGGGGGGGGGGGTTCCAGAAAGTACACCCCTCTGTGTGTGTGTGAGGGTGTTTCCAGAAAGTACACCCCTCTGTGTGTGCGTATGAGGGTGTTTCCAGAAAGTACACCCCTCTGTGTGTGCGTATGAGGGTGTTTCCAGAAAGTACACCCCTCTGTGTGTGTGTGAGGGTGTTTCCAGAAAGTACACCCCTCTGTGTGTGTGTGTGTGTGTTGGGGGGTTCCAGAAAGTACACCCCTCTGTATGTGCGTATGAGGGTGTTTCCAGAAGGTTTCACTGAGGAGAGAAGACCCACCCTGAGGGTGACCAGCACTGTGCCAGGCTGAGGCCCTAAAATGAATAGAAAGAACACAAGTTGAGCAACACACTCTTCTCATTCTTCTTCCTGGCCATGTAGGAAGGACGAGCAGAGATGGGAGACACCTTAGAGGACAACATGTTCCTCTGCAGTCTGCCAGTCCTGGGGGAAGCTGATGTGAAGAAGATGGTGACCCCCAGACAGATTGTCAAGCGATGTACAGCCAAAGTCTTCATGAAGAGAGTGATCCAGAGAATGAACTCTGACCGAGGGACACAGTCTTGAGGGCTTGTACTCAGATGTGAGAGTTGTATGATACAGGGAGACAGGTCCAGTCAGCATTCAAGAAAAATAAGATATCATTGACTGGAAGCCTACCTGGTGTGACATTTGGAAGATACGTTGGCAAACAAAGTTTGTTGTTGGTCTTACATTTGAATAGATGTGGACAAGAACACTCCTTTCTGGAAAGAAGCACCTTAAGACAGGAGAAGTCAAGACATTTACAAGTCTCAGGAGTTTCTGAAACTTACAGGACTCACAAGCTGCCTCTCGCTGAAAGGCTATAGAAGAAACAATAAATGCTAGGAAGATGGGGCCCTCTGACATATCCATATGCTTGTAAGCTCTCTGGGAAGATTTGGGGTACAGCTTTTATGAATTGTTCCCAGGGCTGGGGTGATTGTATTAGGGGTGCGGCCATCATTGTCATCAACCTTACTCTATGTAGCCTGTCATTCATACTCCTATAACCCCAGAAAACTCCTTACTGATTCCCTAAGCTAGAATAATTTGTTCTGTTGTCTGCCAGGGCTTGTCTGGGATGAACAGCCTCCCCCAAAAAAGTCAACATGGGGTGTGGCGTGCCAGACTCATTATATTCAGAATTCACCATGCAGGATCTATGGTGTTCTTCCATGAGATATCCATGTGACCTCCTCCCTTGAAATTGCCATGAGGTCAAAAATGTGATGCCTGGCCCCGGGAACGGTGCTTGTCCCTTCTGACTCTGACGGGCTCCTTTACATAGATGTCATTGGCCATCTTACCCTCAGGACCTCTCAGCTATCTTCCCAGAATCCTGTAGGTCTGGGGTCAGAACTCTGTTCACCATGTTAAGGAGAAGAGCACTGGTGGGTTGAGTAGGTATCTCAGTTTGGATTTTACTGCTATGAACAGACACCATGACCAAGGCAACTCTTAAAAGGACAACATTTAATTGGGGCTGGCTTACGCCTTCAGAGGTTCAGTCCATTATCATCAAGGCAGGAGGCTGGCAGCATCCAGGCAGGCATGGCACAGGAGGAGCTGAGAGTTCTACATCTTCATCTGAAGGCTGCTAGCAGAACACTGCCTTCCAGACAGCTAGGATGAGAGTCTTAAAGCCCATGCCCACAGTGACACATCTATTCCAATGAAGCCACACCTCCTCTAGCAAGGCCACGCCCACTTCGACAGGGTCACGCCCACTCCAACAGGGCCACGCCTTCTAATAGTGCCATTCCCTGAGCTGAGCATATACAAACCATCACAGCCAAACCTATCCACTAACTTCTGTTCACTGGCCCTTTACCGTGTCTGAGTGGCATGGGGCTGGTCACCATGATTGGCATCTCTGTCCCCAGTGCCAGGTGACAGAAGCCTAAGAGTGCGATTGTAGACCTAGATCAGAGTTGTTGAGCAGAGTTCCCCAAACAGCAGCCACTGAGTCCCCCGCCTCATGCTGAGCTCCTCAGAGAACACCTTCAGGAGGCTTGGGAGCCTGTATCTCTCACCACACCCTGCAGCCTCTCTCCTGTCAGGTCTCCATCCGAGGACTCATTGCCAGGAAAAAGCTTCATTATGCTGCTGGTGTCTGAGAAGGGAAATGGGCAGAACTCATCTGCAGCTAGCTATGCTCCGGTTATTGGATTTTTTTCCTAGCTTGCTGCTGGGTTTCTTTTGATGGATGAGCACAAAAGGACCTTTGCAGGGAGATAAAGGGAAAAGGTCTTCAGGTAGTGTGACCGTTGCTGGTTCATTTTCCCGGAAGTTGCGAAGTCATGGTGGCGGCAGCTGAACCTGGACTGTTGAGGGTGGTGACCACAGGCCATTGACCATGCTCAGGGGGTAGGGGTGGGGTGGGGAGGTAAGGAGTGGGAGGGGTGTGGGGGAGGAGGCAGGGCTTCTTCAAGATTCTTCGTTGGCTCCTTTAAGCAAAGGCCTTCTCTGACGATCTTTAAAGAAGCAACTCTCTGGGACAATCTTAGTTTGTACTTCTTTATTGTTGGTGGGTTGGAGCTGATACCCTTTATTCTGGGTTACATAGTTTTAGGGGAAGGGTGTGAGAACATCCAGGATGGGAAAAGGTCATTGCCGGGAGGTTAAGGCTATTGAGGTGGGTCATTAGCGTGGGGAGGTGATCCAGGTACGATGTAGGACCCACCTGGTAGGGCCTCCAGGTTACATGGTTAGAGGCAGTCATGCCAACAGCGAGGGAGTTAGCCCCACTCCTGCCAGTCTCAGGGTGAGAGTCTAATCTCAGTCTTTGAGATTTCCAGGGTTTAGACATCCTCTACTTTGCCCATTCTGTGCCAATGCCTCTGGTGGCGTGGGACACATGCCCCATGCCCTACCGCTTCGGGAAACGTTGGCCAGATTGCATCCTGAGCCAACAGCATGACTGACAGTGACATCTCCATGACAAGGGAGTTACAGAGGGCAGAGGCTTGCTCCAAGTTCCCATAAGGCCTGTGTGGGTTAGAGTCAGCAGACACGAGCTGGGTTCATCTAGGAAGAGGGAGCCTCGGCTGAGAGAATGCTTCCAGAAGACCGGCCTGTGGGCAAGCCTGGAGAGGGTTGTCTTGGTTAATGATGGGTGTGAGAGGGTCTGGCCCACCGTGGACAGCCCCAGGCTATATAAAAAGGTTTATCTAAGCAAGCCGTTAATGCGTCGAGTAAGCTGTGTCCCCAGGGCCTCTGCTTCAGATACTGCCTTGGGGTTCCTGCTCTGACCGCTCTTCATGGTGAGTTGCGATGTGTAACCCGAATAAACCACTTGCACCCCACGTTGCTTTATGGTGTCAGTCACAGCATATGAGGTGAGCTAGAATACTCCTATGATCGGGAGTCATGGGGTCACGGAGGATTGCTTCAAGGCTGGAGAAAGCTGCTAAGTTCAGGCAACACGTGTTGTGTTCCGCTCCTTCCAGGAGCCTTGAGAATCCTTGCACAGAGCTGGAAGAATGAAATCTAAGTTTCAGCCAAGACCTCGTGATTTTAGAGGTGCCAGGATCTTGGGACATACCATGGGGGGGGGGATCTGAAGGTACAGTGTAGAGTCTGCCCAAGACGGAAGCCTGCTCTGTAGGCCGAAGAGCTGAGGTTCGCTGAGGATGACACCAGAAGCCAGCAGACCCTCACTCAGATCTGCGGAGGGAAAGCGACCCTGCGGAGGTCACAGTTTGGACCTGGGCCCCTGATTCTATGAGAGAGTGACAATTTATGTTTATAACCACTCATTGCAGATCTTTTCATTATAGTAGACACAGGAAACCACGCAGCCTGTCCGCATCAAATGACCCGGTCTATACAGGCAGGAACAAAGCTCTAGTCTGTCACCACTATCTGGGTCTGTGGGCCAACACCTACCTGCAGCCCTGTGTTGAGATCCATCAGGACTGGCCCAGTGGCTGTGATGCAGGTTGAGTCTCAGGCCTGGAGTCTGGCCAATGGCCTGAGGCTGGCAGGGCTTCCTGAGGGAATTCTCTACCCAGCAAATATGCACTCCACACTGGGCCACCAGTGTGAAGGCTCTGATGCGAGCCATGGTGTTGCTGAAGATTTGAAAGTCGCTCCACTGGAGTCTTTAGCAAAGCCAAGGTTCTGCAGTACATTTCAAGGTCCCGGGTCTGATGCTTTCTTCCTGGAATGCATGAGGAGGGGCGGGGTCTGAGCAAAAGACCCCATAAAGGGATTGGATAGAAGGGAGCACAGGCCCTGCACCACCCAGCCTGGGTCTTCATCTTGATGATTATTATTGGATCTCAGGTATGCAAATCGATATATCAGTTAGTACTTTCACAGGAGTGTGCAAGCGCCACACCCATCCCTGAGCTTCGGAGAACTTGGTCACCCAGGAAGAAAGTCCTGCCCTGTGCCCATGAGCTCCACTGCACTCCCTTGCTGTCCCCTAGCAGCTCTGTGAGAGAGAAGGAAGGAGGGAGGAGGTGTCAGCCTCTCATGCTCTCTTTTACCCCCAGGAAAGCTCTGGAGCTGTGTCCTGCCCGCCTGCACTCCACACCTCACCCAACCCCACAGGAGGGAGGGCATCACCGGGAGGCGGGCAAGGCTGGGCAGAGAACCTGAGAGGCCAGGAGACAGGAGGGCTGAGCAACTGGGGGTAGGGGTGGATAGGACGGGTGGGTAGGAGGTTTGCTCTGTGAGTTTCCAGCACAGACCCCCCCCCACACACACATACGGCAGTCTCCAAGGGGCTGCTAAAAATAGCCCCTCCTCCCTCTTCACCACTCAGACGTTCCAGCCAAGCGTGCACGTGAGTCTGCGTCTACGGCAGCTCTTTCTGAAGTGTTACCCTCTGTGTCCCCTGAACCTCCCTTGTTCAGCTGGGGCTGAGCCTCTTCAGAGCCTAGGAGCAATCTGTTGCCATAACAACCCCTCTCCCACTCCAGAACATTCCTGGACCTGCCTCCGTCGACTGATGTCTCTCGGGGGACTAAGCAAAGTGGTTTCAGAGAAAGGAGAAAGAAAGGCAAAACCTCTTGTGCTCTGTCCTTGGGACAGTGAGAGGCAGGCTTACAGCCTGCCCACCCTGCAGACAGCGCTCAGGGTCAACTCATACCCTCTCCTTGAGAACCTGGTGCTTGATTGCTCCACCTTTCCGTGAAGTGCTCTGGGCGCACTGTATGAGGGTTTTGGAAGAGCAGACTCTAGCCTAGCATTGTTGTCCAGTGGGGAACCAAGGCCCTGAGAGACAGACATTTAGACATTTCTGGCCATGAAACAATTTAGGTGCAAATCAGGCCTCAGGCCTTGAGGCCATCCTCCTGTCTGGGCGGACGTCTCTGCTGTGGGTCACGTGCAGTTTGAGCATGACCCCAAAGGTTCATATGTTAGGATTTCAGTGTGGCAACATTGGGAGGTGACACCTTGAGGAGACATGGCCTATAAGAAGCCTTACCTCAGTTGAGGGCCCTATCAGCAGAAGGGCTGCGTGACTGGGAGACTCACTCAAAAATGTCCCCTGATCTTCTGTGCTGGGTATGGATTCTTCTTGTCCCAATATTTCTGACCTCTTGCCTAGGGCATAGACTCTCCTTCCCTCACGCCTCTGGTCTCTCCTTGGGTATAGTCTATGGTCACCCTGCTCTCTTACTGTTATGACACTCTCCACAGGGCCCTCAGTAGCAGTTGTCACTGCTGCAGCCTGGATTTGAATCTCCAGCACACCGAGTTAAATAAACTTCTTTGCCTGCCTCTGGGGTTTCATTACAGTCACTAACAGAACCCTCCTAGAGCTTGCGGGAGACCCACGCCACTTCTAAAGACTTGCTCGGGGAGACTCAGAAACTCGGAGAGTCTGGGGCTGTTCTGTGAGCAGGGAACTCCCATGAGCCTCTGCTGCAAAGCTCAGGAAACAGTGAGGGACGATCAAGCATCCCTTTTGTGGACTCTCAGAAAGAAGGTGGTTTGTTCTGGAAGATCCCACAGGCACCAAAATCTCTGTTGTTCAGTTTCCACTAAATGTACGACCTTTCTCTCCCCTGTGGGTAAGGCCTGGCCAAGGCCGATACGTTTATTTTGGAATATCCAGCAACCCTGCCTGTGCTTTACTCACTAGTCAGTCCTGCCTTTTAAGCGGAGGCTGCTAACTGCCAATAGCTGAGATTTTAAGGCAAAGTCAAGTTGAAAGCTCGCCAGGCTCCTCAGAGAAAGCCAAGGCCCAAGGATCCGCTTTGGAGCCGGCTCCCGCGGCAGCGCCTTTGAAGCCGTCACTGCCACTTCAGGACTATCAGGGCTGTCCCTGACCTCTCCAGCACAGTTCTATCACCTTGTTGTGTTAACATAAAAATTAAACATGAGAGATGAGTCTGCAGAACAGGTTTCATTTACATGGATCAAACAGTGGCAGCCGGACTCGAGGAAGAGGCGCCAGCTGCAGCCGGGGGAGAGGCTTCTTCCAGGTTCTGGAGTGGAAGGAGGATGGCCTAAGCAGGGACAGGCCAGCATCCTCCCTCTACACAGCCACCACTGCCACTGCTGCTGTGCATTGTGGGCAGTGAGGGAAGGGGCTGGTAAGGTCAAAAGCAAATGATGGTGGAGGCAGGGGGATGACTCCATTGATAAACTGCTTTTTTTTTTTTTTTGGATTTGGTTTTTTTGAGACAGGGTTTCTCTGTGTAGCCCTGGCTATACTGGAACTCACTCTGTAGACCAGGCTGGCCTCGAACTCAGAAATCCGCCTGCCTCTGCCTCCCAGAGTGCTGGGATTACAGGCGTGCGCCACCACAGCCCGGCGATAAACTGCTTTTTTTGTTGTTGCTAACATGATGGCTTGAATTCAATCCACAGAATGCACATTTTGTGTGACACACACATACACGTGAACAAATACATATAAACAAAGAGAGAGACAGAGAGAGGCAGAGACAGAGAGAGAGAAAGAGAGAAACCAGAAGAGATTTAGAGGGTCCCTGCCCATGCACCCTCCCTCTCAGTCCCTCAGACAGTACCTTGGCAAGCATTAGCCTCCTCTGACTCTCCCTATGTGGAGCAGGGTACAGTGGAGGTGACCTGTCCAACTCTGATTCAAGTGTGATGGCTGGGCAGTGCCCAGGTGGGCGCTCTGTGCGCACAAGCTTCCCCACAGGGAAAGCACAAACACCAAGTCACTCAGAAATTACACGTGAACACAACTCAGACCCAAGTGTTCAGTTCCTGCCCAGCCCACTGCGGTGGCAGCAGATTTGCTCTGGAGTAGGTCTGCATCTTTTGAGTGTACGTCCGCGTCTTTTGAGTGTACGTCCGCGTCTTTTGAGCGTCCTACAGTTGATCACCACCACACCTATTCTGGCTAACATGGCCTCACTTTAATGCTCTGAGATCCATGAACACCGGGAAACCCCCTGCCAGGTCTTAAGCATCCCGGAAAAGGAGTCTGAAGTGAGCCCCAAAGGCCGCATGCTAAGAAGTGGGGTCGAGTCAGAGGGCACTCTGTTGTTGTAGAATGGTTGGAAGAGGGAGAGGCCTGTGGTGGGAAGCCGATCTCATTGGTTCCCTGGGACAGGTACTCCCCTTAACGGAAATATGGAGATAAAGGAGGCTTTCTCCTTGCAAGGGGATTTATTTTTTTGTAAGATTTATAGTGGTTCCAGAGCCTCAAAGGGACATGCTGAACAGCAGAGGTGTTCCAACCAAGGAGAGCAGACGTGCCCCAGCTGCAGAGTGAGGAGCATCAGCCAGGGAGAGCAGAGGAACCCCAGATGTAAGAGAAGGCCCAGCAATGGGGAAGAGAGGTCTCTGGGACAGGGAGAGCCAGGGGTCCCAGACTAGGAGATCAGAGCTCTGTCGGCCATGAGGTAGATTCTTTCAGAGGAAGACGGAAGCCACCAGAGTGGAAAGCCAGGCCTTGCTTAAGTCTGAGGAGCTCCTTCATACCGGCCATCCTCAGGAGAGAGGTCTACTACCACAGGCCCGGAACCGCATACGTCCCTGATCCTGGGTGACAGTGCCTCACAGGCCCCCAGGCTAACTGCACCCCGCCATGCCCCAGCCTGTGCTGAGAAGTGGCAGCATGCTGCTGGTTCCTGCACTTGTGCACAATGAGGTCAGAAATGGCTCAGGAGCACCTGGGGCTCTGACACAAAGTCCCAGAGGGGACACAGGAGCGGATCAACTGTAGCACTCTCAAAACCGGAGGACACACGCCAAAGCAAAATCCTGCTGCAAACATGAGTGCTGCGAACCACGGTGAAGCTGCCCGACGTGATTGGGGAACTGAGTGATTGTCCCACAAGCACTGGAGGCAGAGTCTGAGCCCGAGAACCCACACAAAAACTCCAGGAAGGCGGCATGCACGTGACATTCCAGGACTGGAGTGGAGGGTCAGGGGATCAGAGTCAGGAGGCAGAGGTAGGCAGATTTCGGAGTTTGAGGCCTGCCTGGTCTACAGAGTGAGTTCCAGGACAGCTAGGGCTACACAGAGAAACCCTGTCTTGGAAAATCAAAAAAAGAAAAAAGAAAAAGAAGACATTTGAGGTTGACTTCTGCTTTCTATATACATATGTATGCAGTTGTACGTAAACTCGCTCGCACGCGCGTGCGCACACATGCACGCGCGCGCACACAAGCTATGCACATGTTGCTGAGGAGACAGCTCCCGGTAGCTGGGGACACCACGTGACTCACAGGAAGGACAGGGTCTTGGATGGTGGCAAGCTGAAGACAGCCATGCACTTTGTTCCTCCCGTGGAGAGATGGAGGCCGGTTTCCTGTCCTTGGACCACTATAGGCCCTAGGGACCCACTGACTGGGTGGAACACAGAAGTGACATTCTCCGCTTTCCAAGTAACATTATTCTGAGCCTCACAGCTGCTGCCTGGGCCTCTGAGAAAACTTACATTTGGGAGTCTTGCCTGTAGGAAAGCGGGTGCATATCTTCCGGGCACTGTGTCCTGTATTCCCTGAGAAGCCTGTGAGAGGCCCCGAGGACAGACACAGCTGAAACGGGAACATCAATGGTACCAAGCCAGGGTCATGTGACCAGGAAGCCCTGCCAACCCAACCACTGGAGACAGAAGTCCTTGGATCCCCTCTCCAGAATCAAGTGCAAAGCTAATAAAACTGAAGATGTGGCCCCCTGGCCATCTGCAGCACCTACGTGGTTGATTCTGAAGCAAAAGGAGCAGAGCTGCAGCCTAGACTCCCATAGTGCTCACAGAGGTAACCTCAGAGTCCAGGAGCTGAGCGCCAGTGTTAACAGTCTGCAGAGCGCCAGCCCCCAGCCCTGTAAATGTCATGCTTCCCGGGAGTGCAACCTGGGAAAGTTCAAGGTAATAATATCAGGACGCGCTCGCTCCTTTTCTTTTGACATTTTACTGCAAAGTGAGATCAGATGGGTATATTTAGTTCCTTTTGTTGGTGAACGTTTCAAAAGGTGTGTCTGTGTGGCTCTTATTAGCATCAGGTATGCAAATGAGGAACCTGCTCCTTCTGCTTAATCGCGCCATAGACTGACAGGTGAGGACACGTTCCTCTCTAAGACACAGAGCCTTCTTTCGGGCTCCTAACTTGAGATCTGGAACTTGATTCAAGCAGAAACATACCCCCTGCTGTGCTGGGGTTCATAAGAGAAAGCCCCAATTCCAACTCCGGGCAGCCTGCGGGCTGTTGACTTTGTAAAATCTCCACAACCCGAGGGAGTCTGTGCTCTCAATCACATGGCATGGATGGGAACCAATCACATCTGTCGTCGCCGGCAGGTAACATTTCTGGGAGCCAATTGAAATACTCTGCTAAGTCACATGACTCATCTGGGAGCCAATGAAAGCCTTCTCAGTCACATGACACTCAGTGTCCATGGGAGTTATTGTTTTGGCTATATGTCACTTCCATGACCCAATGGCAGCTGTCTTCTTGGTCACAAGTCCTCCTTGGTTCTAGCTCAGGCAGCTTTTCTGATGGGCTCAAGCTAGAGTATGTCTCTGCTGCATCTGTGTCCCCCACCCACCCCACCCCGACTCCCCCAAGTGTTATTCGCTGTCTGTAGCATGGGCAGCCTTTACTCCCAGCCACGTGGCTGCCGAGAACTGGGTCATACTGGCTCCCAACTGGCAGGTAGCATGCGCTTCAGGCCCCCTGAGGTACCTCTGCCTGCTTGTTGTCTTTGTGGCTTTGTTATCATTTTTAATGCATGCTCCTTGGAGAATTACCTTGCTTGGCTTCACGCTGAGCTCCCAGTGTCCTCAACAGAGGAGCACCGAAGCTGCAGTCAGACTGTCGCTGCCGATCAGCACCACTGGAAGTAAGTCAGAGGTTCCAGCCTCCATCTGCACACACTGCAGCTGTCCTGTGCTGGCTGGGCAGGTGGCTGGGGGCTTCCTCCAAATGAGACCTGCTGAGCCTCTCCACAGTAGGGAATAGTGCTGTGGGGCCTGGAGCTCTGTAGCAAAAGGAGAAATGAGGTCATTTTTCTGTTCAGCATGGACTCTAGCGGCCACACCACTGAAAACAGGCCCACAGCAGCTAATTAGACAGTGCAAAGGGCACCTGCAGAAGAGAAGACGGGTACTCCCAGTGTCTTGATTGATAACTTGATGGCATTTAGCCTCAACATGGAAGCAATCTCTAGCCGTGTCTATGATGTTCTCTCTCTCTCTCTCTCTCTCTCTCTGTGTGTGTGTGTGTGTGTGTGTGTGTGTGTGTGTGTTTTCAACACAGAGTTTCTCTGTATATCCCTGGCTGTCCTGGAACTCACTCTGTAGACCAGGCTGGCCTCAAACTCAGAAATCTGCCTGCCTCTGCCTCCCAAGTGCTGGGATTAAAGAAGTGCACCATCAGTGCATGGTATCTCTACACTAGGGTTAATTGAAGTGGGACAATTATCCTAAATGTTGGCTGCATGAAAGCAAAGAGGACTGAGCGCTGTCTGTTATTTCTCTCCATTTCCTGACTGTGGACGCAGTGTTTTCCCCACTGTGATGGACCATATCCTGAGACTGTGAACCGAAATAGATCCTTCTTCCTGAGGTTGTTTGCATCGACTAGAAAAGCAGCGAATATGGTCGGCCAAAGTTCTGAAGTGATGCTTTGCAAGGAACAGTCATTTTTCACCTCTTACCGCCATGCCTACGTCTCCTGGGGCTCTGTGTGCAGATTGTGAAGTCATTACTGAAGAACTACATGCCACATTCATTAGGTGTGGCCCTGCTGGAATGGACGTGGCCTTGCTGGAGGATGTTTATCTCTGTGCAGGCAGCCATTGAGGTATTGTACTGGCTGGTTTTGTGTGTCAACTTGACACAGGCTGGAGTTATCACAGAGAAAGGAGTTTCAGTTGGGGAAGCGCCTCCATGAGATCCAGTTGTGGGGCATTTTCTCAATTAGTGATCAAGGGGGGAGAGCCCCTTGTGGGTGGTACCACCTTTGGACTGGTGCTCTTGGGTTCTATAAGAGAGCAGGCTGAGCAAGCCAGGGGAAACAAGCCAGTAAGAAACATTCCTCCATGGCCTCTGCATCAGCTCCTGCTTCCTGACCTGCTTGAGTTCCAGTCCTGACTTCCTTTAGTGATGAACTGCAACGTGGAAGTATAAGCTCAATAAACCCTTTCCTCCCCAACTTGCTTCTTGGTCATGATGTTGTTCAGGAATAGAAACCCTAACTAAGACAAATTGGTACCAGCGTAGTGGGGTATTCCTGTGACAACCTGACCATGTTTTGGGGAGGACTGTGGAAGGACTTTGGAACTTTGAGCTAGAAAAGCCATTAGAATATTAAGAGCTCAGTGCAAAGTTCTGTAGGAGCTTGGAAGAAAATGTTAAGACTAGTGCAAAAGATGGAGGCCTGGCTTGTGAAATTTCCGAGGGAAGATTAAAGACTCTTACAGTGGACATGTTTTGATTGTGAAGATTCTGTAGTTTTGGTTAGCTGGGGCTGAAGAATCAGCTGTGAGTAACATACCAGAACCACTAAAGCAAACCCTTGTGTTACTGAGACTATTGATGCTGGTTAGCTGGAGCTAAGACATTAACGGTGATTAAGAAGAGACCAGCATCACTGAGATGAAATCTTCTTGGAAGTGTTTTCTGAGAGCACAGAGAGTGTATTCCAGAGATAGCCACAGTTGTATTTTGTGCTGTGGCTGGACTTGGTACTGTGTAAGAGTCACCCAGATGGTACTGGTTTTGAAGGCATGAAGGGGTCATGAAGAGCAGCTGAGGCTTTTGGCACAGTGAGAGGCCATGGAAGGCCATTGGTGAAGGTGCAGCCTCAGTTGCAATTGACGGCCCAGGACTTGAAGGGGTCATGCATAGGAGCAGAGGCTTGTCACCATGAAGAGAGCCTATGAAAGGCTATTGGTGAAGCCTAATTACAGTGGAAGATAGCAGCATTTTGGAGATGCCAGTACCATGTGATGACCACCAAGAACAGCACCAGCAGTGGAGTACAGGCAGCTGGGCCTAGAAGACAAGCTGTGTGCTACAAAGGGCAGAGCTGAAGAAGTGTCCCAAGCCCTTGGAGGAGCCCAGAAGATCGTGAGTTGGATCCCAGACATTGAACCATTGGAGTTTGAGTTTTGCTTTTGGTTGTGACTGTGCCCTGATATGTTTCCCTCTTGAAGGAAGAAAGTATCTTAGTGGAGCCCACAGTTGAGAGACTTTGAATTTTTAAAAGACTTTGAATTTTAAAGATATTGGACATTTTAAGGTGATCGAACTTTTAATATGTAAAGACTGTGGGACTTTTAAAGTAATTTAGATCTTGGGGATGAATAAGAAAGTAAGGGTTGAGGCTTAATAGTGATGTGTTTGTGTGTCAAGTTGACAAGGGGTCAATTGTACTGGCTAGTTTCGTGTGTCAACTTGACACAGGCTGGAGTTATCACAGAGAAAGGAGTTTCAGTTGGGGAAGTGCCTCCATGAGATCCAGTTGTGGGGCATTTTCTCAATTAGTGATCAGGTGGGGAGGGCCCCTTGTGGATGGTACCACCTTTGAGCTGGTGTTCTTGGGTTCTATAAGAGAACAAGCAGGCTGAGCAAGCCAGGGAAGCAAGCCAGTAAGGAACATCTCTCCATGGCCTCTGCATCAGCTCCTGCTTCCTGACCTGCTTGAGTTCCAGTCCTGACTTCCTTTAGTGATGAACTGCAACGTGGAAGTGTAAGCTCAATAAACCCTTTCCTCCCCAACTTGCTTCTTGGTCATGATGTTGTGCAGGAATAGAAACCCTGACTAAGACAGGTCTCCTAGTGAGGAAGAGACAGTTTTTATCCTAGCAGCCTTCAGATCAAGACATAGAACTCTTGGTTTCTTCGAGAGCGCAATGTCTGTCTGGAGGCTGCCATGCTTCCTCCCGTGATGATAATGGACTGAAGCTCCGAATCTGTAAGCCAATCCCATTAAATGTTGTTATTTATAGAACTTACCTTGGTCGTGGTGTCTCTTCAGAGCAATAAAACACTGAAGAAGAAATCTACCCAAGATCAAGTTGACCCTACTAAGTATACATGCTAAGAGATCGTGGGGCTGGGAAAGTCTGATGCCTCAGGAGGAGGCCTGGAGTAAGAGTGCAGACGAGGAGTGGCCAAACCCTGGAAATCTTGTCCTGAGATCAGCAAGAGTCCGATCGCCCTCCTCTGCCTTGTGCCCCAATCTTTGCCCCCTCTGGAGGAAGTCACATAGCCCGTATCCCAGTTAAACTTCCTCTTCCTCTCCCCTTGTAAGGTCATGTCCAGCAGCACCTGAATCCCTCCTTATGCAAATGAGGCACCCTGAGCGCCCTGGCCCTAGCCAATGATGTACATTCATCCTCACAGCCCCTACTCCACCCCCAAAGGCTTAAATACCCTTTTTTCCTCCTCAATAAAATGCACTGTCTCACTGAAGCTGCCTCCAGAGTCTGCTGTCATCTTGCTCACTGCTGCCGAGCGGTCTCTTAGCTCCCAACCGCACTCCTCACTTTCAGACCCCGGCCAATCACACCCCTGGGAGGAAGGAAGGGGCAGAGCCTGACCGGCAGGCGATGAAAATCAGGATGGATGGTACAGTGTACTTTTACTGTAGTAAAAGTTTTGAAACTGCTCCCAGACCCCTGTTATACTACAGAAACCATGGGAATTGAAGCCCAAGGAAGGCAAGGCTCACCGTGATAATATAGCAGTGAACACTGGGTCCCGATGGAATCGATCACATCATCGTGATGTTTATCTAGAGCCAGAATGATATGATAGCAGTATGTATGGACACACACACATATTTGTACAGGAATATATCAGGAAGAGTCGCCCTTGCACTGGGTCCTATTTACCAAAATTGTTTCAGAAAGTGAAAGAATCATCTCAAGGGGTGGGACATTTTTACCATCTTATAGATGACAAGAGCTTTAAAATGTGATGACTTGGCCAGTGTCACACAAAAGTAATTAGTAGGACTCACACCAGGGCTGATGGAGCCAGGCTGGTGTCTGCATGGCCCCACCCCACAGCTCAGACCTCCATTAACACAAGTACTCAGGGTCCCATAGAACAATGCCTCTTGCCTGAGTCACTTCCTGTCTTGTGTATAGCCAGTCCACTGTTAACTGCATTCAGCTGGTTCAGCCCAGTGGTAGAGATTAAAAATGTGCCCCTCTGTCCAGGCTACCTGGGCTCAACCTGGCTGAGAGCCTGCTCTTAAGCACTGGGCCGTCTCTCCAGTCCCCAGTGCTACTATTTTAAGCATAATAAATATTTGCTTCAACTTCTGCTAATGTTTTACATGTCTCCAAACATTTCATTCGAAAAGATTAAGGCACTCGGCAAAAGTACGAATCAAACTAATCATTATCAAGAGATCAAAGAGTCAATAGAACTAGACCCGCAGCAGGACTCGTGTGGGGGATCCACGGGGCGCTTGGCACGGGGAGGCATGACCTATATAGCTGCCCATCACTAGCAAGTCTGTGCGATGGACAAATTATAAGTCGCCACTAATAATCCAGTCAGCTTTACTGGAGAGGAGGCACACGCTGGAATTTCAAACCTTAGCAAATCTTTTCTGCCTCTTTCTTTATAAGGGAGGTGCTTTAACAGGTGGAGAAACTGAGGACACAGAAAGCTTAGTTGGGGAAGGGAGCCATGATGACAGCTGAGGGCCATTCTACTGAGGGTCCATTCCAGGCAAGAGCAGCTTTGGTGGTCCCACAGAACCCTACTGATGGATGCTCATTTCAGAGAACCAGCCAAGCGTGTTGAGCAGAACAGTCGGCCATGTTGCTGCCTCCTCCCGTGGTCCTTATTACACCCAGGTGATCAGCACACACAGCCCAACAGGGATCGGAGAAGACCTCCTCCCGGAAAGGATGACTCAATTATTGATAACTATGGCTTTTAGCCTGTGGTTTGGGGGTCATTTCCTTGTTCCTCGCTGTAGGTAAAAACGGATAATTTCCAGAGAGCCAGTCAGTGCCATGCCTCACAAGGGGAAGGGCTGTGGAGAACAGAGGAACACGCAGCTGAGCAGCGTTCTTGGTGACAGTGAGAGCCTCCATCCAACACCCATGATGCCAACATGCATGATCCCGTGTGCTATTGCTGGTTTTCACCATGTTCAGTGGGACTCTAGCTCCTAGGCACACCATATGCCACACTTCAAAGCCTTAGCCTGGCAGAGGACTTTGCAGGTGGCGCGTGTCCCAGCATCCCCTTCATGGGATTCTGAACACACCCTGCGAGGACGCCCAGGCAGCCGTCTGGCTCCATCACTGGAGCGTCTTATATGGGAAGCAGCTTATTCTCTATGCTAGACAAGATGGCGGCTTCTCTCCCAGCCGGGTGACCCCAGAAGAAGGCAGGTCCTGGGCGAGTTATACCGTGGCTGTTGTGAGGTGCCAATTCCGTTTTATACCTAATCTCCAATCGCTCCTTGTATCACCAGGAAGCCTTAACCAGCCTCTCGGCTCTGTCGGAGAACACTGTGAATTCTTCTCTGAATTCCACCCAAGACCCATGATGCCATCCTCTCCCGTCCCAGTGACCTCTACCCATCTGCTCCCAGGTTCCCTCTCTGAAAGATGGAATGGAAGAACCTCCAGTTCCACGTCACAGGAAGACCAGAGGAGCAGCGCCTGAGCAGGGCACCCCATCCTGCAGCATCCTCTCTTGTATGCACAAAGAAAAGGGGGGAATGAAGAGGTCAGCTCGGGAACTCTGGAAAACCCCACCAGACCCCTCCCCTCCTGGAAGAGAAAGGTCATAAAGAACTTAGGCACCCCCCCCTCCGGAAGGGAGGGGCTAATTACATTCCTCAGAACACAGGGAGGAGGGACCGACCACCAGCCACCTGAGTAGGGGGAGCCCAGGGATCGTAGACACATTCTGTGACCAACCTTGACCACCTACCTCCTTCCCTTTTAAACTTCCAATCAGTTTAAAAGTCACACTGTTCTGCCAATCACATTGTGCCTACTGGCTGCTGCTTTGAGAACTGTATGAAGACTCGCCCGGATGGGCTGCGCTGGGTCATTCTTTCTCTCCATGCTGTGTGGGAGCAGCCAACAGTGACAAGGTGCAGATTCTTGAGGGCACTGTGTGTGTTTGCCTTGTCTCCGTCACATCCATTCGGTCAGATGTTCTACAAGTTCCTTAACGTGGTTGGAAAGCTCCGGCACCCAGGACTGTGCCATTTCCTCAGTGAGGCTATCCAAGGTCAGGCTCATCACAAGTCTGTTGGAGTCGAAGACTGGAGGTGGCAGCCTGCTTCCTGACAACCGGAGACCTAACTGTGACTATGGCTCCACTGGCACCAGGAGGGGAGTGGGGTTGCCATATCTCATCTCCACACTTCCAGCCTGTGGGCTTTGAGGCTGCAGCTTCTGCTGTGACAGTCACCCAGTACTTGGCCACCACAGCAGAGCAAGTGGAAGCCTGAGCCCCTCATGGTGTCCCAATAAATGGAGATGTCCACAAGGAACATCTGAGAGTGTCAGGAAAAGGGGTACGGTGAACAGACACATCCATTCCACGCAGAAGGACTGCTTATTCATATTAAGTTTTGCTTCAAATCTTCTCATGCTGTCTTCTGAGGAACTCACTCAGCCTCTCTACAGAGGCTGGGGGAGGCCCACAGTTGACTCCACTCAGGAAGAAGACTGTAGCCACGGGTCATCTTACCAAGGACTGTTACCAACACAGTGTGGGACATTTGATGTGATCACAAGCTCTCCTATAAAGACTCTTAGTCCATTTCCTCTCACCTTGAACGTGCGTGTGCGTGTGTGTGTGCGTGCGTGTGTGTGTGTGTGTGTGTGTGTGTGTGTGTGTGTGTGTAAGAGAGAGAGGAGGGGAAGGGAGATTTATTGTGGTAACAGAATGTGGTAGAAATGATGTGTGAGCCTAGCAACTACCTTAGGAGTCTCCAAAAGTTTCTACACTTAGAAAGGGGGGGGGGGGGAGAAGATGGAGAGAAGAGGAAGGGGAAAGTGTTGTGGGAGCTGGCAGCTACAAGCTGGAGGCCCAGGGAGCTCCCACCCAGTCTGAGTCTGAGAGGAGAGCCCTGGGAACCAAGGAGGTGGGCCCTGAGGGTGCAGAGGCTGGTGGATGCTATCGCGAGGATAGGGTGAGGTAGATAATGCCCCAATTGCCCAGGCAAGCACAGAAAATAATCCCCTCCCTCCATCCACGCCCAGTGGGGCGTTGCTTTACTCAAGACACCAAGCCAAACACCAACCATACCAGGAATCACACCCACAAACACCGGAAACCATTTTACCAAGTACACGGACACTCTTCTCCGGCAAAACTGGCACATGATAGGTTCTCTGGCCATCTCCCCGTTTAACTGCTTCCCGAGATCCCCATGCCAAGAGAGATGAAAGGCCAGGAGGGGCTGCCCCGGCCTGAGCAGACGCCCCTCGATTTGATCTGTCTCCCCAGAGGGTTAGGAAGAACAGGAAGCTGGGACTGCCTCGTGCCCCTGGCTTTGAGGTGGGTGGTTTGCTGACTTTACAGTTGGACTCTGTCGTGTCCCGTGAAGCTGAGGTCAGTCCAGCTTGTAGTGCTGTTAGGTGGAACCTTTAGGAAGTGAGGTCAGTGGCAGTCGTGCCCTTAAAGGGCACAGTGACTGTTTCCTCTTCCACTGTAGCCCAGCTGCTAAGATGGAAGCCCATTTGCCCAGCCCTTAAACTTGAAGCTCCGCCTCATGCAGGCCCCAAGGCAACAGGGCTGCTGTGGTTTGAAAGCAAACCCTCCCCAATAGGCTCACTGGACTTCAGACAGACCGGGAGGTGGGGCCTGATCCGAGGAAGTAAATCTCTGGGGGCTGGGGCGGAACTTGAGCGTTACTACAGTACCCCCACTTCCTGTTTACCTTCTGCTTCCTGTGTGCAAATCCAGCGTGGCCAGCTGCCTTGCCTTGAGCACTGTGATAGCCCACATCTCCTCAAACGGTATGTTAAAAATGAACCTTAAGTGACTTCTTGTCTGGTATTTGATCACAGTAGCAAGGAAAGCAGCGGGTTCAAAGGTAACAGCCTTAAAGCGAAACCTCTGATATCGGCAGGCAAGAGAATCCTCTCTTCCTTGGGTTTATTCGCCCCGGGTATTTTATCACAACAGCAGAAAGCTGACTGACATGCAACACTGAGGGCTTCTCTCTGCATGTGAATGCTGACAAGATGGGGGCTTTCGGGAATAAAAACTGCACTTCTTATGCTCTTCTCTCAAAGGAATGCAAAGTGCTGTCCAATGAAATCGGTCAGAGACACGGCCCCGGAGCAACAGTTTAAAATAGTTTGTAATGTTGTGTTAATCACATGCGAACAATGCTTCCAAAATGCTAGGAAACAATTGACTCTTTTAATAATTTAAACGATGCCCCCGAAACACATTTTGGCATGATTTGCTTAACAAAATGTCTTCTCCCGAGTCATTTCACAGGAAACTTTGATCCCCTGTTAAGTTACCTCCTCGAGAATTCCATATTGTTCTCTTCCTCCTCGGGGCTCCTGGCTCTGTTTCATCTCCTCCCCCTCTCCTTCCTGCTCCCCCTCCAGGGGACCCTGTTGCTTCTGGCCAAAACTGCAGAGTTCTCAGAGTACAGGGCTCACACCAGACTCCTGAATTTGTCAGAGTGCACAAGCCAGAGTTTGTTAGCACTGCCTGGGTATCATACCCCATGACGTGTATACATGTGTTTGTGTAAGTCTGTCTCAGTTAGTTAGGGTTTTACTGCTGTGAACAGACACCATGACCAAAGCAACTCTTTATAAGGACAACATTTAATTGGGGCTGGCTTACAGGTTCAGAGGTTCAGTCCACTATCATCAAGGCAGGAGCATGGCAGCATCCAGGCAGGCATTGTACAGGAGGAACCGAGAGTTCTACATCTTCATCTGAAGGTTGGTAGGAGAATACTCACTTCAAGGCAGCTAGGATGAAGGTCATAAAGCCCAGGTCCACAGCGACACATTTCCCCAACAAGGCCACACCCACTCCAGCAAGGACATACCCACTCCAATAAGGCCACATCTACTCCAACAAGGCCACACACCTCTGAATAGTACTACTTCCTGGGCCAAGCATATACAAACCACCACAAAGTATAAGTGTATATGTCCGTATGCATGTGCGCACATGTGTGTGTGTGTGTGTGTGTGTGTGCTCCTTAAAATGAGCTGCATCTGTTGAGAAGGTGACTAAGACCCCTTATGAGGTGATCTGCCTCAGGGGTGGACCTGATGTTCTGATGAATTGTGCCATTCACAGTGAGATGGATGAGCTGCCTCAGTAGAGAATGTTCCTGGGGCGGGAAAGATGGTGGGTGAAGTGCTCACTGCCCAGGCATGAAGACAGTCTGGATCTGCACAGATGTGGAATGGTGGAACAGACTCTTCACCTCAGTGCTGCAGAGGCAAGGACAGGTGGATGCCTGGAGTTGGCGGTCACCAAGGCCACCGGTCCGGATCCATGAGAGGAAGAACAAAGAACATTTATGTGAGCTTGACAAAGAAGAAATGACCAAACACCAAACAAAACAGACAGACACACACACACACACACGCACTACGCACCAAACCAACCAACCAACCAATCAATCTGACAAGAGAAGACTGTCGCTGTTGCTTTCCCTCTTGGGCTCCTGCATTCTTGACATCTAGGGGGATCAGTAGGTGATCCACACCTCTCACTGCAACCAGTTTGCCTCTCAGGTTATCTGAACTGTGGCAACGAACCATGCCCTGCCTCACACCACACCCCCATGCCACGCCCCACCCACATCATGCCTTCTGTGTCAAACCCCCACACTGTTGCCCTGCCCCCATTCCTTCTGGGAAGAGTAACCAAAGAGGAATTTAATTAAACTTTCATATTTAGCTTTCTTCTTTCACTTTTACTGTCTTTTTGCTCAAAACATGCTTTTCTTCAAGAGCTGAGGTGTTACTCAAGAGGTCAGGACTTGGTGGGACTGGAGAGAAACTGAGCCTTTATGGGTTTTCTTGAAAGAGCCCAGAGCGCCCATCTTCATGAGGACCAAACTGGCTTGGTAGTTAGGACAGTCGCATCTGAATCCTGAATCACCAGCTCTGCCACCAACTTATGAATGCAAAGAGCAACCTCCTCCCCGCCCTGCCCAGAACAGAGCAGTAATCAGAGGGTGGAGGGCGATTGCCCCCACCCTGCCCATGGCCTCACCTCAGGGTTTCAGGGGGCAGACCGCATATCCCGTGCACCCTCTGCTGCTGGAGACAAGGACACAGGCAAAGGCCACACAAAAATATTTGGGTAGTGTCTTAGTCAGGGTTTCTAATCCTGCACAAACATCATGACCAAGAAGCAAGTTGGGGAGGAAAGGGTTTATTGAGCTTACAATTCCATGTTGCAGTTCATCAGTAAAGAAAGTCAGGACTGGAACTCAAGCAGGTCAGGAAGCAGGAGCTGATGCAGAGGCCATGGAGGGATGTTTCTTACTGGCTTGCTTCCCCTGGCTTGCTCAACTTGCTCTTTTATAGAACCCAAGAGCACCAGCTCAAAAGTGATACCACCCACAAGGGGCCCTCCCCACCTGATCACTAATTGAGAAAATGCCCCACAGCTGGATCTCATGGAGGCACTTCCCCAACTGAAGCTCCTTTCTCTGTGATAACTCCAGCCTGTGTCAACTTGACAAAACTAGCCAGTGCAGGTAGATTGAGTTGAAGGCACACTAAAGGGGTTCCGACTCTTTGACCCAATGCTGTTGAGTCTGTACCCACCTACTTGGACCCAGGCTGAGGCCACTGACATAGTCTCCAGGGAGAGAGGGCCTTGCAAACCCAGGAGTGCAGGGGCCAAGTTGTGCAAGTCTCGACTTGAAGAGAATAAATCTTACTCCCTGAGTTTCAGAGTCACCGTGCACACTCATATACAATTTATGCACGTCGTACACATCTTTCTGATCTACTCAGTAAAGCCCTGTCCCTCGGGATAGCTCCGATTTACCACTTCCCTTGGTGAACTGGGAGGCAGCTGTTCTCACTGCTGTCACACCAATGTCCATTAACAGAACTGGAGCCTTAGTTCAAACCCTGGAAGATCCTCCCGACGGAAGCACAGGCAGTGGTAGGCTGGTTCCCCAACTCCTGTGTCCTCTGACACTGCAGATATCTATCTAGTGGGTGATCTGACTGAGGCTGACACAGCTGCTGAGCCAGGCAGATTCCTGCCCTGGGTGCTGGGGAGGTCACCCAGCTTTGGTATGGGAATAGGGATTAGTATTGCTTCCTGAAAGACAGTCGGCCCTAAAACCTGGAACCTGGGACTGACTTTATTTAGAAGTAGAGTCTTTGCGGATGTGGTCAGTCAAGATGAGAGTCCTCCTGGGCTGGGATCAGCCCCAGAACAATGGCTGGAGTCCCCAGAAAGAGGAGAAAAGATACGCACAGAGGCCGTTGTGCACCAAAGATCTCAGGATGCAGGGGCGCTTTGGAGTAAACTCGGACTGTGGTGAGTAGGGCAGCTGTGAACGAGCCAAAGAGACAGCTCATTTATTGAAGTAGCAGGACTGGCTTATATAGCCAGAGTCAGGGGGAGGGGAGGAAAAGGGATGGATGGGGTGGAAGTGGGACCTTCCAATCATGTGAGAGTAGTTTAACTGGCTTTATCATGATGGGACCTTTGTCTCTATGGAGCTGAGTAGCCCCTCGCCTGATTTGGGGTAGGGAGCAGGCCCCACTCCTGCTATGCTCTCTGAGAGATGCCTTGGGTATGGGCAGTGCCCTACCTTCCCTTATCTGGCGTGGGAACCACAGGAGAAGGACAATGAAGAGGGAGGCTCATGTGGTTTGGATCTTAAATGAAATCTTGGTCCCAGATGACAGCCCTACCGGGTGTGTGGAGGGAAATCTTGATGAGCCGGGGCCTTCTAGAAGAAAGTAAACATTAGGGACGGGCCTTGTAGGATATTAGGACTCTAGTCTATCCCCAATCTCAGACCTTGTCTCTCCTTCCTGTCACCGTAAGGTGAGCAGCTTCCTGTCAGGATCTTCAGCCTGATCAGAAGCCCAAGCAATGGGGCCTAACAACCGTGGACAGAACCCTCTGAGACCATGAGCCTAAATAAACCCATTGACTTAGTTACTGTTCTGTGACTGAAGAGATGCCATGAACAAGGTATCTCATAAAAGAATCAGAAGCCTGTTTACACTCTTAGAGGACTCATTATTATCACAGAGGGAAGCAGACAGGCACGGCGCTGGAGCAGTAGCCAAGAGATTTACACCCTGATCCACAGGCAACAGGAAAAGGACAGACAAACACTTGGGCCTGGCCTGGGCTTCTGGAATCTCAAAGCCCACCCTCAGAGACGCATCTGCTCCAACAAGGCCACACCTCATAATCCCAAATGGTTCCAATCCCTTGTGGCTAAAGCATGCAAATATATGAGGCTATGTGGGCCATTCTCATATAAGCCGCCACCCCTTAAAAATCGGATACCTCAAGTACTTTGTCATGGAGAAGAAAAGTTGTCAAGCACCAAGGAAGAGATGGGAACAGTATTACCACACGGCAAGAAGTGACAGCGACAGCCAGAGAACCTGGAGCCAGAGTGAGTGAGCACGTGCATTCTCAGTATCTGTAGAATGAGGTGGCCCCACCGACACCTGGTGGGGTCTGGCCTCCAGATGGGAACAAAACAGTTATCTGTTGCTGACACACACACACTCTTGATACTCTTGTTATGCCCTCCCCAGGAGACTAACAGAGACATTTGCCGGAAGTTGGGACCATTCCTATGTCCTGTCTAAGAGAGATGCTTGTGACCAGGCTGTGACCGCCAAAGTCAAATTCAACAGAGCAGATATCTCTCAAAGGAAGGTTTATTGGGAAAATAAATAGGATAAGACAGCAAGCTGGGCCGTGGGCACCCTGGATGGTGACCTGGGGTATTGTAACCATGGTGTTTGCTGAAGGCTGGCAGAGGGGGCAGTTCTATATGAACACTGACTCTGTGCTGGCTTAAGTCCAGGAGGAATATTGTCTGTTAATGTGGATATTCTGTATCTCTGTGCTGACAACTGCTGCAAGGAGATATCCTCTACTAACATAAGGTATTCTGTGTATATGTTCTGATAGCTGGTAGGGAAGGGGATAACCTCTACTAACATAGGTATTCTATATGTCTGTTCTGATAGCTGGTGGAGAGGAGCTATCCTCTACTAACATAGGTATCCTTTGTGTCTTTTCTGATAGCCGATGGGGAGGAGCTATCCTCTACTAACATAGGTATCCTGTGTGTTTGTGCTGATAGCTGGTGGGGAGAGGGGTATCCTCTACTAACAGGTATCCTGTGTGTCTGTGCTGACACCTGCGGTGTTCCGTACAGTACAGAGGGAAGGAGGAGTCTACACAGACTCAGGCCCCTCATGGTGATTGTGGCTGTCAGACAATCACCAGCCTCCACCTGCAAAGTTGGTGTGTCCAGCAGGTTTTCAGAGGTCAGAGCTGGAGCTGGCCTCCAAAGGCGAGCTGGCCTAGGGCGCCACACCACACCTGTCAAAGGGACAGATCTGAGACAGAACTCCACCAGCAGGAGTGGGTCTCGCGTCTTACACCTGATGTTTTGTCCACTTTAGGGCTCCTAATTCAGCCTGGATTTGAACAAAAAACTGTTCATGTAAGGATACATGGATGGAGGATACCCAGGGACCAGATCCCCTGTGCTCCAGTTTAACTGCCTCACTGTTAAACTGATAATGTCCTGACCTTTGGCTCCTGGATTCCTGTAGACCGTATGATAGTGGATAGAAGACTAGACTCCTCTCCGTGGCCCTGCCCCAGATTGGCCAAGTACAAATAAATCCATGTCTTTTATGACTCTAGCTCCTAATTTAACGGATCTAAGTGCCCAAGAGCTGAAATGTCTGACGAGTGTGGCGGCAGGTGTGTGTAAACTGCTTCTGCCACTGGCTGTGGGATAGAGGGGAGCTGTCTTCACCATCTCAGTGTGTGTGTGTGTGTGTGTGTGTGTGCGCGCGCGCGCGCACGTGTGTTTCCTCCTAAGGCTGATCCTTGGCTTGAGGATGGAGACATCTCTCTGGTACCCTTGAGTGGTCATCCTCGAGAGTCCTGCTCTCTTCTTCCTCTGAGGACACAGTCCCATTGGATTGGGGTCAACCTCATGATTCCATTCTCCTATTTCCTGCCTTAGTTCACTGGCTACCAGCTATTTTGATTGACAGGAGTTGCTTATAAGAGATTCTCTCTACAGTTAAGAGCTCTCTTCACTGGGAGTTCTTCCAGAGGATCCAGATGAGGTTCCCAGCATCCCACAGTGGGTCACAACCCTCTGTAACTCCATTTCCAGGAAATCACAAGTCCTCTTTGGACCTCTGCAGGGACTGGGGTCACATGTGGTACACTTGCATACATACACAAATCTCTCATACACATACAACAATGAACTTTTACCAATTATCTCTGAGTGGCATGGTGGGAAGGTAATTCCTCCTCTGCTCTCTGGCCTTCCCTCTCAGCAGAGTTGATTCATCCTGCTGCTGCTGCTGCTGCTAATGATGGTGATGGTGGTGATGATGATGATGATGATTCCTTCCCCATCTCAGAGCCATTGCTACCACGCTTCCACCACGAACTGAGGACCAATGGTTCACCAAGAACCTTCCAGGGTGTGGAGCAGATTGGGATTGCTGAGGCATCCAGGCTTGTGGACAGAAATTCTGCCAGATTTCGGCCTCCGCAGTGAGAGATAGCTACTGCAGAACCACTCCTGTTACTGAGGCCCCCAGACTGGAATAAGCACAGTGTTTTTAGCATCTTAGGTGTGAGACAGCTGCTGCTACTATTTAACATATGCTGATTAAATATATACACGCGCGCGCGCACACACACACACACACACACACACACGCACGCACACACACGCAGTGGTTCAGCTCCTCTAGAGAATCATGACTAATACAGACCCTTCCTCCCGACCCCCGGAAAAGCTGTCTTTAACATCAAGCACCAGGATTGCCCACATTTCCTCTTCAGGGGCCAAGGGAGAGAAATGTGGTGTACAAACTCCACACTGCCTTTGTCTGTGAGCGAATGACTTCAAGTCTTCAACTTTTGCCCAAACAGGAGAGAGCTGGATCCCCAGGCATCGCTTCATAGTCCCTGGTCCCCGGTGGGGTCAGAGAGGTGGGGGGCTGGACCATGACTCATCTGAGGCAGAGTGGCAAATGGTGACAAGATGAAAGAGAGGTTGCCACACTCGTCCTTTCCGGTCCCAGCTCAGGAAGACTGACCCATTCCCCCTACGTCTGTCTGTCTCCTCATCCATTCACTTCGTTTGCCTGAATTCAAGTGTGCTTCCAGATTCCCTCTCGCTCGCTTCCGCCCTGCACCAGCTGACCTGAAGGGTCCCCTCAGACTCCTGTGGCAAGCCCCCTTCCACTCCCCTTCCTCAGCCCAGGCTGTTGGACTCAGGACATAGCAATACATTCAGTTCGTGAGTCTATAAAGCACAGCAGTACGTTGGCGTGTACCCCTCTGGCCTTTTCTGGTGTTAATTTCTTTTCCCCAGTCCCCCCTTTTGCTCAGGAGAGCAGTAGAGCAGGTGGAACTGCACTGAGGTCGGACAAATTCCTTCTCCACAAATCATTGGCTCCCTAATCCCTTCAGTAAACAGTTCTTTGCCAGATCCGGTTGAGGAAATAAGGGCACAGCGACAGGCCACAGGACAGGCTGATTGAGTCACACAGACTGACTGGGGGACATGAGAGAGCACACTGAGTGCAGAGCAAACAGGACAGCCGCCACCACAGGAGGCAAGTCTGTTAGGTACAGGGACACGGTCCTGTGGGCAATGCATTGGCTCACGCAGTGATTGCTGGGTCCTGAGGAGAAGACCCACCCACTGAAGAACCAGATGGGTGCAGCGCTTGGGTTGATGGAGGGCAGCAGGAAGCCATTGGGTCAGGGACTTGCTTTGGAGAGCTCCTGGTGAGGCCTTTGGGCCTCTGAGGTGAGTCTTAGGCCACACCAGAGCGTCCTGTGCTGTTCTGGACCTGAGAGACTCCCTGCTTCACATTATCAGGTGGGTGAGTGTCTTAGGGTTTTACTGCTGTGAGCAGACACCATGACCAAGGCAAGTCTTATAAGGACAACATTTAATTGGGCTGGCTTACAGGTTCAGAGGTTCAGTCCATTATCATCAAGGTGGGAACACGGCAGCATCCAGGTAGGCATGGTGCAGGAGGAGCTGAGAGCTCTACATCCTCATCTGAAGGCTGCTAGCAGAATACTGGCTTCCAGGCTGCTAGGATGAGGGTCTTAAGGCCCATGCCCACAGTGACACACCCACTCCACCAAGGCCACGCATACTACTAGTGCCACTCCCTGGTCTGAGCCGATAAAAACCATTGCTGTAAGCCGGGCGTTGGTGGTGCATGTCTGTAATCCCAGCACTCTGGGAGGCCGAGGCAGACGGATTTCTGAGTTCAAGGCCAGCCTGGTCTACAGAGTGAGTTCCAGGACAGCCAGGGCTATACAGAGAAACCCTGTCTCAAAAAATCCAAAGCAAAACAAAACAAAACAAAACAAAAAAACCCATCACAGTGAGCATGATTCAGCTAGAGCAGAGAGAGAGAGAGAGGTGCTTGCTCTTCCTGAGAGCCACCAATCTCCCTGGCGCCACCTGTGCACTCAATCCTGACCCTTGTATGAACCTCTGATTTTCCTGCTCTGACCCCTTTGGGACTTGTCAGACTGCCCTGTAGAGCACCTCGGTGGCCGTCCCTCTCTCTGGAATGTCTGCCTCCCACAGTGCAGGATGGACCCACCGGGGCACCGGCCGGAGGGGCAGGATGGGCTGTAGACAGGGGAACTCCCTCGCACCTCAGTCAGGGTGCTGTCTGCAAGCAGGTCAGTCCTCACAGGGCTGACTCAGGAGAAGGACACAGAGGTCCCTCATGAGAGACCTTACTGAGACCGATGTCACTGACGTGGGCCTGGGGTGTCTCCGGAGCCCCTTAAGTGGGCTAGCTCCAGCTCTTCCACCTTCCCAGCGTGCCACGGGATGGTACTGTTAATGCAAGGGTGAGGGCCTGCCTCTCCATGGAGGAGCAGAGACTTCCCCATTAGCCCCGTCCTATTAAATACTGAAAGCCTTTGCCCGGAGTGGGGAGAACAAGCGTTTATGTGAGGGACAAAAGCCCTAGGCCTCCATCTTTCCACGGGCATTTTTTAAATTAACTAATCAATTAACTTTTTTACACTCCATATTTTATTCCCAAGCCCCTCCCTGTCCACCCTCTGACTGCTCCGCATCTCATACCTCCTCCCCCACACTGTCCCCACCCCTCACCCCCCACCCCACCTGACCTCTAAACTCCCGGGCACCTCCCTTCTCTTGAGGGTTAGGTGCATCATCTCTTAATAAGATGAACACAGACCCGGCAGTCCTCTGCTGTAGGTGTGCTGGGGCCTCATATCAGCTGCTGTACGCTGCCTGTTTGGTGGTCCAGTGTTTGAGAGATCTCAGGGGTCCTGATTAATTGAGACTCTTGGTCCTCCTACAGGATTGCCCTTCTCCTCAGCTTCTTTCAGCCTTCCCTAGTCCAGCAACAGGGGTCAGCTGCTTCTGTCCATTGGTTGGGTGCAAATACCTGCATCTGACTCTGTTAGCTGCTTGGTGGGTTTTCCAGAGTGCGGTCATGTTTTGTGAGCACTCCATAGCCTCAGTAATAGTGTCAGGCTTTGGAACCTCCCCTTGAGCTGGATCCACTTTGGGCCTGTGGCTGGACCTTCTTTTCCTCAGGCTCCTCTCCATTCCATCTCTGTAATTCATGCATGTCCCCAGGCATTTTAAGACAAAAATAAATAATAATAATAATAAAAGGCTAAGACAAAGCAAAAAGAAACAGAAAACTAACAATGATTTGTTCTGGGCACGAGGCCTGCCCTGGAGTGGGGTTGATAGACCCAGAGCACTGGATAGTTTTATGCCAACTTGACACAAACTAAAGTCATCAGAGCCTCAATTAAGAAGATGCCTCTGTAAGATCGGGCAGTGGGCAAGCCCGCAGGACATTGTTTTTTAGTGGGTGATTGACGGGCGCAGTCCATTGTGGGTGATTCCATCCCTGGGGCAGGGAGTCCTGAGTTCTATAAGAAAGCCTGAGCAAGCCTTTGGGGGCTGAGCCATTAAACGGCTCCCCTCCATGGTGTCGGCATCAGCTCCTGCCTCCAGGTTCCTGCCCTGCCTGACTTCCTGTCCTGACTTCCTTTGATGATGAACAGTGATGCGGGAGTGTAAGACAGATAAACCCCTTCCTCCCCAAGTTGCTTTTGGTAATGGTATTTCATCACAGCAATGGAAATTCCAACTGAGGCTCTCAGTGGCACTCCTGGGCAGTGTTCTAAGCATTCCAGGTGTGCTGTACATCTTCCTGGGTAGGGGTGGGGCAGGGATGGGGCAGGGTGGAGTGGGGTGGGAACTGGGTGGGGCAGCCAGGGTGGGGCAGGGGCGGAGTGGAATGGGACAGGGGTGGGGTGGGAGATTAAAGTCTTTGGCTACCATAGAGTGACACTTATTAAGGAAATAGTAGATACATATAAGTGGACCCTGTGCTGAGCTTAGATGTTCCAGTGAGGAAGAGAACATGTCTGTGAGACCCATGGAGAGCAGAGGAAGGGCTGTGGGGTGGGCATTCTGGGAAAGGAGCTTCTGAACCAAGACCTGGAGGTGAGGAAGCCTGTCCTCATGGATGGGACCGTGCTGAGACACAGGCAGGTGATCCACCTGTATTCTGCACTTGGACTTAAGAGGAGGACATGGCCACCTGGCTACCAGAGGTCATCTTCTGTGGAAGACTCTGGGAATAGAGGGCATGTGGGTGAAATGTTCACACACACACACACCCTGCAGAAAGCCATGGGTGAGTCGGTCCCCGGGCCCAGGGCACTCAGAGCTGAGAGACCCTCACTTGTGATGGATAAGAAGATGCGGATCACGGAAGGGGAGCAGAACCACTCCTCCCAAGCAGCTCTGTGTCTTTTATGATCACACTGTGTGATGGTTTGTATATGCTTGGGAGCGGCTCTATTAGGAGGCGTGGCCCTGTTAGAGTAGGTGTGGTCTAGTTGGAGTAGGTGTGTCACTGTGGGGTTTAAGACCCTCATCCTAGCTACCTGCAAGCCAGTATTCTGCTAGCAGCCTTCTAGTGAAGATGTAGAACTCTCGCCTCCTTCTGCACTATACCTGGATGCTGCCATGTTCCTGCCTTGATGATAATGAACTGAACCTCTGAACCTGTAAGCCAGCCCCAATTAAGTATTGTCCTTATAAGACTAGCCTTGGTCATGGTGTCTGCTCACAGCAGTAAAACCCTAAGACACCCTGTTCAGATGAGGATACGGAGAAAGAGTGGGAGTTCAGTTCACAGGCATCCAGTCTCCATGGAGCCCCCTCCTCTGTAACCCAGGGCTCCTTCCCTCCCTGGTCACCCTTGCTGCCAAGCTCCTGACACCCATGCTCCCCACTCTCCAGATTGTTTTTGTCCCTCTCTGTTCTCAGGGGGAAAGGACGCTTTCGAAAGTCATTTTCCAGATGACAATATCCGATATCCGTTTAACAGAGTTTCATTTTTCTCCACAAGTTGGGAGACTTTTCTGCAAAACCTGGACCTGACCTCCGTCGCTGGCCAGGCTGCTCCCAGGCCTCTGCCCGCCCCCTCTCTTCCTCCACCCCTCTGGCTCACAACACAGGACTCCCAGGCATCTGCCCCCTGCCCTCCGGAACATTCTGTCTTTCTAGGAGCAAGCCTTGCACCTGTTGTGTCTGATTCTCCTCCTACATGTCCGGGAGGCTCTGCCAGTCTGTCCCCTGCCCCTGTCCCCAAGCTCACAGTGCTCTTGCTACTCCAGTTTGCTTAAGAGCAGGAGTGCCAGCTCTCTGGACCAAAGGCAGTGATCCCCACTGTTCAGTCATCTCCACAGTAAGGCACTTGCCACCCTGTCCCTGTACCTGTCCCCCTTGTGTTATTTGGAAGCATTCACCACAAACTATTAGCAGTACGCACATTTGAACTTCATCATTTTATACTTACAGTAACAGTGAAGCCCACACACGTGATTTTTCGCCCCACTTCTCTTCTTGTTCCCCTAAAAAGCATTAGAGTCTCTGACCTCATAGACAGGCCGGAAGGGCTTTGCTATGCTGTGGTAGATGTGTGCAACACTCCGCATCCTGAGTTCTGCTCATCTGCGGCTAGCAGTGGCTGTCGTCTGGGATGACCTGTAGCCCCCAGGTTGTGGTTTGCGGCTGCTGACTACAGCAATTCACTCTCTGAGACCAGATCAGGCCCTCGAGCAGCAGCGTAGGGCAAACCTCCTACCCTGTCAGCCAGGCTGGGCTCGGGGCCAGAGTCTCTGGTTGCCCTTGACAGGTATAGAAAGAATAGTTGGCTCATTCTGAGGGGAACATCTGGGTGGGCATCTGGTTAGAAGAAGACACTGTCTGGCTCGCTACACCCAATGGCTCTGCTGCAGAGGATTCAGTCAGCGTCAGGACAGAAGTATATTTAAAAAGTTACACATGGGAACTGGGGGATGGCTCAGTCCATGAGTGCTTGCCACGCAAACAGGAGGCCCTGAGTTTGATCCCCAGAATTCACATCAAAGGCACGGTGACATCAGTCCTGTAAACCCAGGAGGGACACAAGAGGACCTTGGGCTCGCTTGCCAGCCCGTCCAGTGGCAAAGCTCCTCCCTCAGCTACTGTGTCAGAACAGCAAAGCAGCTAAAGAGTGTTTAAGGCTGACACATGACGTGGCCTTCTGGCCTCCACATGCCCGCCCACGCATGTACATATGTACCCGAACACATGCACGTGCACACTCGAACACATAGACAAAAAAAATGCACCTAGGCATGGTGAAATGTCAGTGATCCTAGCACCCAAGAGGCTGAGGCAGCAGGGTAACTGAAGCAACTTTGAGGGTAGCCTAGGCTACACAGTGAGACCCTCAGAACAACTAAACAAGGGAGTTGGAGAGATGGCTCGGCAGTTAGAGGCACTGGCTGCTCTTGAACAGGATCTGGGTTTGGCTCCCAGCACCCACATGAAGGTCCGTATCTGTTACTCCAGTTTTAGGGGATCTGCCTCCGCTGGCCTCCAAGGGCACCAGGCACGAACGCGGTACACAGACATCCATGCGGGCAGAACACTCAGACTCAGGATGCAAAAATAAACAAATCTGTACAAAACAAAAAATTACATGTTGTTATGGTTTATATATGCTCAACCCAGGGAGGGTATGGCGTTGTTGGAGTGGGTGTGTCGTTGTTGGAGTGGGTGTGGTGTTGTTGGAGTGGGTGTGGCGTTGTTGGGGTGGGTGTGGCCTTGTTGGAGTAGTTGTGGACTTGTTGGGGTGGGTGTGTCACTGTGGGCATGGGCTTTAAGACTCTCATCCTAGCTGCCTGGAAGCCAGTATTCTGCTAGTAGTCTTCAGATGAAGATGTAGAACTCAGCTCCTCCTGCGCCATGCCTGCCTGGATGCTGCCGTGTTCCCACCTTGATGATGATGGACTGAACCTGTGAATGTGTAAGCCAGCCCCAATTAAATGTTGTCCTCACAAGAGCTACCTTGGTCATGGTGTTTGTTCACAGCACTAAAACCCTCACTGAGACACACAGCCTAGGCTTTCCTTGCTGCTACTTCCTGAGCAGTGCGTACCAAGGCAGCTCCACCCACAGTTTCCTTGGTATCGGGGTCATCAGTAACCTAGGGGTGAGGAGAAATCTTTGGAAAGCCATGTGTAACCACTCTGCACAAACACTGCATCGCTTTACCCAGGAGACTTGTGCAACCTCAGGCTTTGGAATCTGCCAGGATCCTGAAACCGAATCCTGAGTTACTGAGGGACAGCTGCCCTCCCAGTAATAAAAGCTTCCGTGCTAGAGCAGTTCCATGAGTCGGATGTTGCTCTGACTCCTTCAGCCGCAGCATCTTATTTAGAGTTCCAAAGACTCTGCATCTTTGCTTTTTAAAGAATCAGAAGGTAGAGTCTGGACAGAGGCTCCGTGACTGAGAGTGTGCTCTGCTCGGCAGACATACCCGAGTTTAGTCCCTGTAACCCCCAACTCAGAAGAACCTGATACTTCTCACTCCGGAGGGCACCTGCACTCACGTTACCTACACCCCCCATCCCCCACAAAGACACACTCGTAGGATAATTTAAAGTAAAACATGTCTTTTTTAAAAAAGAAGAGAAAAGGATGCTCTGTGGGACCAGACAGTGTCCCCAAGTGGGTGGCGGAAACAGAGCTTCAGCACAGGCTTCAAGTCTCTGCCCTTTCTGCTTCCCGTCAGCCCATCTGTCCCTGCCTCCTGCCCCAAGGAGGAGCCATCCGTGTCCCGGAATAACTTTTTATTTTTATTTACATAATTTCCCTCTTCCCTTTTCTTTTCCCTAACCTTCACATATACCCCTTCTTCTTGCTTCCTTTAAATCCATACCCTCTCTCCTCACTAATTGTTGCTACATATATGTATGAATGGGCATATATATATATATATATATATATATATATATATATGCTCCTGTGCCCCTCCCCCTTACCTCCCCTTCCCCTATGCCCCTCCCTGTTACTTCCCCTCTTTCTTTCTCCTCAGAGAAGGGAGGCCTCCCATGGATATCAACCCACCTTGGCATACCAATTTGTAGTCGGACTAGGCACATCTTCTCCTATGAGGCTAGGTAAGGCAGCCCAGTTAGGGGAACCCGTTCCAAAGGCAGGCAACATAGATGCAGCCAGCCCTGCTCCAGTTGTTCGGGTCCAGCATGAAGGCCAAGCTAAGCATGTGTGCAGAGGGCCTGGGTCCATCCCATGCACGCTCTCTGGTTGGTGGTTCAGTCTCCATGACCCCGCCCCCCAGGGGCTCAGGTTAGTCTAGTCTATAGATTTTCTCGTGGTGTTCTTGACCCTTCTGGCCCCTCCAAACCTTCTTCCCCCTCTTCTACCCGATTCCCTGAGCCCCACTTGGTGTCTGGCTGTGGGTCTCTACATCAGTTTCCATCAGTTGCTGGGCGAAGCCTCTCAGGACAGCTCTGCTAAGCTCCTGTCTGCACGCGTCGCAGAGTATCATTAATAGTGGCCGGGGTGGGCCCTCTCTCGTGGCACGGGTCTCAAGTAGGGCCAGTCATTGGCTGGCCATTCCCTCAATGTCTGCTCCCTCTTTACCCCCGCATATCTTGTAACCAGAAAAAAGTGTGGGTCGAAGGTGGCTGGGTTGGTGTCCTCGGCCCTCTATTGGAAGCCTTGTCTGGTTATGGGAAATGGCCAGTTCAGCTTCCATATCTCCTATTGCTAGAAGTCTCAGCTAGAGTCACCCTCATATAGTCCTGCGGCTTTCCCTTGTCCTGGATTTCCAGTTCATCCCAGAGATGCAACCCACACCAATTCCAATTCTCTCTCCCTCAACCTTCCCACACTTGGCTCCTGTTCTGCCCCCTCCCCCTCCCTCCCCTCCCCCTCCCTCCCTGACCCAGTTCCTTCCATCCATCCCCATGTTTGCTTTATTTCCTCCTCTCAATGAGATTCAAGCATCCTCCCTTAGGTCCTCCTTGTTACTTAGCTTCTTTGGGTCTGTGGATTGTAGCAGGTTATCCTGTTCTTTATGACTTATAAGTGAGTGCATACCATGTCTGTTTTTCTGGGTCTGGGTCACTCAGGATGATATTTTCCAGCTCCATCCATGTACCTGCAAATTTCATGTAATCCTTCTTTTTTTTTTTTTTTTTTTTAAAGGTTTTATTTATTTATTATATGTAAGTACACTGTAGCTGTCTTCAGACACACCAGAAGAGGGCATCAGATCTCATTATGGATGGTTGTGAGCCACCATGTGGTTGCTGGGATTTGAACTCAGGACCTTTGGAAGAGCAGTCAGTGCTCTTAACCGCTGAGCCACCTCTCCAGCCCCGTAATCCTTCTTTTTAACAGCTGAGTGGTAGAGTTGTACTCCACTGTGTGAATGGAGATATTTTCTTTATCCATTCTTTGGTTGGGAGACATCTATGTTGTTTCCAGTTTCTGGCTATTATAAATAAAACTGCTATGAACATAGTTGAGCACAAGCCCTTGTGGTATGGTGGGACATCTTTTGGGTATATGTCCAAGAGTGTCTTGAGGTAGACCTGTTTCCAATTTTCTGAGAAGTTGCCAAATTGTTCTCCAGAGTGGTTGTGCAAGCTTGCACTCCCACCACCATTAGAAGAGTGTCCTCCTCTCTCCACATCCTGATCTTAGCCATTCTGATTGGTGTAATTATAAACTCTCAGGGTCGTTCTAAGTTTCCCTGATGACCAAGGATGTTGACCATTTCTTTAAGTGCTTCTCAGACATTAGAGACTCCTCTGCTGAGGGTGTTTTGTTTAGCTCTGTACGCCCATTGTTTAATTGGGTTATTTGGTTTGTTGGTGGCTCAGGTTTCTGTCAGATGTAAGGTTGGCATTCGGCTGATTGCCGTTTTGTCCTATTGACAGTGTCCTTTGCCTTATAGAAACTTTGCAGTTTTACGAGGCCCCATTTATTAATTGTTGATCTTAGTGTCCGAGCTGTTGGTGTTGTATTCAGCAGGCTGTCTCCTGCGCCTCCACATTAAGGCTGGTCCCCGCGTTCTCTTCTAGGAGATTTAGTGTATATGGCTTTATGTTGATGGCTCTGATCCACTTGCACTTGAGTGTACTTTGTGCAGCGTGGTAAGCATGGAGCTGTTTTCATTCTTCCTCAGGCAGACGTCCAGTTAGACCAGCACCATTTGTTGAAGATGCTTTCTTTTTTTCCATTGTACAATTTTGGCTTCTTTGTTCAAAATCAAGTGTTCTTAGGTGTTTGGGTTTATTTCTGGGTCTTCACTTCAATTCCATGGATTGACCTGTCTGTCTCTGTACTAATACCGTGCAGGTTTTATCACTGTTCTCTGTAGTACAGCTCGAGATCGGGGATGGGGATTCGTCCAGAAGTGCTTTTATTATTCAGGATATTTTAGCTACCCTGGGATTTTTGTTTTGCCACACAAATTTAAGAATTGCTCTTTCAAGGTCTGTAAAGAATTATGTTGGGATTTTAATGGAAATTGCATTGAATCTGTAGATTGGTTTTGTTAAAATGGCCGTTATCGCTGTGTTAATCCTAACAATCTATGATCAAGGGAAATCCTTCCATCTTCTGATATCTTCCTCAGTTTCTTTCTTCAAAGACTTGAAATTCTCGTCATACAGGTCTTTCACTTGCTTGGTTAGAGAGACACCAAGATATTTTATATTATTTGTAGCTATTGTGAAGGGTGTTGTTTCCCTGATTTCTTTTTCAACCCATTTGCCATTTGTTACTGATTTTTTTTTTTTTTTAGTTAATTTTGTGTCCAGTTACTTTGTTGAAGCTGTTTACCAGCTGCAGAAGTTCTTTGGTAGAATTTTGGCAGTCATTTATGTATACTGTCATATCATCTGCGAACTGGTATTGTTTCCCCTTGGTCTCCTTTTGTTGTCTTATTGCTCTAGCTAGAACCTCAAGCACTATATTGAATAGATATGGAGAGAGTGGGCAGCCTTGTCTTGTCCCCAATTTTAGTGAAATTGCTTTTAAGTTTTTCTTCATGTAATTTGATGTTGGCTATCAGCTTGCTGTATATTGCTTTTATTGTGTTTCGGTATGGACCTTGTATCTCTCTAGGACTTTTATTATGAAGGGGCCCGGAATAACTTCTAAATGGACACAATGTAACTAGCTTTTCATTGCTTTCTTTCTGAAGTAGCTTAAGGTGGTCGGTGGTGTGTGGGGCGTGTGGATTTACTCTTACCCTAGCATCCTAGTCCTGCGGTGCCCACAAGCCTGTAACATCATCTCTAAAATGGGCTCAAATGTTGTTCTGACAAGAGGGCCCCTGACTAGAAGGTGAATGTGTGCCTCCAGGCAGAAGGCCTCATGTCAGGACCTCTTTTAGGCTAGTTCACACTAATTCACACTAGTTCACACTAATGCTTTGCAGGGCAGAAGGCAGGGAGCTGGACTTCCATCCCAATCCACCTGGTGGGGGAAGGAGAATGAGGCCAGGGAAGATGCTTGTCTTGGTTTTCACCCCTTTCTGAGGTGACTGCTTAGTCTAGGGTCTGATTTTAGGTTGGTGCTCCCCAAAGCCACCAAAAGTGTCACCACCATGTCCTGGAGCTGTGATATACCTCACGGCCACCATCGCCACAGCCTCGGATCTTATCTATCACCACCTCCCTCTCTGCCAGTCACGTGTCCCAGCAAACTGCAGGCAGTAACAGTTGGCCTTTTACTGACTCTCCTGGTTGAGAGCCTCCAGTGCGTTCTACTGGGTGACACTGTCTCCACTTGCCCGCCAACAGACTTCTCACCACCGGCACATCTGGCCTAATGGTTCTATTTCGGAATACTAGTTCTCCCTAAAAACAGTTAGGATCACAGGAAATTACAGTAAGGCCTGCAACTACACGTATGGTTTTAAATTAGCATTTTTACTCAGAAGCTTCACCTTTGAGATGTTTTCCCCCCACTGAGGAAATAACTGTGGAGAAACAAAAAGATTTATCCTCTGCATGAACATGCGTTGATATTTATAACCACTGAGAACTTGGAAACTGCCTCAGCATGGAAGGCTGGAGACTCAGAAGAGCAAACTGTACTGTATCTGCACGACGGAACACTACGTGGCTCTAAAGATTATGTTGTCGAAGAATATTCAAATATATGGAAAGATATTCACATGAGATGTGCCGAACCCAAAAAACACAGACTTCAAAACAGTGTGTGAAACTATAATCTCTGTCTTTGTGGGGAATAACAACTGTCAGGGAAGAAAGATGGAGGCCACCTCTTGGTCAGGGGGGAGGGGCCAGGAGGGTGGGGCCAAGAGGGAGGAGGGAAGGGAGGGGGGAACAGAAGGGAAGGGGGCAGGAGGGAGGAGGGGCAGTGAGGGGCAAGGAGGGGGATAGGAAGAGGGAGGAGGTTGGGAAGGGGGGCATTGAGTGACAGTGAGGAATGGCAGGGGGATCCAGTAGGGGGTAGGGAGGGAGGAAGGACAGTCAGGGGCAGTAGGGGACAACTGGGTGAGGCTAGGACCTTGGGCAAGTTCCTTCTATTTGTTCTCTTATTTATGTAATGTGGCTTTTAACACCACTGTTCTTCTGGAATCAGAACAAAATCCCATCATTGATCCAACAAAGCACGCCCAGTAGAGTCCTGCAAGTCCCCCCACCACAGTAAAGACCCCATCATGGTAAAGCCCCTCCCACAATGAAGCTCTATCACTACAATAACACCCACCCATCCACCTCCACCTCCTGGCTGGCTAACAACCAGCTAAGCTAAGGAAACCCTTTTGAAATTGTCCTTCTCAGACAGGTAGGGAACTGATGGGGGAGGGACACTTGTGGCAGGGATGGAATTTCTTCTTCTGGATTCCTAGGAACTTTACACTCATTATCCCAGAGTTGTGAGACCAGTGACCAAGCATCCTGGGTCCTGTTTCCAAGGGCTGAAGGCAGACTTTGGCAGACCTTAGTCATGGGGAGAATGCTGACAATGCCCTCAGGGCAGGCTCCAAACGGGCTAGTCTAAAAAAGGCCATAGTCCATGTCTGACTCATGACCGAAATCAGCTCTGCCTGACACGACACAACCAGGTAACTCTGGGCAAGCGCCTGTGTTCGGAGGTCTGTGGCTGGGATGGAGATCCACAAAGAAGCCACGGGTCCCAAGCACTGTCTGAGGCAGGTGGCCCTCTATTTAAATGTCCTCTGATGCAGACAATCCAAGGGACAGATGGACAGAAGGTGCCCTGGCCACTGTAGGGTAGAAAGGAAGCCAGGACACCCCAGTTTCCTCCCTGTGCACCAGAGGACAGAGGATCTTGGAAGAACTGCCATCTACTTGACTTAGTCTTCACTATACCATCGTGCTTCGCGCCTTAAATACCAACTCAGGAGCAGGGGCATCTGGGCAGTCAGGAAAGCTGTTAATGACACAAGGAGCCAAATTTTGGAAGCCAGGCTCACCAATGACAGCAGTGCAAAGTTCTAGACAGTTGTTCCCAGTCCTTGCTGGGACACCCACAGAGGAAGAGGTTGGTTTCCTGTATTTGAGAAAACAGGCTCCTTTCCCCCTCCTGGCCATTACTGAAGACTTACCCAGGGCCAGAGTAAATCAGATGCATGGTGGGGACATGGAGAATCACTGTAGGCATTCATTTTTTGCAACCTACTTTTAATAATGGTTCAACCTCTCCTCTAGCCCCCCCCCCCCCCCCCGGCAGAGGTAGTGGAAGAGAAAAGTTTTAGGGTATGGGGGAAGTGGACCTGTTCAGCAATAGTTCTTTGGGGGCAAGCTCCATCTTCTTGGGCAGCAGTTCAGTCCCATAGCAAACACCAAACATGACTCAGCAGCTGCAGACCAGTCCTCTAGGAAGGCCGACTCCAGACATGAACCAGCAGATACAGACCAGTCCGTTCAGCAGGCAGACACCAGGCAGCTGTAGTTCAACCCTGGAGAAACCACCAGGCTCCCCAACCAACCTGCAGCAGAGGCAGCAAACAGCCGCAGGAACCTCACAAGCAGTTCTTGAGTGAGTTTCTCTCAGTGGTGGCATTATCACAAGTTGAGCTCAACAACACTATGTAAGGTGAACCAATACATGTGTGTCATTAGCGAAGAATAGCAAGGTGGAGCAAACCAAGGCTCAGTGCTCGTCTCCCACCGTCTGTGGGGTCACATTTACACTCCTTCATCAAGAGTTCTTTCATGTGTCTGCTATATCCAAACATCCTTTACCTGTGTCTGCTGCAGGAAAACAGCCTTTCATCTGTTTGCCTTAGCAAGACATCCTTTCACCCATGTGCACCAGCAAAACATCATTTGACATAACTTTCCAAAGAAACTAGAACTTTCCACTTCACAAGAATCCCTGGGAATCCTTGAGCAAGGCTGGGGCTACAGAACACCTGAGAGTCTAGCGGTCTCCCAGGGGTGACCTTTCTTAGCTGCCGCCAGAAGGAGGAGCAGGCCAGAAGGAGGAGCAGGACATCATCCATCAGGAGAACCACCAGGAGGACATCTACCTCAGTCATGTCACCTACACCAGAAGAGGTAGAAAGGGTACCCCCCAAGCAACCCTTGCCTCCCAAACGCTGCACTTCTGTGGTAAATTCAGGAGCCAAAAGAATGTGCCCAGATGGAGAGATGCGGGCCTAGAGAGGCAGGGCAAGTCCCAGGTCAGGCTTATGGCTCAAGTATGGGGATGGGAAGGAAGGGCTCGGCTGCCTCTAGATAAGCTGGGATACAGCCTAGTGGGGAGCCAGACTGGGATGAGGGGAAGGCGGCCTGTGAAAGATGTGGGCTCCTCAGCAATGGTGGGGCGGTGGGCAGGGGATGCTTGGGGAAGGATCTGAATGAATGACCTGACTGTGTGGGGCTGGGAGAAGGGAGGGCCGTGCCTGGCCTGGGCCCTGCATGAGAGGCACAGCCTCTTTCTGAAATGTGCACTGAGGGCCTCAGAGTCTTCCTCTTCAGGCAGTAGATGTTTATGAAATCCTACAGCTCTAAGTTCAAGGAACTGACAGGTTTCCTCATGACGCCATCTTTCTGTGCATCCTGTCAAGCAGGAAGGGGAAGGCGGAGCTCTGAAGCCTCTATGGTAAAGGCATTTATAGTCCTTATTTTTGGGGTTGCTTTGACAAAAGCATCAGTTCTAAGCAGCTTAAGAGAGGAGGTTTATTTGACTGGTGAACACAGGTAGCAGGAGCTGAGGTGGCTGGTTACATTGTATCTGAAGTTAGGAAGCAGCAAGCAATGGAGGCTCGATCTCCCAGCTCTCTCTCTCTCTCTCTCTCTCTCTCTCTCTCTCTCTCTCTCTCTCTCTCTCTCTCTCTCTCTCTCTCATTTGTTCAGGAGCCCAGCCCCAGGGATTGTGCTGGCCACGTTCAGAACAGGTCTCCTTCAATTAAACCTCCCTGTAAACACCATCTCTGACACACCCTGAAGGTTGCTTCCGTGGTTGACGGGGCAGAGTATCAGAGTATCTCATCCTGTTAGGCAGACACCATTCTATCCCCAAGGGCTTCCTTCCAACTTGTTCCCTTGGGATGGGAATCTCAACCTGTTAATTGAGAGGACACGCACATTCACATAGTAGCAGTTGAGTCAGGAAAGGGAACAGAAAATGTCTGCCATAAGGCACTGGGAGTAGGGGGTGGTGGAATTCATGTTGGGGTGTGTCACAGGAGATCGTGCAAAGCCCTTGAAGATGTGGCCTCCGTGTAAAAGCTCTGTGTGGTTCTACTGAGTCAGCTGCCCAGTGCTCCCTACCCTAACATACACTTTAAAGTCACCTACTGTATTCTAGGCTTTGGAGCTACTGGAGTCTATTTCACAATGTCTTCCTCCATTATGGAGCTAGGGACAGTTCATAGGATAAAGATGAAGATTTCAGACTAGGAGACAGCTCAGTTAACGAAGTGCTCATTGCTCAAACATGAAGACCTGAGTTTGGATCTCTGGCACACACACACACACACACACACACACACACACACACACACACAAGGTATAAATGAAGACTATCTTAGTTAGGGTTTCCATTACTGTGAGGAGATACCTTGAGCAAGGCAACTCTTGTAAAGGCAGACATTTATTTGGGGCTGGCTTACAGGTTCAGAAGTTCAGTCCCTTATCATCACGGCAGGAAACATGGCAGCATCCAGGCAAACATGGTGCTGGAGTTGCTTAGAGTTCAGTCTTGATCTGTGTTGGTATTCTGTCTAAGCTCCACCCCACACCTACCTGGCAATAGCCAGGTATGCCCCGCCCCATAGACCTGGCCCACTATAAAAGGGACTACTTGCCCCCTCCTCTCCCTCTCTACTCTCACCTCTCTGCCCCTTGGACTCTCCTCCCCTCCCCCCTCTCTCCACGTGGTCATGGCCGGCCTCCACTCCACTTCTCTACTCTCTCTCTCTCTCTCTCTCTTTCTCTCTCTGCCTCTGTAACTCCCATGCTCTACCCTGAATAAACTCTATTCTATACCATGCCTGTGTGTGTGTGGTCCCTCAGTGGGAAGAGGTGCCTGGACAAGGGCCCGCCTGGGCACCCCCTTCCCCCACACCACCGTGCCACACTCCCTTAACCCCCAATCCTCTCTTTTTAAGCCCTTTCATTTGGTGCTGTGATGAGAAACACTGTGGGTTTTGCTTAAGCCCCCTTCAATCTGAAGTCAGCACAACCCCAGGGGCAGCAAGGAGGAGCTGGTATTGTGCAGGAAGCCAGGACAGGGCGGAGCTTAAGCATAGGAGACCTCAAAGCCCGCCCCCACAGTGACACACTTCCTCCAGCAAGGCCACACCTCCACATAGTGCCATTTCCTGTTGGCCAAGCAATCAGACTTGTGAATCTGTGGGGGCACAACCTACTCAAACCACCACAAAGACTTAACCCGTAACTCCAAAACTGGGAAACCAGCAGCAAGATTATTGGAGCTCACTGGCCTGATTGTTAAGTTCCTGATTCAGTGAGAGGCCCTGCCTCAAAAAATAAGATGTAGAGCCACCGAGGAAGACGCCCTACGCGGAGGAGGAAGATGCCCTACAACAACCCTGGCCTCCACACGTGTGTGCTGGGCACTATATGCTTTTGCTTTAACTTGCTGCCCCTCTCCCATTCATTTGCCATGACTCCCTGCGTGGTGCGTTTGTTATCCAGTTGTCTGAAGGAATACAGAGGCAAGGACTGATGAAGAAACTGTTCCCAGGAAGGGAAATCAAAGTCATGACTACCAGCAGCCCATGCCTGGTCCGCAGCCAGCTCGACCCACGCAGTTGAATGCGGTGACGCCATTTGAGAATGTCTTTATCTACCTATCTCGAGTGTCCTTTCCTGGACACAGGCAGCCTCACAGACAGACCGGGTGCCCCCAGCAACTGCTAGTTCGTTCCAGGGTTTGTATGTACTCACCTTGATAATATTTAGTGAAAAAAAAATTAAAAACTATATCGGCTAAGACTTAATCAAAGAACTCATTTAGGCGTCCCGGGGAAGGGAAGGCGTGCAAATATGCAAATTCCACGCTAATCTGCATTTTCTAACGCATTATAGTGAGCTTGCTTTTTATGCAAATAGGTACAGAGCGTGAATGGAGCCAGCAACTTTTGTGGTTGAATTTTTTTTTCTTTATAAATTGATTTTTTTTTTAACCTCAAAAGACTTGGCATCCTCCACGAATGGTCTGCATGGGTATCACAACACAGTTTAATTTTGGTCTTTCTTTCCTTTTTTTTTTTTTTCTTTTTTCTATTTCTGAATTGAGAATTCTCTTCAGATCAGCCAAGGAGGAGAGAGGGTTTGCTGGAGATGGTTCCCCCCCCCCCCCCCCAGCCCAGGCATGACAAGATTGCCAGGGCTGGAAAATTACTGGCGGTGCGTCTAAGCAATAAGGCTTACCGCCATGGCCCTTGCGTTTCAAATGCAGATCTTGCCTCTCTTTGAGAATAAAGGACGTTTAACTCCAAAGCCACTTCACAATTAGCCTTGTCTCCCACTGAGAAACTCACCATTAGTAAACTCAAACCCACTGCCTGAACAAAAGCATTTGAGAAAACTTACCTTTTAGTGGAGGGTTCGGAAACTCCGGGCTCTGAATGCTGACTGCAGGTTCCCATTTGGACACAACTCTTGAAAGCCTGCAAGCATCTTCCCTGGGGCAAATGCAGTGCTGCCTTCCAGAGCAGCAGGCCACCTGTCGCCAGAAATCCCGAGGGGCCCTGGCCAGCAGAGTGGCCACTTGTTAGTGGGGGAAATTGGGGTCTTCTCTTGAGGGTTCTTGGACTCATTGGTGAAAGAATTTAAAAGTCAACTCAAAGGGAATCTTGAGAAAAGTTTTATTATCATTCAGGAGAAAAACCCCAAGGTGGCAAAGGGCAAATATCAGCAGGCTGCCTGGAGGAGGAAGAGGGAGAAGAGAAGGAAAAGGGACATTCTGTTCGTGTTCCCTTGGCCTGGCTGGGCTGCCAGCTGTGTGAAGGCAGGCGGCCTCGGAGAATGACGGGATCAGTTAGATAGTCGGGAAGGCATGCTTAGAATACATAGGATAGGACAAAGGGGAATTTTACACTTTTCTGAGTGATGCAGAAGAACCAGCAGACTGTGCTGCTGCTGGGCCAAGGCTCTGTAGCAGCCTGCACCAGGCTAGGGATTCTGGGAAGAAAGGCACTTGGCCCCACCAAGGGGGTAATTATTCCTTTCAGTTTTAAGATAGATCTGCCTTCCCCGGGTGGTCCCTTAGCCAGGTATTTGACTGGCCAAACCGGATTATTTCTTGGTGGTTGCAGTAGTTTACAATGCTAGACCTCCACCCTGGCCAGAGAAATTGCCTTCCCTAATGGGCCTCCAGAGAGCACTGATCAAAGCTACAGTAACACCATTATCACACACGGGGCGCTTAAGGCATTATCTCACTCGACTCCCAGAGCAGGGAACAGCAGCTGCCTATGGTGGCTAATACTGATTTATCAATTTGACAGCATCTAGAATCATCTAAAGAGACAAGCCTCTGGGAACGTCTGTGCATTTCTAGATTAGGTTATCCGAGGTGGGAAAACCCACGCTGAATTGAGCAGCACCCCCCCCCCACTGGTGGCATCCGGTACAGAATAAAAGGGAAGTCAGCTGAGCACCAGTAGGCAGCTCTCTGCTCCTTGGCTGCATATGAGAATGGCTGCTTCCTCCTGCCTCTGTGCCTCCCCTTCCCCACCACAGTGGACTGTACCTTCAAACCTTGAGCCAGAACAACCCACTTCTTTGCTTTGTCAGCTGTTTCCTCCCAGCAACGAGAGACAGAACTAATGCACACTCCCTTTGCAATTCGCCCACTGACTTTCCCTCCCTTTGCCCCAAGTTCTGCAGAGGAGCAGCACCTGAATGGTTACAGTCGAGTCACTAAACACACATTCTTTAGATCCACCTGGCCTCCAGCATCCCTGACTTCCAGAAGACATCAGAATGTGCGTGACCCATCCCTGTATCTGATGCAGAGTGGATGAGACAGTGGGATCTTTAACCTGCAGGAGGAATTGCAGGTGCAAGCCGAAAGGGAACCAAAGAGAAAAGGGGGTGCACCATCTGGATGCTAAAAACCCTGATAAGACAAGATGGGGCGGGTCAGGGCCCGAGCAGCAGTGCTGAGAGGGCTCTCGATGGAGCCAAAGGATGACAAAGATCGCACTGGGTTCCTGGCTCTTTCTTAGTTATCGCTGCCTAGGGGACAAAGTAGCTAAGAAATTAAGACGGAAGTGAGGGGCTGGGATGCCTGACTGGGCCACCTGCACCTGACCAGCTCACCTCAGAATCCTGCTCCATACCTCACCCCAGTCTCTGCAGAAGTTCTTTAAGTCTGGCTAGCAGATTGATGGAAGCCTTCCTTCCTGTCAAATGGGAGCTCAGTTCATATTCTCTCTCTCTCTCTCTCTCTCTCTCTCTCTCTCTCTCTCCTCTTTCCTTCCCCCTCTCCCCTCCCCTTCTTCCCTCTCCCCTCCCCCTCTACTCTGCCTCCCCTTCCTCTTCCCTTCCTCTCCCTCTCCCCCCTCCCCCCTCTCTCTGTCCCTCCCCCATCCCACCCCCATTTCTTCTCTCTCTCCTTAGTCATCCACCTATGAACCTGTAAACCTCTCTCTAAAACTTAACCTCTTTGGTTGGAGAAAGGATTCTTTACTTTGAATCCTCAAATTAAGAGTCCCAAAACCACTAGCTTGGGGAAAATGTGGTGTCCATGTAGTTTCCAGATCTCCATCCCCACCCCTGAGCTGAGAAGAGCCCACCCTTCTTTGCCAATCTTTGGTTGTAAGGTCAGCCTTTAACAGCTGAGCCATCTCCACAGCCGGAGACCTCACTATGCTCAAAAAAACCCCTCAACACTTTTGTCTCACCCCAACTCAGCGTGTGGCCTTCTTGCCCAGAGTGTTTGGGGGCTCTCATTGCATCACCCAAACATTCTGTGAAAACGTTTTTAGACACTGAGCTCTCCAAGATGGTGCTGTCTAGAGATGACACTCTGATAGCCCTACCCGCAGTCAATCTGGTTTCCTTTCTACCTTTTCCTATCTCCTGAGTATTGGGGTTTGAGGGGTGGACAGATGGGGGCCTGGTACGGAGCAGGCCTCATGGCACCCATGCTCCACAGATGAGGGCACTGAAGCGGAAATGGTCATGTGCCTGGCTTGGGCATCGTCCTTATCACCTCCTGCGGTCACTGAGTGATTGACCCAGGTTCACAGTAGCATCTCCCGTTCACACTGGCCTGGTACTCAGACCCTCAGTTCTGGTGTCATGTGTGGAGTCTGGTTTCCACGTGTCCAGAGCTTTGGACCATTGAGGACCACACAAACTCATCTGACACTGAACACTCTTATCTTGATGTAAAGATTTCAGTTTTATTTCTAATCGTGTGTCTGTGGGGGTGAGAAGGAGCACACAGGAGGGCTGAGCCCCCAGAGGCCAGAAAAGTGTGTCAGCCCCCTGGATCTGGAGTTACAGGAGCTGTGAACCACCTGACATGGGCGCTGGTTACTGGATTTGGATCCTCTGCAAGAGCAGCCAGTGTTCTTAACCATGAAGCCATCTCTCTGGTCCCCATTTTTATTTGAAAGTAGCCATATGTCACAAATAAACAAATGAACATGGTTTTATGATAGTGTTAAATGCCAACCTGGCAGAATCTAGAGTCACCTAAGGGATAGCCCCATGGGAGGTTTAGCCTCCCAGCATGCCTGCAAGGGTGGGCTCTATTAGTTAGATTCAGGTAGGAAGAATCACACTAAACGTGTACTGTACCACTCCATGAAAGGAACTAGGGTCCCAGACTGGATCAGAGGAGACAAGGTAACCACAGACACCCATCACTCTGCTTCCTGACTGCAGATACAATGTAACCAGCTGCCTCACGCTTCTGATACTGTGTCTTCCCCACAGCAACAGACCCTACACTCCAACTGTGAGCCAGAACAAACCCTTCCTCCAAGTCCCTTTTGACAGGTGGTATTTCACAACAAGAAAAGAAACAAAGACAGCTACCAATAAAACTTTATTTACAAAAGAGGGCCGTGTGGCCAGACAGAGGATGAATGGATTTAGTCTGTGGGCAGGTGGCTTGCCAACTCCTGACCTAGAGAGTGACTGTATGAGAGCACCCAGCAGGTCACAGCAAGTTGTGAGTGAACTTTGTAATCAATCTGTCTCTATGTGAGTATAAACAGTCTCTCTAACCATACGGGGGAAGCCATCATCAGTTAACATCTTAACACTGCATCGAGAGAGTTGGTCTGAAGTGATACCTGACCTCCATGCACCAGCAAGCATCACAGCAGTGGCACCAGAACAGAGCTCACTTCTTATCCCAAGTCTCCTGGCATTGTACAGGGCAGCCATGTACAAACCCGGTTTGTTCAGCACAGCCTCAGGGAAGGTGTGTATTCCAAAAAGTCCTAGCGCCTGCCCTTCTCTCTCCACAGGTGGCATTTCCACCCCACCCCATCCTGGTCGTTTTCACCCTGTGCTGTCCTCCGCTTCCTGTGGTTAGGGTTAGGGTTAGGGTTAAGACGGGAGAGACAGGTCACCTAAATGCACACCACACAGATAGGACTCCTCTGTCTTCAGGAACCTGTGCCTGGCTTGGGAGAAGAAGAAAACGGAGCACCTGAGCGAGGTCAGGGACCATGGGAACCAAAACCCAGGTTTCCCCGAGAAAATTACAGCAACATTGAGGTAGCAACAGATCTGCTCCAAGGACAACCAGGATTCCTGTCAGCACCAGGGACAGCAGCGTCACAGCTGCAGGATTGTGGAAGCTCATTGATGGAGACCCTGAGCAACCTGTGCCTCCCTCCCGGAGGGCAGGGATCTTTGTATGTGTGGTGGGGGTGTTTATCATAGAAATGTTTCCTGCCTTCTTCCCTGGATTCCTCTTTATTAATAAGAAAACTCATTATTTATACTTAATTTGCTGGTGGCTTAATATCTAATTTCAAGCCCCTAATTAACTCTTTGCCATGTCTTGAGCAAGCAAGGCTCCTTCTCTAGGAAAGAGCAGGCCAAAGACGTGCGCCCTGTGGCACTGGGGAGAAGTCCCACACAAGATGTGAGGTCATCTTGCCCACCACAGAGATATCCGGTCTGCAACCCACTGCTCCTCTGCCTCACCCAGATTCAAGACAACAGAAAGGGTGTGGAGTGTGGAAGCCTCCCCCCCAGGAAGTAGAGGAGACAGTTGTGAATCACAGCTGTGCAGGCACACACACAATCACATATGAAATCATGTGGTACTCAGGACATGCTACATGTCAACAGCATAGGTTTTGTCACAAGCACAGGCACATATGGTGTCAGCATTAAGGGAACCAGCACAGGACAACTTGTGTTGTCATGGCAGTGTGAGTCAACACCCACTACTGTGTCTCTGTAGTAAAAACACATGACTGAGGAAACATGCAGAAAGATGTTTATTTGGCATTACTGTTCCAGGGATAAGAGTCCATCAGGGCACAGAGGCAGAGAGGCAGAAACCGAGAAGCCAGGAGCTCCTAGCTTCAAAAGTGCAAAGTTCAGAGTAAACTGGGAGCGCCTTTTAATTTTAAAGCCGGCCTCCAGTGTACTTCCTCCATCGAGGCTGAGCCATCTAAGGTTTTAGATGCAAGGTCTCCCCGAAAAGTGCCACCAACTGGGGACTAGGTGTTCACATGCCCAAGCTCATGAGAGATATTTCTCACTCAAACCAGCACCCTCAATGGCCTGCAGATCCAGGGGTCAGGAACCCAGGCTGTGGTCCTCGGCTGAGACAAGGTGCTGACTGGGCTCCTGTCTGGTGTGGTTCTGAGTCCCAGCTCCCTCGGTTGGTAACTTCGTGGCTTACTGGCTTCCATAGGGGGGCCTCAGGAATCTCCCAGGGCTTTTATGGACCCCCTCCCCTGGCCCCAGCATTGGGAAGTAAACTCGATCCCACATTTCAGCTCCCTCAGGCTTATTCTTCTGAGTTTAATGATGTCCGTGGTCATGTGAAACCACTTACGTCAAGCCAGCTGATGAGGAGTGCCCCTGTGCCTGCTGAGTCCATCACATCAGTGGTCAGCTTGGAATTCTGCTTGCTGAGTCCATCACATCAGTGGTCAGCTTGGAATTCTGCTTGCTGAGTCCATCACATCAGTGGTCAGCTTGGAATTCTGCTTGCTGAATCCCCAAGTGCGCACTGTCCTACTGGCATCCCATAACCCCAAGCAGCCAAGCTTCATGCTAATCTCATGAGAAAGTCAGTCAGGACGCCTGGATTTAAGAAAGGCACATGAGGGAAAACCTCGACCCTGTGGATTAGGCAATGGGGAGGATTTCTTGGTGTGTACACATAAATATTTTATTACTCAATTGAGCATTAGCTTGGTGGGTTTGTTTTCTTATCCCCCTGACTGACAGTTAATATTACCATTCGGTCCGCAGCCGATGCCAGCTGAGAGCTTTCTTAGGGGTTCTGAGCTAGGTTTTTGCAAATACAGCTCGGCGGTACGGGAAGCTGCAGACACAGACAGCAGTGGATCCAATCCTGACTCATGACTCAGCAATGTTGGTGCCACACAATCACTGATGAACAAGGAGCACACAGGGGGTGGATCCTTTGAGGGGAGGGGATGCTGCCAGGGGAGGGGGAGGCTGTGAGAGAGGAGGGAGAGGTTTCAAGGGGAATGGAGTTTCCTCCCAGATAACCCTGATGTAGTTCTGCCCCAGTTGCCGTGGGTCTCTGGAGGTGTCAGAATATAGAGATTAGTTCAAGAGAGGCTCTGCCTGTGTGCTATGGGGAACACACCATCCTCTAGGAAGGTAAAGACCTTCCAGTGTGGCCCACTTTGGGGTCATTCACATCCCTGTCAATCACCCCTCATTCATGCTCTGTCAGGAAACCGGGACACCCATTGGTTTCCCGGGGTCAGCTATGGTTTGTGCTTGGGGCATTGCAAGGAGCAGAGAGCTGTTGATTCTTCCTTCCATGAAGGAACCTGTATCACACCCAATAAACAAAGCTGTTGCTGCTCTCCTCAAACTGTGTCGAGGTATGAGTTTTAGAGTTAAGGGGAAAACACCCCAGAAATTAGTACATTTCATGGAAGAACAGGACTGGGCAGGACAGAGCCGCAATATAAGAATTACCCACCTGCCACCGGGATGAGGGAAGTCTGGGCAAGCGTTTGCCTCTGCCGTTGGCCTCTTCCATGGACACAGGCACCAGTTCCTGAACCCGATGTTGTTTGTCTTTTCCTGCGGGTCACGAAAGCCACAGTGATACAAGTGATTTGTCAAGACACAGGTGCTGAACATCTTATTCTCTGGAGCCATGCAGAGAACAGTCACTTCAAAATCAAAAACAAGACAAGGACGTGGGTCTACATTCATCCTCCTGCTGGAGGTCCTGACCAGCACTCTAGGACAACGTAAATAAACGTTACACAGATTGAAAGGGAGAAACTGGACCATCGTTACAACAGTTCTGACAGACAACATAGACGCCCCAGCAACACAGAGGTCAATTCAAGTATAAATAACAGAGAATTTCTCCACACAAGGTCCGTCCCCTCAGACTCAGAAGTAAGCCCGTAACCCAGCAACAACAATGGGAAAATACAGCCCTTTAAAAAAGCATAGGTACAGTAAGGGAAAAGGCACAAAGTGCTGAGAATTAGACGGCAGAATACACAGGAGAAGTCCAGGGACAGGGAGGGTAGGACACAGGCTGGGAGAAAAGGAGAAGGGAGGAGAAATGGAGGAAGGACTGTCCACTCTTCACAAATCCATATATAAAGCTGTGATTCACTACAGACCCAGAGGGCCTTTCATGAGGTGTAACAAACTCAAGAGGGCCTTTCATACCATGTAACAGACCTAAGAGGACCTTTCATATATGTATCAAACCCCATCATGAAACTTACACAGATGATTAACAAGTTGGAAGCAGAGACAATAGCTTGGTCCTAAGTAGCTTGCTCAAACATGGGAACTGGAATCTGAACCCCAAAATGCCAGGTATGGCTGTGTGTATCTGTAAGGGCAGGTGGAAGCAGGCCAGTTCCTGGGGCTCACTGGCCAGCTCTGGTGTGTTTGGTCAGCACCAGGCCACTGAGAGAATGCCTCAAGCACAAGGCAAAGGGCACTGAGGGAGGGCACCAGAGGCTGTCCTCCAGCGTGAATACGATCATGCGGATGCACGCCAGGGTAGCAGGATGTCAACAGAGAGAGTCCTGAAGAAATTAGAGTATCATGGGAGGATCTTCGCCTCTCAGATTGTACCTGTGTGTGTGTGTGTGTGTGTGTGTCTGTCTGTCTTCTGTGTATATGCCTGTGTGTATGTCTATGTGTGATCTGTGTATATGCCTCTGTGTGTGTGTGTGTTGCATGTCCACACGCATAACCATACATGCACATTCAGAAGTCAGAGATCTGTGTTGGGTGTCTTCTTTGGTCTCTAACATTTTTTAAAAAGTACTTAAGAATGTGTGGTGTGTGTGTGTGTGTGTATATATCTAAATATGAATCTGTGTACATGTGTATAAACAATCTAAGTGTGAGTGCATGTGTGGTGTGTGTTCATCTATGTATGAGTTTGTGTACGTGTATGTGAACACATCTGTGTATGAGAGTATAGGCATGTGCATGAATACATCTATGTGTGTATGTGTGTTTCTGTGTGTGTATATGCACATCTATGTATGCATCTGTGTGCACATATCTTGTACATGCATGGAAATGTATGAGGTTGGCGCCAGGAATCTTTAGTTTCTCTGTACCTTATTTCTGTGAGATGGGTTTTCACTGAACCTGGGACTTGGCGATTTGGCCAGATTGTGAGGCCCCTGAGCTCTAGTGGGCACCTTCCCAGTGCTGACATTACAGACATGAGTCACCGAACCTGGGCACTGGGAATCCGAACTCAGATCCTAGAGATCTTACAACACAGACTACCTGCTGAGCCCTCTTTCCCCCCCCCCCCCCCCCCCCCCCCGTCCCTTACTATAAGGTAATCCTGTTGCTCCTGGCCTTGGTCTGATGACTGGATTCCATTTTAACACTTCTTCTGATGCTTTATTTCTAAGCAAGGCCCTTCAAAGAAGTTGCTCACTGTGTGGAAGCCTACTCAGTTTCCCTCAGTTAAGGAATGAATAGACAATTTGATGGTCCCTGCCTCAAGTGCTGGGTGAGGCAGACAGGAAGCGAGAACAGACCGCAGCACTGATGACAGGCAAACAAGAGCACAGAGAGAGAGGAGATTCCTGGAATGTATTTAAATAATGACACGAATGAGGATCTATGTGGCTCCCGGGATGACTGTTGAACTCATCATGGCGGCGGCTGCAAAGACGGAGACAAGTGAGAACATCCCGGAGACACAGCTGGAGGTGAGAATTTGCAAGATAGAACGGCAGAATTCCCCCATATTCTTGGAGAGAGCCGCTGGTTGAACGGTGAGAGAAGCTTCCGCCTTGGAGTGGGGCCTGGAATTCAACGTCAATCATGTGTGTTTGTGCCCGAGAATCACCCCCTCAAGGACAATGGTGTCTGTAAGCTCAGAAGCCTGGTGTGGAAGGAAGATCTGAAGTTTGAGGAGCAAGGCCTCCAGGTACATGAGATGGCCAGCGTAGTGTGGAGCCCGCTCGTATGAGTTCCTCGATCTGAACCTGTTCCACAGCTGGTCACTGAGAAGTTGAACCGCGCTCACAACCCAGGTACGTTCTCCCTGGGACTCAGCCCCAGGTCCGCTGAAGCTCATTTCTTTATGACATGTACCTCCTCTTGTCCCTCTCTGGTTACCTGCTCATGTCCCCACTGAGCCTACTGCGAGAAGACACCTGACTTGTACCCTGGCTGGTTCTAAGAGCGACAGGATGGTGGCGGCAGCTTTCTGATGTTCGAGCCCCCAAGATGTAGAGCGTGAGTGATGAGGGGACCGTCAAAACTCCACCCTGCCCCCACAGGCCTGATAAACTCAGAGCTTTCGAGATCTGTTTACACCCTTGGCCTGTGAACGCATTTGGTAGACTGCAAATATGTAAGCAGTTGTTACTGTCATTTTCATCACTGTGTTCTCTGAATTTTGACTTCTCTTTCCTGCCACTGTGTAAAAATCAAGGCTGGAGAGATGGCTGGGCAGCTCAGAGCACTGCTGTTCTTCCAGAGGACCCAGGGGTCGCTCCCAGCAACCACATGGTGGTTCACAGGCGTCTGGACCTCAGGCTCCAGGAGATCTGATACCCTCTTCTGACTGTTAAAGGCACTGCACGCACATGATGCACAGATGCACATCCAGGCATAACACCCCACATGAATAAAATTAACATATACATATGTGCATACATATATGTATATGTATACACATATACACACATACACATACATACATATACACATATATGCACATACATGCATACACATAAATATATACATATACACATACACACATATATACACACATAAATATATACATAAACACACATATACACACACATACACATATACACACATACATATATGCATACATACACATTCATATATACACACATGCACACACATATATGTATACACACATACACACACATGTAGACACACACACGCGATCAGCCTCTTTGCTCATTTTCACTGTGTAACCACAAGGCTGTTCTCAGAGAGGCTCAGCTGAGAATGGAAGGCCACCCACAGGCTGAGATCCCAGAGCGATTGAAAACAGAAATCTAGCTGATCACCAGCATTGTCTCTCTCCTTCTCTGACTGCAGATACAATGTGACAAGCTACCTCAGGTCCCTGCCACTGTGGTGACTCACTGTGATAGACTGTATCCTCCAGCTGAGAGCCAAAGCACAGCCTTCCCTTCTGTGTGGCTCTTGCCAGGAATTTTGTCACAGTAACAGAAAGGTGACTAATACAATGTCTTAATCCTGTTGACCTCTGACCTCGGGACTACTCCAGTGACCTCATTTTAACACCTCTGCATCTTTAAAGATATTCTGTCTAAACACAGCCACATTCCAAGTTCCTGGGATGTAAAGAGAGGTGGACGCAGCCGTTGGCTGCACCACATTACAGATTCAATTTCGCAGCCAGGGACGAGCTATCATCTTCTAATGTCCTGTGCATGACACACATAACAGAAGACAGATATCCCCGTGGTGGGTCAGCACCATGGCTTCTTTAAGGGCCAGAGTGAAAGGGAACACAGCTATTTCTCTTTCTCTCCAGCCTTCTAATCCCAGAGCCTGCAGACACATGAGTCTGATGGGGCTTGGAATGGTTGAAAAACGACTTTTCCTCAGAGCCAGAAGGAAAGAAAATGCCAGGGAGGTGTCGGGGGTGAAGGATTACAAATTTCAAGAAGGTCACACTTCACCTACTGTGAGTTATTGGGCTGCCTCTGCTGAGATTTCACTCCACAGTGAGGCCAAGAGCATCTTTTTTTTTTCTTCTAGAATAAAGACTTTATCATAAATTCTGATGTGTGGTCCCATTATGCCAGAATCTAGAGGACCTGCGTTCCTGGTGCTCTGCTCCCATCTAGACCTCCTGGCATCCTGTTGGCACATCCCATACATGATGCCCAGAAGGCAAGCTATTAGGCAAGTCTGGGAAAGAAGGCAGGTGGTACAATTCTCAAAGTTCCCAAGATCTTCTGGGGAAGCAGGAATGCTCAGCAACCCGAGATCCACTGAAATGTTCCACTGCGAAAAGCTGACTGCCTCTCCATGGTGGAACTCCAGAGCACATCAGCACAGACAGTGGCCCTCTCTGAAGGCCTGGGTTATGGGCTAGAGGAAAACTCAGGCTTGTTTTCTTGGGCAACCACTCATCGGGGTCCTGGGTTTAAAAAGAAGAGCCTCTGGACTAGATGTTGTCACTTCTTGAGTAGGAGTCTGTGTCCCATCTGAATACCTCTGAGTCTTAGCAGAGATGGAACCTGTGTCCTGGAGCTGTACAAAATGCTTCCTGGACACAGGCAAAGGGTTATGGCCCTAGGGCTCCTCTCAGCTGAAGGATGAGAGTGAGTTCTGCCCACCTGACCACAAACTTACCCCATAGGGACAGGTGTTTCACATACTCAACCACACTCTGCCTTCCCATAGTCCTTGCACTTACAGCCTCTCTCTCTCTCCCTCCCTCCGTCTCCTTCCCTCCCTCCCTCCGTCTCTCTCTCACTTGCTCTGTCTGTCTCTGCCTCTGTCTCTCTCTGCTTCTGTCTCTCTGCTTCTGTCTCTCTGTCTCTGTCTCTGTCTCTCTCTCTCTCTCTCTCTCTCTCTCTCTCTCTCTCTGACACTTTAGAGTGGAAAGATGGCAGGTGTGGGCTGAAGTCTGGAGTTCCTTCAACCAGGAAAAGGATTGATTCCACAGACTGTGTGTGTGGTCCTGGGTGTAACACAACAGAAATCGGATTGGAGGCAGGAGTCGAGATATTCTCCCATGTTAGGACACATTCTAGGAAGATAATGCTGGGGATAGAGGAGACTGGAGTCCCATTCAGGTGATCTGGGTGCCATCTACCTATCCCCTCCACCTCTTCTCCATACCCTCCCCCACCCCTGATATCTGGGTGCCACCTATTCATCTTCCCTGCCCCCCCCTGCTCCCCTAATACCCTAATGCTGTCCCCTTCGCTGCTGCCCAGACAGGGACTACCTTGAGCTGGCAAGGCGCAGCACTGAGCAGGTGTAGGGATGGCACCTGTCACTGCTTCCTGGCTCACCAATCACGGATCGGCGACAGGAAAACAGTTCCCCACGCACAGATCAAACATTCAAAGGCAAAGAGAAAGGAAAGGCAGGTTTATTAAAATGACTGCAGTTCCAAACTGACACCTTCAGGACCTCTTCCATAACCCATCTGCACAAAAGGAGTAACCCAAAGGAAGAGTATTAGCAAAGCTGATATCTCATCAGATCACATAACTTCCAATATAGCACTTCCTCCAGCCAATTATGTTCTCCTGATGACTGACGTCCGACTGAATGTTGCTGTCTTGGGAAAGTGCATTCTAAAGGTGTCACGGTAACGTTTCCCAGAGGCAGGGGAATATGTGAAGGCCTGGTGGGCCAGGCTAGTAGGATGTCCCTGCCCCTTCCTGGCTGACCTGACCTCCTTGGGCTGCAGACAGTCTCACCCAGCCTCCAGTCCCACCTAGCCTCTAGTACAATAGCTCAGTGCAGAAGCGCAAGCGAAGAGAGCCCCAAGCTCATGAGGACTCTGCATTGTGGGTTGCGGGGTTCCCTCCTTCCCATCCAGCCCCATCTAACCATGCGTCCATCCCTCTACCTCCCAAGCCTCATGTTGTCATCCCACTCTTATCTGCCAGGGTCTCAACTCGTGGGATGTGGTATTTTGAAAGTGTGTAGGATTTAGCAACTAGAGGTGAGGTTCTGGGGGAAGGGTCTGTCATGGTGTAAATGTGTTTGGCCAGGGAGTAGTGTTTTGGAGGTGTGGCTTTGTTGGAGTCAGTGCGCTACCGTGGGCATGAACTTTAAGACCCTTATCCTAGCTGCATAGAAGCTAGTCCTCACTAGCAGCCTTCAGATGAAGATGCAGAACTCTCAGCTTCTCCTGCACCATGCCTGCCTGGACGCTGCCATGCTCCCACCTTGATGATAATGGACTGAACCTCTGAACCTGTAAGACAGCCCCAATTAAATGTTGTTCTTATAAGAGTTGCCTTGGTCACGGTGTCTGTTCACAGCAGTAAAACCCTAACTAAGACAGGGTCCAAGAGACAAACCCAGGATGCAAAAGCACAACCTAAGAATAGATGCTTCTAGATTTCCAGGTAAAGGCAAACGGGGCCATAAAGCAGTGATTCTCTGCTCCTCAGATCTGTCACTGCTGTTTCCAGGATGCAGGTACAGAAACCCAGAGTCTGCCCTAAAATGACCTGTGGTGTTGGACGCAGCCACACCTGCAGACCTAAGGAATAAGAACTCACCTTTGGGCTGGTGCAGAGGTGAGGGTGATGGCCGTAGCTGCAGGACCTGCTGGAATCATCCACAGGCTTTACCCAGGGCAGCAAACCTCTGACACGGACTCTTCAGCCAAGACTCCTCACCAAAACTGTGAGCCTGCTGCTGTTCCCTTCGTCCTGGCTGCTGAAATTCCTCTAGCAATCAGAAAACAGAGTTTGGCTGTTCCCCATGTGGAAGCTAATTCTTGCAAAAAGCCTTATCCTTAGGCTCAGCACCTGTGTCTGGTGGCAAGACTTTGTTCTGTGTGGAAAGTGTTCTAGATTTGAGGGCCTTGTCCAATAGCCATCACAGTGCCAAGGCGGGCATCCAAAGTCACGGTATCACAGTTGTCTACCTCTGCAGTGGTGGAAAGGGTGAATCTTTCTCAATTTCCCCCCAGGTTTTTGAGGTATCTGTGTTCATAGGAGGGTCATGGGATGGTCCATCATGGCTTCCATCCACACACAGCCTGGGTGTGTCAGTGTCCCTCTTCCTCTCTGTAAATATTTGTCCACGTGTCCAAATATCTACTTTTTATAAGACATTAAAGAAAGCATTCTGAACTTCATTAAAATGTGAAATATTTAGAAATGCTACATGGTGGGAAGACATGTGTGTATGTGTGTGGGAGAGAGAGAGAGAGAGAGAGAGACAGAGACAGAGACAGAGAGACAGAGAAAGACTCACACTGAGACAGATATTGTTGCAATGGCAACAATGTATCTTTCATCACACTTTCTATCAGTTAGAGGCTCTTTGCTCTACAGGACAATTGTGAACATGTAAGAAGTATTTTGAGGAACAGACTTTGGGAGCTTTTGTATACCTTGGCATTGGCATTGGTAGGTAGTGGCATCAGGCATGCAGGAGCACCAGCATCAGGCATGCAGGAGCACCAGCATCAGGCTTCAGGGAGCACCGCAACTGGCACTCTGGTGTCACATTTTCCTGCAGGCTGGAAGTGTCAACTCTATATGAGACCTTATGTAGGCTGATAAAGTTGGGAGTTCCTGGTAACACCCAGTGTTATGGTCCTGAGTCTGGGATCCTTAAACCTCAACAGCTCTCTAAAAACAAACTGATTCTAACCAGCCTGAAAACCTTCTTCCCTGGCTCCTCCCGCCTGCAGTGCCTCTGCCGAGGCTTTCCCTGCACTCTTTCCTTCTATTTCCCACCTCTCAGCTGCCTCTCCTCAGCAGTCAAGCAGCCGGTCGGCTGCCTTGCCATGGTGTAGTTCAGAGCAAGTGGTCAAGAATAGGAGATGACATCTCAGCGTACTGAATGGTCCCTAACAGCCTGCCGACACAGCCAGGGAAGGGCTGGTTAGACCTCTGGGCACACCTCTCATGCCAATGAAGGTGTGTGTGTGCCCCAATCTCAGCAGCCCCTTTCCTGGCTTACCAGAAGAAGCTCCTCTGGTTTGAGTACAAAAAAAAGGTTGCTCATCACCTTGCGCTCTCCAAGGCTGTGGTAGCAAAACAGTGGATCAAACTATTTTAAAAGAGCCCACTCAGGCTGAGGCCGGCCACACCTTGGGAGCCAAAGCAGAGGCAATGGTGCGCTCTTCTCCAGGTCTCTGTGGTGTTCGGAACGGCCCGTGTTGACACTGAGGTACAGCAGTTAGCTGTGTGGCTGACAGCCTTTTATTCAAGGTAGCCAGGGCAGCGAGGATAATGGACAGTTGTTGACTAGAGATCAGAATTGCCCCTTGCGGATGTCTTTGTATGCACAACAAGAGGATCATCAGGAAGGGCATTGGCAGTGAAGTCCTCCAGAACTCACCCTTACCCCTGAGGACTTAGCAGATTTTGTCCATCCTTAATTCATGTCCAGTGTCCTTCCCTGAAGGACTGACGGTCATGAGGTAGGAGGCCCTCCATGGTTCCATCAACCTCACAACCCAGGCAATGCATCATGGCCAGGGCCCAGGGGTCACTTGGCACTTCAACATCTTTGGAGGGCTCAGTTCAAGCCCTAACAGTGGGCATCTTTACAAAATGCAGCTAGTCAGGACCATGCTCAAGTCAGGCTCCTGAGGAGCAGACACAGTGCTGGCTTCAGAGAAGGCTGTCCTCCAGTGAGTGAAGAAGGAAGGCAGTTTGTCCCAGGAGAAGGCAAGGTGTGAGGAAGGGCAGAGACTGAACAGATGCGGCTCCAAGATGATCCTCCCTAGCGGCAAAGGCAGCCTTTCTTTCCTACCTACCCGAGTCAGTCCATTCTAGGGGCACAACCTTCCCATCAGGGGGTTCTTTGCAGCTCAGAGAAGCCCCCCTGGAGGGGTGGCTGAGGCTGCCACAGCTGTAAGCAGCACTGGGGCTGGCCCTCGGTGAGACTGATATCCTAGGTCAGGACCTTGGCTGAGGGGGCGGGGCCTGGCTAAGCTGTTCTCCCCACTGCACAGAAGCTGCAGCACTTTCCACAGATCCGAACCACCCCTGCCCACTGTCCACAAAGGATGTCCTTTAACGGAAGCAAGCCAAGCGGCAGAGATAAAACCCTGATTCCTGTCTCCTTGATTGTCCAGCTGCAGTGCTCCCCTTAAGAGGTTTCCATTGCCCAAGGGCAATTTATCTGAACTAGAAAGTGCCTCAGCCACTCACAGGCTGTGAGCAGAGGCTCTCCGTGTTTACTTGTCTCCTGCTGTCCCCAGGGGATGTCATTGCTGCAGCTGAGGGTAGAGACCAAGCTTGTTTCTCTGGTGGGCAATTTCCCTATAATCTAACCCCAGGAGCGACTCCAATTTGCTTGAAATTGAAGGAGAGAAATATCTCTCTGTTTTTGCCTTTGAGTCAGGGGAGAAAGAAGTTTGATTCTAAAGGACTTTCCTGTCCTTGGGGAACTGCACTGGAAAGGGCAGTATAGTAATCTTTTATTAACACACACACACACACACAAAAAAAAAAATAAATAATAAAAATAAAATAGCCTGTGAATGTGGCTGAGGTGGTGGAGAAGGAGGATAGAGATTATTCTATGAGTTCCTCTTCAAATCGTCATTCCGATCAAGCTTGGCAGTGCACACCTACAATCCTTACTCTAGGGGATATAGAGGTAAGGAAATCAGAAGTGCAAAGCCAGCCTGGGCTACAATACCAAGTTTGAGGCGAGCCTGGGCTTACATGAGACCTTGCCTCTAACATAATAAAAAAAAGTGTGCTTTTTTGTTTTGTTTTGTTTTGTTTTTATGCACCATGAGGCACAACAGTCCTATTCTGTGGAAATCTTGGGAGGAAAGAACTTGGGGCTCTCTCTTAAAAATATGCTTCACATGTTGCCATGCCTGGTTTCCATGGGAACCTGAGGAGAAGCTTCACGACACCTTGGGAGTGTGTATTTTTATATTAGCTGTGCATATCACAAACAAAGCAAAACAGGGAGGTGGGTGGAGAGTGGGTAGCTCAACAGCCCTTGCCTTTGGGCATGAGTTTGTTCTGATTGGAGGAGAAGGCGCCAAGACATGCCCACAGAGAGACACAAGGCATGCTGCCTGCTGGTTCGCTCCTTTAGAGTAGGCTCTGGGCGAAGGGCATGGGAGTCTTCAGGGACTCGCATTTCGTAAAGTCAACCGGATCCCAGTACACCACCATGTTCTCCTACTGGGGTCTGCCAGAGAACTTCAGTCCTGTAAGCAGAGATGGCCACGGGCAAGCCTTCCTGCCCACTCTAGATGCCAATGTCACCCTTGGTCCTTCCTGGCTTAATGCCCCAGCTCTAGGTTCCTGCCAAGCCCTCGGAGGAGGACCACCATGTCCTCCTAAGTCCCAGCCTTGGCTTCCCCACAGTGATAGATTAATTTGGAGCCGATTGTAAGCCAGCCAAACCCTTCCTGCCCTAAGGCAAGCGAATGGTCACCCAGTAGGACATCTTGGTCTCTGGCACCACTGATACCTCACGAGGCCCACAGACTCCTCATAAGTTTAAATATAGGCCGGTTTCCGGTGAGAAGGAGCAAGAGAGCTTGTGCGGGGAAAGGGGTGTGAGTGATGCAGATTCATTTACGTTTTTTTAAACCTCCTCCGTGTTGTGGGGAGGAAAACATATCACTGCCATTACAACGAAAACAGCAACACCGGGAGTAAATAGGAGTGGGATTTTTTCAGGTCACATTCCCCCCTAAAATAGACCTATTTTAAAAATAATATGGGAACCAAACAGCAACAGGAAGCTGATGAGGCTAAATGTGAACACCTGCTTTTTCCCCCCACACAAGCAACTAAAATAAACCCACTGTAATGAAAATCAAACACACATACGCCCATACACACACACAATGATTGCTTCATTAATTGATTAGTGGTGCCTGGGAAATGTCTCTAGTGCCTTTGTCACTGATTGACAGGGGCAGACATCCTACTGACCTGTCAGCCTCAAAGCAGCAAGAAGGATCAGGTCAGAGATGCCTAGTGGAGCCCTTCGGGCTGAGAAAGCCCTCACTCTGCTCCCAGCTCCGGGGTAACCAGGTGGCGTCAGACTCCAGCTCCCATCGCGCCTGGCTCTGACCCCGGACGAGGGAACGGCTGGGTGTGACCAGCCGTTGGACTGCCTGGTTATTGGGATAGCAGAAGCCTTGAGCAGGGCCTGATGTCTAGCCTCACGTTGCCCTGACAACGCACTGTGTGAAGGGTGCAGTCTCCCAAGGGCAGCTAGGATCCTCTGTGTTTGTGTTCCCTTCCTCATCCATATCTTGTTCTTATTCGGTGGCTAATACAGAGTAAACACTTAATAAACGCGTGCTAAGTCAATGTTGACGGAACAGAAAGGCATCGGCCAAACAGCACGCTGGTTTGTTGATGGGATGGAAAGGCGTCACCCAAACAGTGCGCCCGTTTCTGCCGCCGCAGTGCGGATGGTATAAAGGCCAACACCTGGTTCTTTCCCAGCCCGTTAGTGCCTTCTGTGGACTCCAGGAAAAACCTCAGCTCCTTGCCTCTCCGAGAGGCTTCTCGCAGTGTCTTCTTGCTGCCAGCAAGTCTCTGCTGAGCCTCCCTTCCACCTCACCTGAGATTGCTCCGGACCTGCCTGAGAACACAGGCTCGGCTTTCCCTGTGGAGGTTGCTGGTCACCAACCTACATTTTTCCGTCTCTCCCGCATCGTGTGGGGCAGGCGCGTGTTCCAACCACATGGATCTGGAGATGTTTGGAGACCGTCATTCTGCAAAACAAGTAAAAATGAAGCAAAATCACACGATTGGCTTTTCTTCCTTCCTTCCTTCCTTTGTTAAGGAGGGGACTCGGTGGAGAGGATGTCTCCTGTCTCCATTGTTGATGCGGGGGGGGGGGGGGGCGGGGGGGGAAGGGGGGAAGCATCGTGGGGTAGTTTCTACTCTGCAGGGGAGGGGTTTTTTGCAAACCCCTGTGGTTAATTACAATCTTGCCTTGAAGAGAGGTAAAGGGGAAGTGTATGTTCAAAGGAGCTGAGTGAGGTGGTCAAGAATCATCAAGGAAGATGGCAGAAAGGGCTGGCCTGAGGAGACAAGGACCAGAGACAAGGAACGGCCTGTCACCTGCCCGCAGGGATGGGGATTCTTGCAGCCACTACTGAAGTGAGTATGGAGGCTCCTCATAAAAACTAAAGCTGGAACTGACACACCCAAGCAAAATAATCAAGCCAGTGATGTTCGATGTGGATGTTCATATCAGCCAAGGCATGACAGCACCCGCGCTGCCACAGTACCGAGTATTGGGCGTAGGCCTGGGGGGTTAACAAAAAACACAGACACGGGTCATTCTGCAAGGAGAATGCCAAAGCTTTACTGAGAGACCAGCAATATATATACTAGAGGCCAGGGAAGGAACAGGAGAAAACAATTATAGTCATAGGTCAGGCACCTGGGAAGTCCGTACCACACCAGGCAGGAAGGCAGGAATCAAGCTAAGCCACGGAATGTTGTGCTCTCAAGAAACCTGTGCAAACAGCTCAGCTGGGGGGGCATTGAGCCAAGCTCTCTGGTTCCCAACAAAGGCACCCATCAGTGGGCAAATGGATAAGGGAAACAAGGCTGGGCACAGGTGTTCCCGCCAAAATAAAAGCCTTTCCAGCTTTAGCCAGGCTTGCAGTCGGATGAGCACACCGAGGACGTGGACAAGAGGGAATAGAAGTGTGGCTCTGGACGTGGCTCAGCGGGTGGAGTTCACAAGGCCTTGGGTTCGATCCCCAGGAGGGTACTTGCTTGTCATCCTTGCCCTCAGGAGACAGACACAGGAGGATCAGAGTCATGGCTGTAGAGTGAGTTTAAGGCCAGCCTGGTCTACCTGACACCCTTTCTCATCATAAGGAAGTAGATAATTAATCGATTTTAAAATGATTAATATTGAAAAAAAGTACAAGAAGTTTTAAGGATGAAGAGAAGGGGTGTGGGAGAAGGGAACAATTGGGGGAGCCCCTCTTACCTTCTACCTCCAGCCCTCCCGTTACCCTCAATATTTCCAGACAATTACTGCATAAAATTGTCTTCTTGGCTAACTCCTTGGAAGTCACTGCCCTCTCAAAAGAATGTAAATTAAGTCAAGACAAATAACTCTTCTAGGATTTTCTCTACAAACCTCTTACTTCAAAACAGCTCAAAACAGTTCATGCAGGTTCGGAGTCCACGGCCAAAGAGGGTGAAGGTGGAGGTTCTGAATTTCCTTTCACGCCAGACCCTGTTGCCTCCTCCTACGTGGCGTGGACATTCCCTGGTGGCTGCACACTGCGTGGGTGTGTATCTCATCAGTGTGAGCTTCTCCCGCTTCTTCCCTGACTCATGGGAGGCACACACTGAGAGAAAACATCTCTTATTGCCTCTTGTTCTAAAAGCACCATGGGGAGCATTTTCCAGGGGGCTTAGAACACAAACATTTTTAGAGATTCCATGCTGCTGAAATCTAGACTGTTCAGATTCCACTCAATGGGAAAGCTGATGCATAAACAGCGTGCTTTGGTAATGGCTTGTGTCTCCCGGGCTGTGGGGACGTCGGCTCTCTCTTCATGGTACGATGCAATACCCTCAACAATTCCATCTTTTCTTCTGACAATGCGTTGGCCAAATGCCAGGAAAGTCAGTCCAGCTCCAAGCTCAGCTGTACCCCACAACCTCACAGGGGAACCAGACAGGTGGGGCAGTGGCCATTAACGCCAGCTGAGGTCCACTGCACTGTGGACCTGCCTGCCTGTGAAATTGGTGAATTTTGGTTTCAGGACATGTACACACATGTGGCTGCTCAGGTGCAAGCGCTCACATTCCCTCCACCTCGGGACCCACAGGCCTAAGGCCAACGGAGCGAGCCGGGGCACAGGAAGCCAGAATCACTAACTACCACTGCCTCCAGGTTCTCCGGTGTTTCTCACCTGGGTGGCAGCTGATGTCACGCATCACTGTCCTCAAGTCAGTGGAGCCAGAGTCTGATCTGGTTTCTCACAGTGCCCCAGTAGGAAAGATGGGACCACCAACCTGCCCAGAGTCAACTGCATTGCCCCCTTCTGAAGCATTTGCTCTTGCTCTCCTGAGCTGGGCTGAGGTGGGTGTCTCTGCTTTCCTTAGGATGCTGCACACAGCCTAGGGCCAGATCTCTGGACCCAGACTGTGAGCCCAGCCATGTGCTTCTGTGGCATGGGAATCAGATATAAACTGTGCGTGCCCTGGCCCCTCGGCACTGGAAGGCTCCTTCTATTCCACCTTCAGAGGGAAGACACTCATAACCCTCCAGAGTGCAAGGGTGGAGAAAGAAAGTCTGCTTCGTCAGTCGCCCATACCAAAATGACTGCCGAGAGGAGACCTGGAGGGATATGGGGCTGAACTCCTGGGCAAGTTTGCATCTCAGTTCAGATGACTCTAATACAACAGACATCAATTTGCTGTATATACTTGTCAGTGCCCAAGAAGAAAAGAAACCTAACCTGCCCCTGAGTCTTGCAAAGAAGGATCTAGTAGGAGGACAGAGAGACTAAACTATAGTCGCTATAGGATGAGAGTCTACCTGAAGAGAAGACACACACACACACACAATACACACACACACATCCACAAACATATACAAAAATACACATACACACATACATACACACACAAACATACACACATCCATACATCCACAAACATCCACAAACATACACACACATACACACAATACACACATACACACACACACACACACACACTAGGAGACTCCACATAGGTTCCTAGATGAAATGGGGAGCAAGAGAAAGTTCTTGAGCAAGCCAAGGCAGGGACTTGCAGACGATGAACTGGAGATGTCTGCCTTCTCTGACCCGCGCCCTGAACACTCCTCCCGTGGGATGTACTTCAGCAAGAAGAAAATTGTCAAGCGGGAAGAAGCTTCTTGCCTGGGCCAAGACAGAGCAAATAAAACAATAAACATACTTTAGTACTCTATTTTACCAATTAGACATTTTTGCTTAAGAATGTTAAATTTAAAAAGCCAGACAGCAGTTGAGGTTCTACAGACAGAAGAAACAAAATAACAGAGGATGCTGAGGATACAGTGTGGCCAGCTGCCGCTGCTCCATCTTTCCCATCCAGTGTGCCCTAAGACCCTGAGCCAAAATAACCACTCCTTCCTGGGTTTCTTCTTTCCCATATTTTTGTCACAGTAACTACAAAATAACTTAAATAATCAACAGAGCAAAACTGTTTTTTGTTTTGTGTTGTGTTGTGTTGAGGGAAAAAGTTAAGTAAATAGAAAAGAGAGGGGAGGAAGACAAAGGTCAGCCCCAAGTATTAAAGAAATCCACAGCCACAGATACAAGAATGGTTCAAAATATTTTGTAACAAAAATGTTGCTTTTTCAATAAATTTGAAAACCTGGAAGAAATAACATTTTGGGCAAAACAAAATTTACAAAACATTCAGACACCAGGGTGGGGTGGATCGTTTTAAAGGAGAATTTTACAAAAGCTTCAAGCAACAGAAAATTACTTTCTTATACAAATTGTTCCAGAGAATAGATGAAGCAAATAAAATACCTGACTCATTTTTGATGCCCACATCATTTGATATCAAAACTGGACAAGAACATTATGAGAAAAGAAAATTGCAGGCCAATCTCACAGCACAGAACATAGATGTAAAAACTGAAGACCAAAATATTTGAAAATCGCCCCTCACAACGTTACAGCAATAAGGGCACCACAGTCAAACAGGTTTATTTATCTTGGGACTGGAACTGAAGCTCAGTCATCATGATGAGGCAGATCTGCCGCGCTACATGGGGCAGGGACAGGACTGGTCAGGATCAGTCCTGAAAAAACTGAGCATTGGATATGGATAATGCAAGCGGAATAGGGCAGAGCAGCAAGCAGAAACCCCCAGACAAAGTCAGAACAGAAGAGAAAACAGAGCTTTATCCTAGGACGGGCAGCACCAGCAAGTAAGGAAAGGAAAAGGGTAAAGGGGACAAGGAGGGGAGAGAGGGAGGAAAGGGGTGAAGAGAAGGGGAGGAAATGTAGAGGGGAAAGAGAGAGATAAAAAGAAATGGAAAGGAAAGAGACAAAGAGGAGGAGAGAGATAGAAAGGGAGAAAGAAAGAAGGGGAGGAGGGGGCTATCAAGAAGCAGGGCAAGGTGGGGTGGGGGGCTCCAGAGAAGCAAATCTCCCTGGTGCTGGGTTCCTCCCTGGATTCCCTTCCACCCCTCCTTCCTCTCTGCAGGTTCTGGACAGGAGGGCTTAGCCTGGACCTATAAGGGGCAAGAAGATGAAAGTGACCTATACTTGCAGATACATGGGCTGTGCACAGAGACACTCCAAGAGGTCTCGCTGACTGCATTTTAAAACTGAACAGTGATGCAGTTCTAGTGAGTGTTTCCTAGATTAACTGTCAGTTCAAGAGTGGGAAGCGGCTCACTCGATAGCGTGTTTGCCTTGCGAGCAGGGAGATCTAAGATCAGTTCCTAAAACCCATGTGGAAAAGCTGGTTGAGGTGATATTCTTTGTAACCCCAGCCCAGGGGAGGGGGGGCAGAGGCCAGTGCAGCTCTGAGTCTAGCTGGCTAGTCTACTTGGAGAGATGTAAGTCAGGGAGAGATCCTGTCTCACAGAACAAGGTAGACAGAGCTACTACAGTTCAGTTTCCTCTGGACTCTACCAGCGCATGCATACCTCTATATGAACACTCGAGATACAGAAAACCAGAAGTCCTCTATGTTAGAAAAAAAAGCCATCTGCAAGTAGTCTATAAAAAGAAAAGATTTGCCAAAATCATGAAAACTAATAAATATTTAGGGATAAATCTGAGGGGCAATGAGGTGGAAAAGCTAGTTATAAAACCTTACTGCAGGCCATAAAGAAGGGCAGGACAAGCAGAGTGCTCATGCGTGGAGGACCAAGTCGGCAGAGCGGTCAGGCTAGCCTCAGACTGATTCTCATTTCAGTAAAGTTCTCAATCGGGAGTATGGCCCTGCTTGAAACACCGGCTCTTACTGAAATGTATATGGGAGAATAAAAGTTAGGAACTGGCTAAGCTGGAGCCAGGAGAGGAAAATAGCACAAGCCTGGGGTTAAGATGTCGGGAGTGGGTGACAGGGTAAGGGTGGGCTGGGGTGGTCGGAGGTGCTCACCATGCAGCAAATACGAGGACCTGAGTCTTGACCCTGACCCTCTAACCCTGACCCTCTGACTCTGACTCTGACCCTTACCCTGACCCTGACCCTTATCCTCCAAGCCTTCCCCCAACCCTTCCCCTAACACTCTAACCCTAACCCTGCCCCTTCCCCTGCCCCTATCCTTAATCATAACCCTTTAACTGTCTAACCATCTCACCCTCCAACCCTCTAACCCTGACCCTGATCCTAACCCTGACCCTGATCCTAACCCTAACTCTAACCCTCTAACCCTGACCCTGACTCTAACCCTCTACCCTGACCTTAGTCCTAACCTTTAACCCACAAAAAAAAAAAAAAAAAAAAAAAGGCATGTGTGATGGTGTATGCTTATAATCCCAGCACTGGGGAGGTAGAGACAGGAGGATTCCTGGGGCTTACTGGCCGGCTACTCTAGTTAACTCGGGGAGCTCCAAAGCCAGCGAGCATTCTTCACAAAGGAACGTGAAGAGGACCTAAGAAGCAGTGCTTGAGGTGGTCCTCTGACCTACATGGACAGGCACACACATGTGTACCTAAACACACATGTGCATGTGGGTGTGCACACACAGACACACACACAAGACACACACACAGATACAGACACACATGTGCACAAGCACATGTGCACACACATATCTGACAATGAAGCATTTGTGTAGAACAAATAGAGAACCCCAGAAGCAAGTATAGCTGATTCCCGACTCCAGCCAAAGGTTCCCTAGCATATAAAAGGCTATTGGGTGTCACTTCAACATCTGGCCACCCTGCCTTTCAAACAGGGTGGCTTTGTGGAAGTTCCTGGTTGTGCAGAATTCCCAACACTCTTGACTAGTCAAAGAATAAAGCAGGAATGCCAGCAGCGGCTTTGGAGACAAATGACTTGCCCTCTGTTCTCTTTCTATCTCACTGCAGGGAACCTCACTGGGTGGTGGGGTTTTATTCTGGACTTTCATGGTTAGGGTTGTACCCTAGGGGTGTCAGGGGCATGGCTGGCATGGGGCAAAAGCTATCCAGGCTGTCTCATGAGAGAAATACCTGCTCCAGGCTTCTCTCCTGGGGAATTCGGGGTCCCACCACAGACTGGGGGCACTGGGAGTCAGTGAGACCAATCACTTTTGGCCATCTGAAAGGTGAGTGCAACCAGAGACTGACATCCACACAGACAACAGGGACCTGAGGCAGCAGCTAAGCTTTGTCCGGGCTCCACCAGTACCGTTACGTCTCTGTGAGTGTTCCTAACTAATCCTTATCATAGGCATTTCTTTATGTGTTTCATTTCCCTTTAAGTAAGCTAAGATGGGCTGTGTCTTAGTTAGGGTTTCTACTGATTTGGTAAAATGTCACGAGTAAAAAACAGCCTGGCAACTTGAGGAGGAGAGGGTTTATTTCTCACATCATGGTCGGTCAGGACAGGTACTGAAGCAGAGGCCATGGAAGGTGCTTGCTCCCTCTGGCTTGCTCAGCCTGCTTTCTTATGGAACCCAGGGCCACCAGCCCAGGGATGGCCCCACCCCCCACCCACAACCCCACTCCCCACCCACAACGCTGCCTACAATGGTTGGGGCCCTGCCACATCAATCACTAATTAAGAAAATGTACTATGAACTTGCCTACAGGCTAATCTTAGGAAGGCATTTTTTTTTCTCAATTAAGAGTCACTCTTGCCACATGACCCTCGCCTGTGTCCAGTTTTAGCCAGCACAGGTGGGCAGAATAATTGGACTCCATGATTGGCAGCTGTTGGAACCTTCTCGGGTACCACAGCTGCTGTGCTTAAAGGGCTATCAGCCAAGCAGCCGACTGGAGTGTCCTCACCAGGTTCACAGCAGCTTTGAACCCTCCGTGGATACTTTGAGGAGGCTATAAAGTAACTACAGCTGTTAGCTACTTGACTCATAACTTCAACTGATAATGACTAGGGAAGCTAGACTCCCTGTCTTAGTCAGGGCCTCTATTCCTGCACAAACAGCATGACCAAGAAGCAAGTTGGGGAGGAAAGGGTTTATTCAGTTCACATTTCCACACTGCTGTTGATTGCCAAAGGAAGTCAGGACTGGAACTCAAACAGGTCAGGAAGCAGGAGCTGATGCAGAGGCCATGGAGGGATGTTTCTTACTGGCTTGCTTCCCCTGGCTTGCTCAGCTTGCTTTCTTATAGAACCCAAGACCACCAGTCTAGGGATGGCACCACCCACAATGGGCCCTCCCCCCCTTGATCACTAATTGAGAAAATGCCCCACAGCTGGATCTCATGGAGGCATTTCCTCAATGGCTGCTCCGTTCTCTGTGATAACTCTAGTCTGTGTCAAGTTGACACAAAACCAGCCAGTACACTCCCCCTGAACAGAGCCATGGTATGTGAGATGTAGCCAATGTGTATACACTGACTGTGAGCTGTGGGCTCCAGAAGGCACCACTTTCGATGGTGCATTCCTGATGGTCACTGTGCCTGTGAATAGCAATGACATCAGCAGCTCCTCAGGTCTGAGGTCCGTCCCAGTGCTAGGATAGGAAACTCACCTTTCCTCTGCCATTTTTGTCTAAGTTCCTAGCCAACGGGACTGTGCCCACCCTTGTCTGTGTTGAGTGGCAGTCGGGGTGGGTAGAGAAGGTGCCTGGCACGGGGAGTAGAGGCTGCCCCTGCAGGCGCTGGGTGGAATTCACTGATCTCTCCTCTCTTGCCTGGCCAGGGCTACTAGCTCCCAAGACAAGCAACATGGAGACTGAGACCACAGGGGAGGGAGGCAATTCCCGCAGCACCCGTGAAAGCTGGCGTCTTTTACCGGAGAAGGTACGCTGACTGCGTTGCTCCTCTGAGCCCAGGGCTCTTGAGCTGCCCGTCTATCAGCACAGCAGAGGTACAAGTTCTGAACCGCAGACACTGGCAATGACTCCCCAAGCCACAGAGTCAGAATCGCTGAGCCTGAGATACAGGCATCTGCTTGCAGCCCTGCCCCTCTGAGGCTCCTGAGAACAACCGCAGCTGACAGTCATGGGAGCGCAGGGACCAGACTCCTGCTTCTCGGGGTGTCTAGGCATGCGTCAGAAATGTCATCTTCGACCGAGCAGCAACGTGGATTTGGCAGTGAGCCCTGATCATGTGTAGTGCCCTAGGAGCAAGGCCCAGCCTGGTCTCCAGCTGCCCGAGGGCAGCTCCTGCAGGAGCATCAGGTCGGCACAGGTCTTTGTCCTCAGTGTGCCCTGACCACTTCCACCCTGGTCCAAAGCTCTGCTCTGTCAACGAGGATCATCTGTTTAAAGGCAAAGTCTCTCACTGGGCCATCACACGTGGCAGTGTCTGAGGTCTTTACGGCTCTTTGGGGACACAATTTGTGTGTCATTTCACTTTTTATTGCTTTTCATTGGCTGGGGGACCGCTGGCAACAAAATGAGGGCTGTTTATCATGCTGAGAGGAAGGGTGCCAGAGAACTACTGGAACACTGTGGCTGGACGGCAAGGCAGCTTGAGGAAGAGCAGACAGGAGGCCGCGTGGAAGGCCACACGACACGACCCCCATATGCTCAGAGTGTCCCGTGTCTGCCCAGCTACGCATTTAAGGAGGAACCAGAAATACTTGTGGCCTCTGCAGATGGACTGTCCTCTACGGAATTAAGTGAAGATGCCCAGTCAACTGTAGCTGGCACACAGCTACCGGTGGGGTGCCCATAGTCTCAACAACACAGCCAAGAGCAGTTCAGTGTCAGGCTCCACCCATAGAGAAGATGGGACACAGGTGTCTGGCCAGCGCTGTATGCGGGCAGACTTGCTCCTGAGCTGGGGCACCCCGAAGGACTCCAGAGAAGGTAGGTTTTCAGGACACAGGTCTCCTACCATACAGCATGGGCAGGAAGAACGTGCTATAGTGGGCGCCTGAGGCACAGCACCGAAGTGTTACAATAACTGTGCTGAGCGCGCATGTGGAGTTCAGTGTCATGAAGCCTCACATTGTCCTGTGGCATGAGCATATCTCTGATCCCTCTGCAAATGTGCAGTGAATGAACCTGCGACAGCCTGTGAACTCCATTCCCTGGGTGTCAGCATCCTCAGAACTTTGTTATCTTGCAAAACTGAAGCTCTGGGAATGAGGAGGTGCTTCATTGGCAAAGTCTTTCCCTAACAAACATGAGAAGCTGAATTCTATCGTCCATGAGGGGAAAACCCAGTAGCGGTGCACATGCTTGTGATCAGAGCACTTGGGGAGGTGGAGACAGGGGGATCCCTGGGGCTTGCTTACCAGCCAGTGTAGCCTACCCTCTGTGCTCCAAATCAGGGAGAAACCCTGTCTCAAAGAAGCTGGGCAGTACGGTGCACCTGAGGATGACACGGCAGGGTTTCCTATGGCTTCTACATGCATGTGTGTCCCTGGGCATCAGCATACACATGTACACCACACACACATACACATATATACACACACATACACATACATACACACACAGATACACACACATATATACACATGCACACACACATACACACCTATACACACATGCACATACACATATACACACATGCACACACATACACACACATGCACACACATGCACACATACACACACACATTTTTAAAATGTCTCCATCACTCTCTTCCCCAGTCCATGACAACTATTCTTCTACTTCATCTCTATCATCTTAGCTCCCCAAGTAGAAGGAATTATATATATATAATAATCACAATATATATGTTGTGATATATATCACAATAAAATATATAATATATAATATATTATATTATATATTATATATTATAGAATAGAATAGAATATATACTTTATATTATATTACAGTATATATTATATGTATTACACATATGTGCGTGTGTGTGTGTGTGTGTGTGTGTGTGTGTATAAAACATTGAAATAGTCCTGAGGTTGCAGGACTGTCATACAGACAGATCCCTGTGTTGACAGCACCTAGTCACTGGGCCAGAATGCCAGAGGATATTAAACCATCTTGTCGCCTTGGCTTTTCTGAGTGCCATCAATTCTAAGCTTTCTCTTTCTTTTCATGACCTTGATAGTTCTGAAGCAAGATGCCAGGTTTCCATGGAGGGTCCTCTCCTGCACCTGGCTGACAGTTTTCTCACGAGTAGACTGGAGCTGTGGGCTGGGAAGGAAGACCACAAGGTGACTGACGTGCTACCTTCATCCCACCCAGGGTCCCGCCTCCGCAGGGCTCCTGACTGCAGAAGGTGACCTTGAGCACAAGCTGTGACAGTTGTTAGTCAGGTGCCTCCATTCTGTCTTTGGAAGGAGTCACAATGCACACCCAGCACTGTGGGGATTCTGACAGAGCCTCATTTTGTGTCTTTTACACAGTGCAAATGCTGAAATGACCAAGGCAAAAAGAAATTGATGGTCAGGGACCCAGGATCATAGAAAATGCACAGGATCTCAAAAGCAAACCCATTGAGTGGGTCCTGGTGTGGGGACCAAGGCTAAGCAATTGCTGGCTTCAACTTCCCAAAGAGCTGCATCCCCTGAACCATGCAGACTACTTTACTCAGGCTATGCCCCAGCCAGCCTGGGCATCCTGGTGGTGGTGTGCACTCCAATCTCTGGAAAGGAGCCTGGTGCTCCGGCCCCTGGCTGGCCTCCTGCACGGCTCTGCAGTCACTTGCTTTCCTGATCCTTGGCTGCTGTCCAAACCACACTGTCTTAGCAGGCAGGAAGCAGGAGGCTGCCGCCCCAGTGTCCGCAGGAGCAGAACAGAGTGTCCAGCATCTCGAAGCCTTGGCAGAGTGCTGACCGCAGCTGTGGACGTCAGCACACACCTGCTGGCAGTGGCCTGCCTGCCTTTTTGCCAGTCTGAATTATTCCAACAGAAATCTCCAGAAACTCAAACTGAGGTCTGATTAGATCACACCCACTTTGGTCATTTGATCTAGTGCACTTCTCTAGAGGAGGCCAGCTGAGCCTCATGTTCCCAGCCCTGAGCGGGGCTAGAACGTAGGGTTCTCTCTGATCTAGGGAATGAGTCTTATTCTCAGTGGTGGGTGGATGTTTATTTCTGAGGAATTGTCCGGAAATAGAAGAGAAAGAAGGCAGCAGCAAGGACCCGGTCCACGTCTTTCCCACACACAGCCCGGAGGCAGCTTTGATGGATTAGTCCGTCATCGGTCCATAATTAACCTCTCCTCGTTTGAGAGAAAAGGCTTGCTGGTCGGCCCAGACCGCCTCTGCACCAGGTCTCCCTAGGTCCCTTCTCTCTTCGCAAACCCTCACCTAAAGCCATCCTTACTTGGTAGCTATCAGCCTCCGCCCTGTCTCCAGCAATCCCACACAATTTGAAAGGCAACTCAGTCAGAGACACAAGACAGGACAGAGACAGCTGTTTATTTTGAAGAGACTCACAGTCCAGTGCCCAGAGTGGTGTAGCTGCTACTTGGGGCTTCTACCCTGAAGGCAGACTAGTTTGTACAAAAACATCCTGGCCACAGTAAGGGGCCTGGGCATCCTGGCAACACCAGATTCAGGACCAGAGGGAGAGGACAGAGGTGAAAGTCCTTGTGCTGATGGTCCTCATAATTTGCATTCTGTTGCTGTGGTAAACACCATGACCAAAAGTAACTTAGAGAAGCAACGGATTTATTTGGTTGACACTTGCCTTTCACAGGACCTAGAGGTAAGAACTGAAGCAGGGGCCATGGAGGAATGCTGCATATTGGCTTCCTCACAATGGCTTGCCCAGCCTGCTTGCTTGCTTTCTTTTTTTAAGATTTGTTTAATATATATATGTACACTGTAGCTGTCTTCAGACACACCAGAAGAGGGCATCAGACCTCATTATAGATGGTTGTGAGCCACCATATAGTTGCTGGTATTTGAACTCAGGACCTCTGGAAGAGCAGTTAATGCTCTTAACCGCTGAGCCATCTCTCCAGCCCCACCCTGCTTTCTTATGGTACCCAGGACCACCACCCTCCACAGTAAGCTGGGTCCTTTCACATCAATTATTCATTAATAAAATGTCCCGTAGGTTACCTAGGGGTCAACTGATGGAGGAATCTTCTCAATTAAAGTTCCATTTCCCCAGATGACTCTAGTTTGTGACAAGCTGACAACTAGGCAGCACGCTGATAATAAAGATTGTGGTGGATAGGGAGGTTGCGGGCAGCAGGCTCTGCCTGGGGATGACCACAGCAGAGTGTGCATCTGTAAGTGGCTCTCAACCCTGTCCCCAACGGCTTGTCAGGAGGGACAGGGTGCTATGCTGGGGGAACAAACCTGTGTAATGTCTGTTTGCCTTGAAGATCTGTTTTCTAGGGACAGATATACAATAAGGAGGTGGGCTCCCGCCAGAGATGGTACCTCTCAGCCGTGGCCCCAGCCAGCCCTATCCTACCATTGCAAACACTAGGATCCTCACTCAGGATCAAGCATGTCTTCCTCTCGGTGATTGTTTATAAGCTGCCTAGGCGGGTGTCTTAGTTAGGGTTTTACTGCTGTGAGCAGACACCATGACCGAGGCAAGTCTTATAAAGGACAACATTTAACTGGGGCTGGCTTACAGGTTCAGAGGTTTAGTCCATTATCATCAAGGTGGGAACATGGCAGCATCCAGGCAGGCATGGGGCAGGAGGAGCTGAGAGTTCTACATCTTCATCTGAAGGCCGCTAGTGGAAGACTGGCTTCCAGGCAGCTAGGAAGAGTGTATTAAAGTCCACAACCATAGTGCTACACCCACTCCAACAAGGCCACACCTACGCCAACAGGGTCACACCTTCTAATAGTGCCACTCCCTGGGTCAAACATATACAAGCCATCACAGCTGCCCATGGGGGTCAACCTCAGGAACCACTTTACTTTAAAATAAAACTTCTCTTCAAAGACGTCATACCAGCCAGGAGAGCTCACAAGAGGGATGTCTTCTTTCCTCCAAAGTCCTAAGAAAGGGCATTTTCTGGGGAAATTGGGATGGTTGGAGATCATCAAATGAAACAAGACATGGGTTAAATTCCTCACCATCATCAGAGGATGCAGGACTTCCCAGCTCTGCCTCGACCATTGGACTGAGCCTGGGGACCCCAATGGAGGAGTTAGAGAAAGGACTGAAGGAGCTGAAGAGGTTTGCAACCCCATAGGAAGAACAGCAATATCAACCAACCAGACCCCCAGAGCTCCCAGGAACTAAACCACCAGCCAAAGAGTACACATGGAGGGAGCCATGGCTCCAGATACATATGTAACAGAGGATGGCCTTATCCGACATCAGTGGGAGGGGAGCCCCTTGGCCCTGCGGAGGCTCGATGCCCCAGCGTAGGGGGATGCTAGAGCAGTGAGGCGGAAGTGGGTGAGTGGGTGAAGGAGCACCCTCACAGAGGCAAAGGGGAGACGGGAGAGGAAGGATAGGATGAGGATTTGTGGAGGGGTAACCGTGAAGGGGGATATCATTTGAAATGTAAATGAATAAAATGATTAATAATAATAATAAAGAATTTTTGTTGATGTTGTTTCTTATGCACCTTCTAATACAAAGGCCTATAGATCTCTGTCCACCTGCCTTGTTACTGACTGTGACAACCTGCTGCAGGTGACGGAGACACGGAGCAAGCAGTTCTGGTTCTCTTTGGCTCTCCCTTCCCAGGCTCCCCTACAGAGCCTAGCTGTCCCCATGCTCTCAGAGTGTGGGGCACCGCAGACCCCAGGACCCACTGGATCCAGAGGCCCTCTCCCCAGAGCTGTCCTCACAGAGGTGTCCCCTGCAGTCACCTGTGTGGGTTAAACGCTTTAGTCAAAACTGAGTAAGGTCAGGGCATGGCTTCCTGGAGGCACAGCTGGTGTTCGTGATAGAGGTCCAATTCGGTGGCCACACAGAAGGCTCCTGTCATCACAGAAAGTCCCACAGGGCTCCTAGGTCTTGGCTAGAGAAGTATGTGAGATTTTGTGGGTCACCCTCAGGGGAGTCAGAGATGCCTCTGTCTCCTTAAAGAATTGTCAAGGCGCCCAAGCAGGCAACATGCTGGGCCGGTGACCAGCTGTTGTGCCTCATCTGGGCACACCAGGGTTCAGTGCCTAACTGCTCCTCTCTAGCTCTTGTGCTGTCTTCTTTGACCCTGGAGAGGTCAGGCTCTCCTGACCAGGTTTGACCCCTCCTGGAGAGGGAGGCTACATCTTTGGAAAAGTCCTGACAAGGAGAACAAAGCATTTTCTTGCCCAAGTATCAGGTCCCACAGTCCTGGCATGGTGGGGGTTGGTGGGTGGGGGAGGATGGGAGGAGGTACCAGGGACAGGTGATCTGGGCCCATCAGCAGGATTAGGCTCCTGTGTAGCTACCTAGTCACCTCTCAACAGTTGCCAGTAACAACCTGACTGTTTACAGATGATACCTGAGTCTGAGGATGTAACTCCAGTCTTAGCATGATTGCCTCACAAGCACAGAGCCCTAGGCTGGAGCCCCGCAATGTATAATAGCCACAGAGGCACATAACTGTACTCCCAGCACTCGGGAGGCAGAAAGCAGAGGAGAATTAGAAGTTCAAAGCCATTCTAGAATATGTATCAGGTTCAGGGGCAGCCTGAGCTACATAAAGAAAACCAAATGCCATATAGAACACAGCTCCTAAGACTTTGCCCACGGTGTCTCCCAAACACACCGAGGGGTACAGTCATTGTAGGGTCTGTCATGTGCATGTTCAGATGTCCACTTTGAACATGCCAAGACTGATAACGATTCTGGTCTGAGGGCAATCAAGTTCGGGGGTACATACCCCCCAGAAGTCCAGTGTTGCCAACCTGATCAGCCAGTCTCCCAGATACCCAGTCCCTCCCTTCCTTCCCTTCCCTTCCCTTCCCTTCCTCCCCTTCTCATGGTCAAGCCATATAGTTAAACATATAGCTGAGAAGATTTTAAGTCAGGGAGGAAGAATCAGCAGGAGACCACCCTAGTCTCCAGTAACCTTGGATCTTAGTGATAAGCTCGCTCTTTTGGCGGAGGCATTAGCTAGGTCCTGGCAGGGGCGGGGTGTTTACATTGTAACCATACATAAGGGGCGTGTATCAGTGACTTAGTTGTTCTTCCCTGAGGCCTCCCTGGAGGCTGATCCAGGCTCTAGAGCCTCAGAGCTCATTAATTCAACACTGCCTGACACTCAGTGTGGGAGCAGGAGCCTGGGCAACTCCTAATAATTGTGATTGATTTCGTGTGTGTGTGAGTCAGTGTCACTTACAGAACCAGACTTTGACACACTGGAGACAGTGGCATCTAACCAGTCATGTGGGCAGTCAGTGTGGACGGAGGGTGTAGGGGGAGGCCTTAGACCCGAGCATCAAGGCCTCCCTGATCCCCTTCCAGAGACTTTAGGAGCCCCTGTCCAAGCTTTGCTGTACCTTAAATGGCAGGAAAAAGACAATATTTAGAGATAAACCATAATTTTAAGGCAACCAGAAATATCCATATCTGATCATTATCTGCCTCCGTAGGTGTGAAATGAAAATGGCCCTGTTGGCACAGTCCAGGCATGTGGGTGCAGGCACTTTAAATAGGATGTTTGGCCACTGGTCAAACAGCACAGAAATCAGGCAGAGTATCCTAGAAGCTCAGAGCTACCATGGGGACAATTCAGCCGTCCCAGCCTTGCCCTGGCTTTGAGATTCTTGTAACAGAGCCTGGGGCTTCACTACACTCAGAATAAAAAGCGAAGTGGGTGCCATGGGTTCATCTCTGTTGCTGCTGTAAAACATTGCCATCTAAAGCAACTTAAGGGAAGGGAAGGCTGACTTGGCTTCCAGGTCACACGCCATTGTTGTGGGAAGCCACAGCAGGAGCCTGAAGCAGGAGCCACGGAAGAACACTTCTTACAGACATGCTCATCTTTAAACTCAACTAGCTTTCTTGTATAAACCAGAACTGCCTGCCCAGGAAAGGTGTCGCTACTTGGCAGTCTTCCTTCCTACATGGATCTACAATCAAGACAGCCCTCCACAGACACGCCCACAGCCCTCCACAGACACGCCCACAGCTCTCCACAGACACGCCCACAGCTCTCCACAGACACGCCCACAGCCCTCCACAGACACGCCTACAGCCCTCCACAGACACGCCCACAGCCCTCCACAGACACGCCCACAGCCCTCCACAGACACGCCCACAGCCCTCCACAGACACGCCCACAGCCCTCCACAGACACGCCCACAGCCCTCCACAGACACGCCCACAGCCCCCCACAGACACGCCCACAGCCCTCCACAGACACGCCCATAGGCCAATCTGATTTGGAAAAGTCCTGAATTGAGACTCTATTTTTCTGGTGATTCCAGGCTGCCTCAAGGTGAGAGTTAAAGCCAAGTGTTAACTGGTTATGTACGGAGCCCCCAGAGCCTTGTAGAGTGTGCTGTCGGCTTGCCAGGGAACTTTCTTCGGAATGGCTTTGGAATCTCAGGGCGGGCATAGCCTAGCTCCCTAGAGAAGCTGGACACTTAGGTCCTGGGGCTGCAGAGATGGCTCAACGGTTGAGCACTTGCTGCTCTTGCAGAGGACCCATGTCTAGTTCCCAGCCCGCACATGGCTGCTTATCACCACTTGTAACTCCAGTTCCAGGGGACTGATGCTTTCTTCTAAGCCCCAAGAGCACCACCAGTCATGGCTGTGGTGCGCATACATACATGCAGGCAAAACACTCATGAGTGTCACCAGGAGCCAGTACACAAGTGACAGGCAGGGGAGTCAGCTGTCAGTTCCCTCCTCTGCTTCTTATTCCCCAGACCTTACCTAGACTCACCAGAAGTTCTTCAGAATTTATCCTGCCATGATTTACATATTCATTTCTTATGTTAATTATTCAAAGAGGAAGAAGAGCCCCAAGCACACTGGGCCACAGACTGGTCCTGCCTTGGGAAGTGGTACAGAAAACATACTGAGAGTGTGCCTCACTCTGGCTGTCCCCGCCCATCAGATGCCCTCTCCGGACTGCCTTTGCCTGTCTGTCTGTCTTTCTTTCTTTCTTTCTTTCTTTCTTTCTTTCTTTCTTTCTTTCTTTCTTTCTTTCTTTCTTTCTTTCTTTCTGACACAGTGAAAAATTTATTTATCAGTTGTTTCTTAAATTATAAATAAAATAAAGTTGTTCCAGATTTCAGTAAAAAGCCAAGCATAACTGTTAGCTGAATCGGTGATTGGAAAGAAGAAAGCAGGTAAGGATTAAGGAAATTTTCTTTGTTTATATTCAGTAATTCATTTAAATGTTATTTACTCTGGTTTTTTGTTTTGTTTTGTTTTTTGTTTTTTTTTTTGTTTTTTTTATTTTTGTTTACCAGAGAAGTGGTAAACCCTGGAAATATGGTGATGGACAAGCTCAGGGAACCAGGCAAAACAGAGAAAAAAAGGGGAAAATAGGAAAATCAAAATATTGTGATGTATGTCTGATGTAGAAAAAGTATAAGAAAGAATAATAAGAAAATAGACTTACGAACCACCTAAGCTGGGACAAGGTGTTAATCTGCATTAAACCTGGGTATTTCATGTTTGAATTGAAGTATCAAGGCTGAGTCACTCTTAGTTGTATGTGTAGTGTGTGTGTGTGTGTGTGTGTGTGTGTGTGTGTGTGTTCTAGGGACAGAAGAAAGCTTTCTATTTTTCTAGCAGAAAAATAAAACTGTCAAAGGAATACAAAAGATTTTGCTGGAGGATTTGTAGACAATCTCTCTTTCTCTTTAAAAAACACTAAAGACAAGTTGGGTAAAATAAAATCAGGCGGACTTTAGTGGGCATCAGAGTTTCCTTCTGTGCTGTGGTACTGAAATGGGCTATTCGGAGAATACTGACATTTGTTCCTGGACATTTTTAAGAATGGATTCTTAAAAATATGTCTCTCTTCATTTTATATAATAAAAAAAAATTGGAAATGGGAATTGATATCCAAATTCTGTTTTTGCATTGAAGAGGGATGTTTGGTTTAAGACTGAAAGGATACGTTTATTGAACATTTATTTCACGCCTGTCAGGAATGCTTATTTTTACACCTAGTATACTTATTCCAGCCTACAGATCTCTGTGACTTAAATCCAAATAAGGTTATTCCCATGTGAGCCTCTCTCTCATGCGGTATTGGAGGTCCTTACACACAGAGGCTGAAAGCTGATTCAAGGTCATTGCTACGAACACAGCTTGGCAAATTGAGGCCAAGTTTTTCTATACTTCTTACTACTGTTTGAACTGTGGGATTTCTTGCTGCCATCTTTGCACAGAGGCTCTGGGAGTCTTCTCCATAGGTGGTCCACGTGTTTAAGCTGGTCTCTTAGTTAACTGAGCTCCTGAATGTTGCTACTTTGTTTCCAACCCAATTCTCTGGTAAAACTCAATCAGTTAACAAAACAAGTTATAAGTCTAGATTGGGCAGATCACTACTCTATTTCCATCTATATTATCTCATATAACTTGCAGTTTCTCTAGGCCAGGAGCTTCTCTTTCTGCAGCCTCTCGGTTGATCCCTCATAGCTCCACCCCTTCCCGTTGATCCCTCGTGGCTCCTCCCCTAAACCCTCAGCTCCTCCCCCTTCCTCCTGCCCAATCATTGGCTCAAGCCTTTATTTGAAAAGTTAAGGTGGGGAGAAGGTTCACAAGGCAACTCCTCATCTGCAGCCCCTTCCAGGGGCTACATCTGCACTCAGCTTTGCTCTGAACCACAGCTTCTACTCAGATCTCCTGTTGAACGCTGCGCGGATGGGGATTTAGCCATCAAATATCAAATCTTGGTTCAGTTTGCTTTATACTTAAAATAAAAAAAAAGTCCAGGTTTTTGTGTTGAGCCTTTGTCAGCAATGTTTCTATCGATGCTGTGATTTATTGGAGTAAATTGAGGAGATTGATTGGTGGAAAAAGAGGAAAAAAATGAAATAAAATGTGATTTATAAAAAGCAAGGTAGCATGCACACACACCCCAGCTGTCCCCTCTGCTGTCCCCATGCTCCTTTCCTGCGCTTCCACTAGGGAGCATCCCTGGTCTACCATGTCTGCAGAGGACCTCATCCCTCTGCTTCTGCCCTGCTCTGTGGAGGGGAGGCTCACAGCTGTGGTGGCAGGAGCTTGTTCACATCTGAGAGGATCAGGAAACAGGGATGGATGCTGGCCCTCAGCTGGCTTCCGCCTCTGTGATGTTTTTATTAAATCCAGGACTGCATGGTGCTGCCCACATTCTGGGTGGGTCTTCCCTCCTCCATCAAACCTCTCTGGAAACCTCCTCATCGAAGCTTCCAGAGGTGTGTGTTCTAGATGACTCCAAACACAGTCAAGTTGACAGCGGACATGGATGATATTGCCTGTTGGTGCATTTAGATTACTGTATAATATACCAAGACTTCAGTGGATCATCAAAAACAAAAAACAAAAAACAAGAATGTATCTCTCACTGTTCTAGACCTGGAAATAGAACAGTGGTCTCGTTGGTAAGGATACTGAGTCCATTATAGGGCCTTACACTCAGGACTCCACTACCTCCCCTCCTAAACATCATCACACTAGGGGAAGTCGGTCTTAACCTAGGGACTGAAAGGGGGAGAGACATGAGCATTCAGGGCATCCCTAGGTTTGAATCTTTGGGTAAATACCAACCTGGTACCTTTGGGTCCTTTGCTCTGACCTCTGGAGCACAGGCAGCCTGGCACACCCACCCAGAGAGCTCTCCAGCAGAAGCCTTCACATTCTGACAGCAGACGCAATAAAGTATCAACTTCCCCAGAGCAGTCGTGAGACTGGCAATGCTCTCATGGTTTTGCAGAATGAACTTGGACCAGATCTTGGCAGGGAAGCAGATGAAAAGGACAATTCCATTTATTAATCAATGTTCTTGAGATATAATTTATATAAAATAAAAATCCATTCGGACGAGCTCTGACAAGTGCATTCGCCACCACAACCAAGAGATACAATAATTCGTCACTCTGAAAAGCCTGGAATTTTAGTAAAGAAGCTGTCTTCCGGAGCATTTGTAGGCTCAGGGCAAAATCGAGGCTTTATCTGTACCTTTGCCCTCCGTACACAGCCTCCCCATAAAGATCAAGCCCCTTCGGTACAATCAATGGCCCAACGGTGACACACCAGGAGCACTCGGAGTCCACGGTCACACCAGAGTTCACTTGGCATGCATTCCGCAGTTGCAGACAATGCCTGAGAACGTGCGCTGAGTTCTGGAACCACACAGAATAGCATCCTTCCCTAAACATCCTCTGGGCTACGTCTGCTTGTCCCAGCCGCAGGCAACCTCTGATTTTTGTGTATCCACAGTTTCAACTTTTTCAGAGTGCCACACAGTTGGCGCCATGTTTAAGATTCACACACCTAGCAGTCTCTAGTCATGCTAGCTCCCGGTTCTTCATTTCCTCTCACATCTTGAAAATGTTTCATTTTCATCACATCATTGACTGGACGCTCCGCAGGTTACATGTTCATTCTCCCACTGATGAACCTGCCAGTGTGCCGTGGAAATGACGACTAACACAGTTTTGTGTAGATGTAATTTTTGACTTCCCTGTAAAGACTGATTACTGCCTAGAATGGTTAAGCGTGTTTAGTAAGAAAACACCAAACTGTTGTCCAAAGGGGAGGAGCTTGCGCTGGTTGAGCTGCATCCAAAGGGGAGGAGCTTGTGCTGGTTTGATGTCATCCAAAGGGGAGGAGCTTGTGGTAGTGACTGCCTGGACACTTGATTCCCTTGGTGGTTGGGGAGGCTGTGGGAGGAAGTGCAGCCTTGTTGGCAGAAGTGTGTCCCTGGGCCCTGTCTACTTTGAGTTCTCTTTCTGCCTCTTGTTCGTAATTGAGGATGTGAGCCCTCAGCTTCCTGCTCCTGTCGCCATGATGCAGATCACCACCATGATGGTCTCTTATCTCTCTGGAAAACAAATTGCTTCCTCGAGTTGCTTTGGGTTTTGGTGTTTTATCACAGCAACAGAAAAGTAACTAACAGAGCTATTAAGCTTCCTCTCCCCTCCCCCTCCTCCAGCCATGAGCTGGAAGTCCCAATGCTCTGCCTCCTCTCCAGTATTTGGTGCCATTCACGTTCTGGTCTGGCAGTCTTCAGTAGGACTCCTTGTTAAATCTACAGCTCCCTAACGACTTGCAAGAGTGAGCGTGCTTTCTGCACGATGACCTCCCTTCTGTATATCCTCTGTCTTTGGTGAGGAATCTTTCTGGGTCTTTTATTCATTTTAAAAATTAGATTTTTCCCTATCATCTTCTTTCTTTTTTATTAATTAAATTTGGTCTTTGACAAATTTGTACATGTATATGTGTATGTGTATGTGTTTGAATGAGTGTGTGCATGTATATGTATGAATTCCGATTATTCTCACACCCTACCCTGTAATATATATATTATATATATAATATATACATTATATATCAATATATATATCGATATAATATATCAATTAGATATCAATTATATATTGATAATTCTCACTCCCTACCCTGTCAGGTGTCAGTCTTCCTCTCTTTTCTACAGCTCTCTTCCCCATGTTCCTGTCTTTTTAGGGTTTTTTGTTTGTTTTTTGATTGTTTGTTTGTTTGTTTGTTTGCTGCTGCTATGGTTTTATTTTGCTTTATGTTTTGTTAGCTGAGCTGGATGCACTGCTCACCCCTAGTGCAGAAGAAGGCTGGTGTGGCGCACAGGCTTCCCATGACCTGCCTAGAGGAAAGCAACCCACGAAGACATTCTCGGTGACTCAGTAAGAAGGCAAGGAGTTGGTTTCCTGGGCGGTGTAAGATATAACCACAGTGAGCGGGAACCCATGTGCAGCCTCCTCTAGAGTCCAGGGGCATCATAGCCACTCCATTCACAGACAAGGGCACAGAGGCCCCAGAGGTTCAGGGGAGCATGGGCTATAACAGCCAAGCTCTCGAGGCAGAGAACCAGGCTCCAATGACAACACATTCCAAGCCCAGTGACCAGGGCAGGTAAGCTAAGCTCTGATTCAGTTTCCATCACTGCAAACTATTCCCATGATCCACTTCATTTGGGCCTCCCTCTGTATCACCATTGGCACACACCCATGGCCCCCTCCCCCCCAATGATAGAGAAGATACCCTGGCCCGCTTGTGTCTGAAACCCTTAGGAAAAAATTAAAGTAAAGCCTTGTGTGGTCACCCAGAGCCAGAGATCCTAAGGGGTGGACTTCAATGTCCCCAAACCCTTGCTTACTCTGCAGTGGCAGCAGCTTCAAGACATGAGCGCCAGGGTTCCATGTAAAAGTCTCTAGAGACCATCCCAGGCAGGGTTCTGATGGAAACTTGACTCTGTGGGGCAACAGCTACAGAGTAAGGGGGTTCAGAAAAGTTCTCCTACTACCATAGCATTGCCTGGTCCAAGAGGGTGGTCCCTTTTTCTGTGATCAGGGTGACAAAGCAGAGGGGTCAAGCATTGGGCTTCTGTTTTTCTACTGGGAGGTCACCAACTGAGACCCTTGGGAGTTCGTCTGTTCCCTGCCTGCCATCTTGTGGAATGGGGCAGGGGACATCTTCTCAGTCCAGAGCCCAAGCATCATTCAAAGACAACATGAAGTGTGGCCTCAGAGGAGCCTCTACAGGTCAGCAAGAGAAGGTCATGTGATACATGGAGCCTGCAGCTTCTCCTCACATGGTAAGTGTGTTCTTTCATGGGCCGTAATCCTCCACTACACACCCTCTGTCCAGGTCGTCTCCTCCTCTGGGTCCTCGGTGATAGCCACAGTCTTATGTGCTGTCTGTGAGAGATCACCTCACGAATTTCCCTGCTGTCCAGTGAGTGTTGGGGTGGCCTGTCTACCCTACACCCACACTCCAAACTCTAACCTTCAGAATTTCAAAGGTGGTTTTGTTGTAGCGGGACTCTGCGAGGACTGGTTAACCGGAGTTGAGTTAGGTGAAGCCTCATTCAGCATAGCTGCAGCCTTCATAAAGAGAAACACCTACACACAGAAGTGAGGGACACAGGAAGGAGAAAGAGAGATGAGGGACTGTTTCCACAAACCCAGGAATTCAAGGATGGCCAGCAAATTGCCAGTGTGGGAGAGAAGCCTGGAACAAACTCTTCTCCCAGACTTACCAGAACAAGCTCTGTGGTCACTTCAGCTCAGCCTTCATGCTCCATGTGGCCAGAGACACACACTGCTACTGTCTGAGCCACCAACTGTGGGCCAGAATGCAGGGACACTCCCCTGTTGCTTGGCCATAGACCTGCAACAGCAGGATGCAGCATCTCCCTGGCACTGTGTTCTAAGCACCAGAATTGTCATCTCACACTGGAGGGACCAAATCAGAATGGTGCTGAGATGAAGGCAAGGAGAGGCATGGCAGAGGTTACATCCTGCTCCAGGGACACACTCGTTTCTGGACTCCGCCCTGTCCTTCCAAGAGAAGTGTGTTCCCATAATGCTGTAGTGAATAGACAGAGTGCAGAAAGCTACCACAGCTGATGCTTCTGCAAAGGCTGATGATTTGGCAGTCAAACCCTTTGTGGACAAGGTGACCATCCCATTTCTAACCCTGAAGGAGAAGCTGGGCTGTGAGGAGAAGCTGAGCTGTGAGGAGAGCTGGGTCATGAGGAGAAGTTGGGCTGTGAGAAGCTGGGGCATGAGGAGAAGCTGGGCCATGAGGAGAAGCTGGGGTGTGAGGAGAAGCTGGGCCATGCCCATCCACAGGCTTTTTCTGTGCCTATCCATCCTTCTGTGCATTCATTCAATGATTCCAGTCCCCAGCAGAAACCACATCTTCTTTCTGAGAGGACACTAAGGTCTCCTTTGAGATAGTCATCTCCCTTTTCCCTTCAGCAAAGTCACTGCAGCTGGATGGTCAGGGTGAAGAAACCATACCCCCATTAGAACCAATGTGTGACTGACATGGGTCTATCCTTCCCTTTACAGGAACTGGTGTAGGTGCCTTGCTGCAATTCAAGATGGCCAGTAATATTGAAGGATGTTTGCTGTGGGCTCAGAGCAAGAATTCCTTCCCTCAGTAAAACAAAATAGAGGAAGTTCTGAGCAAGGGAACTCAGGTCCACAGGTGTAGACCACAGAAGTCTCCCATCTGTACAGGGTGCCTGGCACACAGCTAGTAGGAGCTGTAAACAGGACCCCTACCCACGACACCAAAACTTCAGACCATGTACTTCTGGCTTTATGGATGTGTTTGATGTACTTTTTAGTGGCTCTTCTGTAGTTTGGAATCAGAAGTGTCATTTTTCACAGAACACAAATCCCAAGGCGATGGCCCTGCTTGCGGCTGCTCTCCGTGGTGCTGGCTTCACTGCTCAAATCCACAAGACAGAGATCCCGAGGCACTGGTCCATGCGGCTGCTGTCCGTGGTGCTGGCTTCACAGCTCAAATCCACAAGACAGAGATCCCAAGGCAATGGTCCATGCGGCTGCTGTCCGTGGTGCTGGCTTTACTGGCGTCTAGGACAGCTCAGCAGAAGTCCCTAGGAAATTGGGTGAGGAGAAACTGCTGCCTTTCCTCTGAGGTCCTGTTTCGCGCTGTCTGGTTCATAAGGACAGTTGAATGGAGAGCCCAGATCCAGAGACAAACAAGTCCCTGGGGTGTACCCATCTCAGAATGGGTAGAGCCCCATCATGCAGGAAAGTTATCTACAGTGTCCTCGCTTCCTCAACCACATCAAGACTAGCCTGAAAACCCCCGATCCCCTCCATGATGAGGTATATGGAGGTCACATGGTGCACCCAATGACTTCTCTGCTCTGGGGGACGTGGTGAAGGAAGGAGACACAGCTTCTACCCAGAACAGTGCTGTGGAAGAGCTCAGCTCTCCATCAGAGCAAACCTGGCAGTTGTGCGCAGAGACCCTAGAGAGTACTATGCAGCAACATTGTCCACCTTGACTCTTCCTGTTAGGTTCTCTCTCTTTTTTCTTTATCCACATTTATTTTATGCTAAATTTATTCCCGTGCCATGAGTTTTTGTTTCTTCAGTTTCTTCTGGGATCTTTTTCTTCTGTGCAACTTCCTCTTCTGGCTTTGGAACGATCTGTTCCTTCTCAGTGAGGATCATCTCAGTGTGGCAGGGGGAGCTCAGGTATGCATTAATCCATCCGTGAGCTCTGTAGGTTCATCGGTGCATCTTAGGTGCCTTGTTCACTTGGATATGTTCAATGACTAGAGAATCTAGGTCTGAACCCTTAAGTTCAGCTTTACTCTCTGCAATTTCAAGCATGTGCAGCAAAAATTTAGCACTCTTTTTTGGCCACTGTCCCTGTGTCCAGCCCCACTGTTTAACCTGTGCGCACTGACTGACTCTAACATTATACTGCTAGAATGGCACACACTGCTTCTTTAAAGTGACATCCTTCAGACACTTGGTGACTTTGCAGATATGCATACCCTGGATGGCCTGGGTAGTTTCCCCGGATGTTTTTAAAGTGAACACAAAGGTTTGAGCCTCTTGATTTTCATGATTTTGTGGGGTTTTCTGGGTCAAGAGAGTAGAGAACCATCTTCATAGGTCACCTCTGGCCGCTTACAGGAAGAGGTCCCTGTTAGATTCTTAAATAACAAACCTTATTGTTTTGTAGCCCTGGAGCCCAGGATCCCAGGATCGAGATCAGTAGGGGCTCAGGAAGGTCCCTTATGAGATGGACAGGTAAGTCCATCCCAAACATTTTCTTGTGTTCTTGCCCTCTGTGCCCCTATGTTCACTGGTTCTTCTCCACTTCTATATATGTCCAATCATAACCCATCTTAATGATATCACTTCAACATGATTGCCTCTGCAAAACTCCAGGGGAGGTTAGACAGCTGCCTCTTCACCAGGACACTACCTGACCCAGGACACCTCCACGTTAGAAACAAATGGGCACCTTGACCAAAAAGTTCATGGGCCAAGAAAGGAAGACACACTGTTGACTGGCAGCACAGCTAGATGAGAGCATGTGACTCAGAGTGTCAAAATGGGTTTCCCAGATTAAATGTGCCACCAGCTCCTCCAGGAAACAGAATGCACCGTGGGTAGAATGTGCTGAACTGTGTGGGTAGCTGATGCAAAGATGGCAGAAGCCTTCTCTATACCCACCCTGATCAGAATGTCCTGGCTTAGTTCCACTTGGTCCCCCATGATACCCTCACTGCCTGGCACATTCAAAATGGCAGAAGAGAGCATCCCTAGTAGGAGGGAACCAAGGATCCTCTGTCCATCTGTGTGCAGCATCAGGAAGTGGAAGACTCATATGGTAGGTGGGCGAAATCTCAGGACCCAGAAGAACACACACCATAATATGTGTTTAGATGACAGGGGGCTCCAGACAGACTGACGGAAGCTTGCCCTTGCACTTCAGGGCTGGACAGGGTCTCCCACCATTGGCCTGGACAGTGCTCACCAGTGCCCCTGACATGGGTAGTGTCTGAGTAAATGCTAAGTCCAGTCGTGGGTTGATACGAATGAAACAGACCTGGGAATGAAGTGTCTTTTTAAAATATTGTGCAGTTTAAATAGTTACAATTTTATGAAGCTAAGTATAAGTCCTAATGAGTGAAATGCAAGAGATTTAATATGCAAATCCATGAGTAATGACTTCAGAGAGGTTACACATGGATTTGGGTGGTCAGGCTTGGAGGCAAGTCCCTGTACCTACTGAGCCAAATCATCTGCCTGGTGCTTTGCTTTTAAACACTGAAATAAAAGTCTTTATCTACCAAAGGTCAGCTGCCTAGGGAGCCAGACAGTTTGATAAAGAAATGGAGCGTCAACAGGTGTGTTGGAAGTTGAATGTGCTACCCTCTACACCCCAACTATTATGTTGAAGTCCCAACCTTCAATGGCTCAGAATGTGACCTTATTTAGTCCAGGGTCCTTTAGATGTAGGCATGGTGGACAGGAAGATCCCTAATCCCAAAGGATCAGTGTCTGTGTAACAAGAGCTGTGGACAGATCAATACTAATGGACAGGCTCATGGGGCACAGGGAGAAGGTGGCATCAACAAACTGAGGAGGGAAGCCTTTGATGGAGGGATGCCTATGGGGGAGGGGCATCTGTGTGGGATGGGTGCCTGTAGAGGAGGGATGCCTGTGGGTTAGGGGCACCCACCAGGAGGGGCGCCCTTGGGGAAGGGACCCTGCCCACACCCTGACCACAAACGCCAGCCTCTGTTATTGCTTGGGCCATGCAAGAACATGTTTGGACCAATATTCTCATTCAGGGAGAACCTGCTTCTAAGGGAAGGGAGTCATTAAGAAGGGACATGCTTCCAGAACTAGGAAGAGGTTCATTGTTGTGGATGGGCCTGGTGCTGTTCTTATGAACCAGTTCCCTAATGAATAAAGGAGCCAATCACTGGGAGAGTGGGCAGGACTTCCGGGTTGGATGGAAGAAGAGAGGAAGTAGGAGATAGTTGGGGTGCTTTTGGAATGGGGACAGCAGAGGGATAAGATGTAGCTGCTAGAGCCTTGCACATCCACCTCTGGAGGAATCAGATTTTAATAAGGCTTACAAGATTAGGTTTTAGTTGTTGTGCCCAGAGATTTAGTTATCATTGTTTCTGAACTAAGTTTGCGTTGCGTTTTCCTTCACATATGGCTTGTCTGGGTTCAAGAGAGAAAGGTATGGTGGCCAAGCATGGCTTTGCCAGATGTGCACCACAAAGGTCATAGGAGATTTGAAGCACAAGGTTGGTGTGGTAGCGACCCGCCAATGGGAATCTAGTGAGCTGGGTGGAGAGACTGTGGAGTTCAGCATCAGAATCTCCACGAGATAAAAATTGCCAGGCCAGCCAGGCAGTGGTGGTGCACGCCTTTAATACCAGCACTTGGGAGGCAGAGGCAGGCAGATTTCTGAGTTCGAGGCCAGCCTGGTCTACAGAGTGAGTTCCAGGACAGCCAGGGCTACACAGAAAAACCCTGTCTCAAAAAACAAAAACAAAAACAAAAAAACAGGAAAAAAAAAAAAAGAGTTGAGAGCTGCCAGGTTGCCAGGGCAGAGAGGCGTAAGCACAGAAAGATGCCGGTTCTACGTTTTTAATATTTCACTCAACAGTTGATGGCTATGGTTCCAGCAGAGCACAGGTACAAAGGGGAGCACGGAAGCACCCTCCTGTGATCTGGGCATGCGTCCACATGTCCATTTCTTCTACCCTTTGGTTTGGGGAACATCACATTTTTTGGAGTGCCTGGGCTTAGCGCTTTGATGACTATCTATAGACGTGAATGTGGGCAGCCCACATCATCCAAGATCCAGAAGAACCTCAAGGTCATCAGCGTCCCGCCTCTCTCTCACCCCTCCCCCTCCTCCCCTTCTCCCTCTCCCCTCCCCCTCCTGCTTGGAGATCTGAGGAGGGGGATTCAGGAAGGGATTCCAGGACACAGCCGCCCCAAAGACCATTTCCAGCCCTGCTAAATAGATGTTAGGAAAAAGGCGACAGAGAAAGAAAGTAACCAAGAGAGGAAACTGAGTATCACAGGCCTAATCTGTTTCACACACCTTATGCTTCTGATAATTAAAAAAAAATAGCACAATTATTACAGAGATTGAAGAAAAGACTGTGAAGACTCCATCCAGCCTGCGTGTAATCTAGCACAACACTGGCTAGACCATTTGTATAAGTTCCTCCTGAGTATCTTGTGGAACTATGGCTCTCTTATGACTTTAAAATGCCATTCAAATGGTCACTCCTACAACCACACACCAAGAAAAAGCTGGGTTGCTGTCTCCTGTGCTTTGGGGGAGAATTGGTGTCTCTGGTGGCTTATTTTAAATGGCGCCCCATTAATGTGTTTGCTCACAGTGCCCGGCTCACCTCTCTGACCCTCTCGTGGAGCAGATCTCCGAGGGGAGACACCGAGGGGCACTCACCACAGGACTCTGCACACAAAACATCACATCACACAAAAGCTGCAGGTTCCACACTGCAGCCAGAGCGTAGACACAGGGAAGACCTGGGTCATTCATAAAATGGGGTGGGCTCTGCCCCAAGTATATCATAACAGCTAATGAAGTGTGTCAGCATCCAAGAATGGTTAGTGTCAGGGTCCCCCAGGCTGGCCAGAGGCCTGGGAACATCCTGTGCAGGGATCTATGTGCCCCCCATGTCCAACCCCCTCAGCGTGTCAATCTTCAGAGACCCTCCACCACCTAAGCTGTCCAGCCCCATCCCACGGTTCTCTGGGTAATGAGAACATTTGTTTTCTCTTTGAATTTGCTCATTTTCTTTTTATCAGAAACCTGATTTATTTCCATTTGTAGGCAAATGCATTTGGCTCCTGAGTGAATTCAGGTGTTTGGGACACGCTGGCATCTCGGTCAACAGTGTCCTTTCCCAGTGCAGCAGCTGGTCTGGCAGAACGTCCTGGGCATGCGCTTTTGTTTTTCCAGGTGTTGGGGACAGGCGTCCTCCCTCCTGACTGCTCCCCAGAAAGCTTGCACTGACTGCAGCAGGCACTGATTGTTGGATCCCAGAAATGCTGGGCACACAGAGGTCCAGAACTTTCCAGAGGAGGCATGATTTCCACAAGGGCACATTCTCTCTAAGTGGCTATTTGTCATTCAAAAAGAAGACATGTGTTGCTCATACAAGCAGATGGACCCTGAACTGGCGCCCAGAGGTCCTGCCAAGGACTCCCAAGATTCTGCCAGTCCACACAGCTCCTCACACCCAAATCCTGGAGCAGGTTGAAATCAGTAGTCTAACTGTGCCTGAGAACTAGGTTCGCATCCAGCCCTACAGCTCTCTGTGATGTGACCATAACAGTCACTAATCTCCAGGTTACAGTGATTCTCATCAGATCTAGTGAGCTCCACTCCCACCGTGCACCATGTCAGCTCCACTCCCACCATGCACCATGTCAGCTCCACTCCCACCGTGCACCATGTCAGCTCCACTCCCACCATGCACCAGGTCAGCTCCACTCCCATCGTGCACCATGTCAGCTCCACTCCCACCATGCACCATGTCAGCTCCACTCCCACCCTGCACCATGTCAGCTCCACTCCCACCGTGCACCATGTCAGCTCCACTCCCACCGTGCACCATGTCAGCTCCACTCCCACCATGCACCAGGTCAGCTCCACTCCCATCGTGCACCATGTCAGCTCCACTACCACCATGCACCAGGTCAGCTCCACTCCCACCGTGCACCATGTCAGCTCCACTCCCACCGTGCACCATGTCAGCTCCACTCCCACCGTGCACCATGTCAGCTCCACTCCCACCATGCACCAGGTCAGCTCCACTCCCATCGTGCACCATGTCAGCTCCACTCCCACCGTGCACCATGTCAGCTCCACTCCCACCGTGCACCAGGTCAGCTCCACTCCCACCGTGCACCAGGTCAGCTCCACTCCCACCGTGCACCATGTCAGCTCCACTCCCACCGTGTACCATGTCAGCTCCACTCCCACCGTGCACCATGTCAGCTCCACTCCCACCGTGCACCATGTCAGCTCCACTCCCACCGTGCACCATGTCAGCTCCACTCCCATCGTGCACCATGTCAGCTCCACTCCCACCGTGCACCATGTCAGCTCCACTCCCACCGTGCACCAGGTCAGCTCCACTCCCATCATGCACCATGTCAGCTCCACTCCCATCATGCACCATGTCAGCTCCACTCCCACCATGCACCATGTCAGCTCCACTCCCACCATGCACCAGGTCAGCTCCACTCCCATCGTGCACCATGTCAGCTCCACTCCCACCGTGCACCATGTCAGCTCCACTCCCACCATGCACCATGTCAGCTCCACTCCCACCGTGCACCAGGTCAGCTCCACTCCCATCGTGCACCATGTCAGCTCCACTCCCACCATGCACCAGGTCAGCTCCACTCCCACCATGCACCATGTCAGCTCCACTCCCACCATGCACCATGTCAGCTCCACTCCCATCATGCACCAGGTCAGCTCCACTCCCACCGTGCACCATGTCAGCTCCACTCCCACCATGCACCAGGTCAGCTCCACTCCCACCATGCACCATGTCAGCTCCACTCCCACCGTGCACTGTGTCAGCTCCACTCCCATCATGCACCATGTCAGCTCCACTCCCACCATGCACCATGTCAGCTCCACTCCCACCGTGCACCATGTCAGCTCTCCCACCATGCACCATATCAGCTCCACTCCCACCATGCACCAGGTCAGCTCCACTCCCATCATGCACCATGTCAGCTCCACTCCCACCATGCACCATGTCAGCTCCACTCCCACCATGCACCATGTCAGCTCCACTCCCACCATGCACCAGGTCAGCGCCACCCCCACCATGTACCATGTCAGCTCCACTCCCACTATGCACCATGTCAGCTCCACTCCCACCGTGCACCATGTCAGCTCCACTCCCACCGTGCACCATGTCAGCTCCACTCCCATCGTGCACCATGTCAGCTCCACTCCCACCGTGCACCATGTCAGCTCCACTCCCACCGTGCACCAGGTCAGCTCCACTCCCATCATGCACCATGTCAGCTCCACTCCCATCATGCACCATGTCAGCTCCACTCCCACCATGCACCATGTCAGCTCCACTCCCACCATGCACCAGGTCAGCTCCACTCCCATCGTGCACCATGTCAGCTCCACTCCCACCGTGCACCATGTCAGCTCCACTCCCACCATGCACCATGTCAGCTCCACTCCCACCGTGCACCAGGTCAGCTCCACTCCCATCGTGCACCATGTCAGCTCCACTCCCACCATGCACCAGGTCAGCTCCACTCCCACCATGCACCATGTCAGCTCCACTCCCACCATGCACCATGTCAGCTCCACTCCCATCATGCACCAGGTCAGCTCCACTCCCACCGTGCACCATGTCAGCTCCACTCCCACCATGCACCAGGTCAGCTCCACTCCCACCATGCACCATGTCAGCTCCACTCCCACCGTGCACTGTGTCAGCTCCACTCCCATCATGCACCATGTCAGCTCCACTCCCACCATGCACCATGTCAGCTCCACTCCCACCGTGCACCATGTCAGCTCTCCCACCATGCACCATATCAGCTCTACTCCCACCATGCACCAGGTCAGCTCCACTCCCATCATGCACCATGTCAGCTCCACTCCCACCATGCACCATGTCAGCTCCACTCCCACCATGCACCATGTCAGCTCCACTCCCACCATGCACCAGGTCAGCTCCACTCCCACCATGTACCATGTCAGCTCCACTCCCACCATGCACCATGTCAGCTCCACTCCCACCATGCACCAGGTCAGCTCCACCCCCACCGTGCACCATGTCAGCTCCACTCCCACCGTGCACCATGTCAGCTCCACTCCCACCGTGCACCATGTCAGCTCCACTCCCACCGTGCACCATGTCAGCTCCACTCCCACCGTGCACCATGTCAGCTCCACTCCCACCGTGCACCAGGTCAGCTCCACTCCCACCGTGCACCATGTCAGCTCCACTCCCACCGTGCACCAGGTCAGCTCCACTCCCACCATGCACCATGTCAGCTCCACTCCCACCGTGCACCGTGTCAGCTCCACTCCCACCATGCACCATGTCAGCTCCACTCCCACCGTGCACCATGTCAGCTCTCCCACCATGCACCATGTCAGCTCCACTCCCACCATGCACCATGTCAGCTCCACTCCCACCATGCACCATGTCAGCTCCACTCCCACCATGCACCATGTCAGCGCCACCCCCACCATGTACCATGTCAGCTCCACTCCCACTATGCACCATGTCAGCTCCACTCCCACCATGCACCAGGTCAGCTCCTCTCCCACCATGCACCATGTCAGCTCCACTCCCACCATGCACCATGTCAGCTCCACTCCCACCATGCACCATGTCAGCTCTCCCACCATGCACCATGTCAGCTCCACTCCCACCATGCACCATGTCAGCTCCACCCCCACCACGCACCAGGTCAGCTCCATTCCCATCATGCACCATTGAGACACAGCATTTCAGCACCCCAGGAATAGCCCCTTCAAGGAAACTAGTAAACACCGCTCTGTTCCCTGCCACCACAGATCCCTTTTCTAGAACTTCCTGTGTGTGGCACCGCAGGAAACCACTTCTGTTCTTCATTCCAGCTGCGTGAGCCTTGTTTGAACCTTTGTTGCCTAGGAACACCCTCTGTGGGTCTTGGCTGCCCCATCTACCTTCATTTGGGGATCAGACCCTTATATACTTGTTGCTCCATTGGAGACAGCTCTGAGAGAAAGTGCTAGAAAGATCATGTTGTGTTTCTGGGTGATTTATCATCCTCTTGGGCAAATTCCTGGGAACTGGTTTGTTGGGTGCATGGGAAAGCTAGACACGGCTCTGTAAACCTGAAATGACAGTCCTGGGTGGTATTCACTCTCTCTCCCTCTCTCTCTCTCTCTCTCTCTCTCTCTCTCTCTCTCTCTCTCTCTCTCTCTCTCTCTCTTATGCCTATATGTCTGGGTTCATGGCGTTTGACCAACCTGACTCCCAGAGAGTCCATACCCAGTAATGACAAACCCCAGAAAACCATCTCTCTGAAGAAATGCATGTGTCTCCTGAGAGTGAGGTGCCAAGAAGCACCCTGTTGGTTTAGAGCTGAAAGAGTGGATAACTGGCAGACAGGAAGGCCAGTGTAATCCCAGGTGCCCACTAACAGGACTAGGAAGGGCCAGTCCCTGTCCCGCCATCTCCCATTTAGAGCTAGCCCATTTTCAGTCAAGACAAATGAAATCCCAAGTCTTAGGAGAAAATGTCCAACTCGGGAGCTGAGTTCTTCTGTGTGTCCTCCTGTCTCCTCTGCCAGCCCCTTGGAGCCCAATTCAGCTAAGATTATAAAACTCCAATGTCAGTTGAAATGGATGCACCTTAGAAGTTCAGCAACTTGAGGGAGATTATTTAATCTCCATATATTTCTACTTTCTCGTCCATAGTCTACAGATGTTAAAGATCCAATCTTGTGAGCATTGAGAAGTACCCAAAGGGAACACCAGCCTGGGACACAGTCCCTGCATGCAGGGACAGATGTCACCATAATAGCATGCTGAGACTGGTGACGCTGAAGACGGCAGGGGCAGCGTCAATGAGCCCCAGAACTTGTACCTCACATCTACACAACAGCCCCCACCTTCTCACTTCCAGCCAAGTTCTGACAACAGGGAAGCTGCAGACATAGGGAGTGACCTTTCCTAGCATAGACTGACCATGACACCCCTTCCCTGGGTCTCCTACAGTCTTCAGGACTAACTCCAACACAGTGACACAGAGATATCCTTTAAGATATGACATATGGTGCATTTCCAGCTCACTGTCCCAAGTAGCCACTAAGCCTCAGATATAGCCAGGCAGCAAGAACTGAGCCCCTCCCTTCCTCATGACCTCGGGACACTCTGGACCTACACTGTGAAGTCCTCTTCTCTGTGTCAGCCTGCCCGAACACGATACTCTCTTCAAGGTTAAACCTCCCTCAAGAGGCACTTCCTGGCTCTCCCAGGTACAGTGGCTTCCCTCTCAGTAACAACAATGTATGCTGTACTCCAGTTTCTCTTTGGCTTTTGCTGGATGTTTTGAGTGGAAAGTGACTGTCCTGAGAAGGAAAATGGTTTAGTGAATCTGTGTCTGCCTAACCTGCAAAATAGGCTCAACATACTGCCAAGCAGAGATACAAGCAATATGTAGGTTAATGACATACATGGATGGATGGATGGATGGATGGATGGATGGATGGATGGATACATGATAGATGGATGGGTGTATGGATAGATGGATAAATGATAGATGGATGGACGTTGGATGGATGGATGGATGATGGATGGATAGATGATGGATGGATAATGGGTAGGTGGATGGATGGTTGAGTGGGTAGATGGATGATGGGTGGATGGAGTGATAGATGGATGGATGTTGAGTGGATGGATATTGGATGGATGGATGGATAGATAGATGGAGTGATGGGTAGATGGATGGATGGATGGATGGATGGATGATGGATGGGTGTATGGATAGATGGATAAATGATGGATGGATGGATGGTTGAGTATAGGCGGTGGATGAATGGATGAATGAATATGGATGGATGGATGGGTGGGTGGATGGATGGGTGGATAGATAGGTGGATAGATGAGTAGATGGATGGATGGATGGATGGAAGGATGGATGGGTGGATGGTTGAGTATAGGCAGTGGATGAATGGATGAATTAATATGGATGGATGGATGGATGGATAGGTGGGTAGATGGATGGATGGATGGGTGGATAGATAGGTGGATAGATGAGTAGATGGACGGATGGATGGATGGATGGGTGGGTGGATGGTTGAGTATAGGCAGTGGATGAATGGATGAATTAATATGGATGGATGGATGGATGGATGGATGGATTGGATGGATAGGTGGGTAGATGGATGGATGGATGGATGGATAGATGGGTGGATGGATGGATGGGTGGATAGATAGGTGGATAGATGAGTAGATGGACAGATGGATGGATGGATGGATGGGTGGATGGTTGAGTATAGGCAGTGGATAAATGGATGAATTAATATGGATGGATGGATAGGTGGGTAGATGGATGGATGGATGATTGAGTATAGGCGATGGATGGATGGATGAATGAATATGGATATATGGGTGGAGAAGTGGATGCATGGGTGGGTGGGTGAGAAGATAAATACTGAGAATAGTATATGTCCCTTTTCTCATACCCACCATTGTCATCATCCTCTCTGTGGTGGGACTGCTCAGTCAGGTAAACATATCTCACCCAAGCATCATTTGATAATGTCTAGTGGCCTGAAAAGCACAGGAGAATGAGCCTTCTGTTTCACTCTCCTCCTAACTGACCTCTGCCGTCAGACTAGCTTCCCCACCTGCCTCCTCTCTCTGACCATTTCTGCTCCTGACTGTGACCTCCGAATCCTAGGAAGTGATGTATGGGAACTGAGGCTACTGGCACCAAGCACGGAGGAAACCGTGCTGACAAATCACCTCTCTTGTGAGCTGGAATCAGGTGCTCAATGTACATAAACAACAAAAACAAAAATAGCAGCAGCAGCAGGAAATGTGCTGTGATGGTGTCCACATCAGAGCCTTCTCTGAGGGTCACACTTCCCCGGGCACACATCTTCAATGGAGGCTTTGCCGAGGTGACAACTCAACCTTTGGCTTCTATAGTCATGCGGTCTCTAGAGTTTGCAAGTTTCAGGCTGACTGGAAGCAAGGTCACTCAAGGCTTTTCTCTCTTCACCTGAGAGAGGCCGGAAGGACTTCCTTAGGCTGGGACCACTGTCACGCTGGAAGTGTGCAGAAGTGCACAGGGACAGTTTCACCAAGGGGCGTGTCCAGCACCTGGCTCAGTGACCACAAACCCACAGCAGCCTGTCCCGAGGCTCCGAGAATCCAAAGTTCAATGGTGTGGCTCAGTGCGCTCTCAAAGCCGTGCTGACTGGAAGATTATCAGAGCAAAAGGCCTGTCTGCAGCGTCCCTCGCGTGCGGCTGAGAACCTGGCAGCCTCTACAGCAGTCGACACAACCTGCCAGAACCGGACCCGTGTGGACCTGCTTTGATGTCCTGCCCACCCAGAATCATCCCAGTGCAGTCTCTCTCCACACACACCATTCCACAGATCACCTGTACACCCAGCACCTCCATTTTGCAAAACCTGCCCTTAGCCCCCAACAAGTGTACTCACGCCTTACCAAACCTTTATCAGAGTCTTCTGAGCCTGACTCTCCCCAAGCATTGACGTTAGCAAGACTCTTGGTGGGTCAGTCAAGCAGGAACCTCTCACCACTTCACCACTGATAACAGATCAAAGCTCTCCTTTCCACACTGACTGTCCATCAATGACTTTCCCTCCATGAGAATGCCAGCCCTCTCCCCGCACCTTTCCCTCAGTGAGACCATCAGTGCCGTTCCTCCCCGCCCAGCCCCCCAGCCCCTCGGTATCTTTGCCCTGCTGACCTCTTCCTACTTACTGGTAACACAAACCCCTCTCATCCAGGTTGAGTTCAACTTCTCTCTCCCCTTAGTGGCAGTCTTGAATAAAACCCCTCTCCCCATGTTGATAAGAGTCAGATTTGCATAATTACCTCCCTGCTTTTGCTACCCATGGTTCAGCAGCCTCTGGTGCCTCACTCTCCCCAGTGGCCTTCATTGCTAAATCAAGTATCTTAGTCAGGGCTTCTATTCCTGCACAAAACATCCTGACCAAGAAGCAAGTTGGAGAGGAAAGGGTTCATTGAGCTTACACTTCCACATTGCTGTTCATCACCAAAGGAAGTTAGGACTGGAACTTAAGCAGGTCAGGAAGCAGGAACTGATGCAGAGACCATGGCGGGATGTTTCTTACTGGCTTGCTTCCCCTGGCTTGCTCAGCCTGCTCTCTTATAGAACCCAGGACCACCAGCCCAGGGATGGTACCACCCAAAAGGGGCCCTCCCCCCTTGATCTTCAATTGAGAAAATGCCCCACAGCTGGATCTCATGGAGGCATTTCCTCAAGGGAGGCTCCTTTCTCTGTGATAACTCCAGCTTGTTTCAAGTTGACACACAAAACCAGCCAGTACACCAAGTTTTATCTCTCTGACTCCGTGTCACCAGCTCCAGAGGCCAATTCATTGGTCACACCATTCTCAGCTGCTGTGACATCTCCTTCCTTCCCCTCCTTCTCTGCATCCCTTCCTAGCATGTGACCCAGTTTCCCTAGAGGATCTCCTTAGCTTCTCTGTTCAAATACACACTTGTCCTGGGATGCTTGAAGCAGCCGCATGCTTCTAAATTCCATAGACCTCCTCAGGGTGCCCAGACTTACCCCCAGTCTCTCCTGGGAACTCTGCCTCACACATCCTGTAGACAGCCTGGTGCAGGCATCGGCATGTCTGATAATCTAAGCTGAAGCAAAGACACTTCACTGGTTCCTTCCACGCTGATCTCCACATTCTTTCCATTCACGGGAGAAACACCTACTCACTCAGTCATCAATGTCCGCTGAATATCCACCATGGGCCGGGCACTAATGCGGCTGCTGGGGACACTGTTTATGAGAGAGGCAAACATTCCGTCCAGCACTGGAGTGCCCACTACACACCTGTTTTGTCAGGCCAGCTGCGTGGGAGACACCTTCACTTCCCCTCATTCACCAGTGGTTCTCAGTTCAGGAGCCTTTTGTTCCCCAGAACGCAAGAAGCAGAGTTTGAGACTCTGTTGTCGTTGAGGAGGGAATGCTACAGGCATCTAATGTGTAGAGGCTGGAGAGTTTGTGAAACACCATGCACACGGTGTGCCGGGCAGCCGATACCACAAGAGACTGGGAATGTTGAGGACTGACCCATTCCAAGAGACTGGGAGTGCTGAGGACTGACCCATTCCAAGAGACTGGGAGTGCTGAGGCGGAAAAGCCTGTCTACGTCCGTCTCTTGACTTCATACCCAATACGTACCCTGATCCCACAACTCGGTCCTAACCCACAACCCCAACCTCCAGCGCATGTGGACCTGCCACCCAGCTTCTTCTTTGAATGAGTAAGCGACAGGGCACCAGCACTTGCCACCCAGCTCCTATGTCCCAGAGATTTCAAGAGGGAGAAGACTTCCCCTTCTGATTTCCATAAACACACCAGAAGCACAAAAGCCCAGAATTCGCCTTTGTTTTGACACCTTGGACTTTTGGGCGTCTTCTCTCTCTCTGTCTCAGCTAGCTTCAAAGGAAACAAGAGCCTTCTCAGAACATGGTGGAATCCTCCTCCCTTCCTGGTCCTCCCAGACAGCTCCCTAACCACACCTTTTATTACATGCTGACCTCCACACACCTCCTCTTCACTTTACCGGCCCTGAGACCAGCCATTCCAGGAGCTACAAGAAGGCCCTGAGGTGTGTACGACATTTGCCCCTCTGTAAACTGGATCATTGGCAAGACTGGTGAATTACCATAGTTTAAAATCAAAAGTTGCTTGAAGTTCATATTTGATTACAGTGTAGAAACAGACATGAGCAGAGGCCCTCAGCATCTGGGGGAAAGAAAAGGAGCAATTATGGAGCCCTGGAGAGCATCTGAAGCCCACAGAAGATGGACACCAGAGCCCAGCAGCTCAGAAACCTTTCCACGATGGATGAGTCTCTAAGAGCTGTGAGCACGGCCCTCCCCCTCCCCCAGAATACATGCACTACTTGCTCGCCATGTTCAGACTACAAAGACTGCCCCTTGTCCCATCCTGACCCTACACAGCCACCGACATGCAGCCAAGGTATCCTGTGGGCCAAGCCAGGCAGCTGCTCTGCCGTTATACATTGTATCCATCGCCCTCCCAAGGGCTTGACCCGGATTCCACTGATGTGCACTAACTAGTTTCCTCCAGGGAGTGACTCTCAGCGTCTGCATTCCCACAATGCTCACTGAATAATACTTAGTGGGGCAGAAAGTGTCTTTGCTGAACCTCTCCCCCTTCCTGACCACACAAAACTGGGAAGACGCAGAAACCCCCTAGCTCTTTGAGAGGTGACGTGAAGGTCACATCCATTTTAGCAGATCCCAGATGGGAGAAAGAATTTGACAATCAAAATTTTCAAAGGAAAACAGGGTCATCCTTGCTTCCTGGGCTCTCTGCCTTTCTCCAACTACAGACCTCACCACCTGCTAGACTCTTGCTCCTGTCTCTAGGACCTACTAGATTCACTCAGCATCTCTCCTGTCTCAATGGGGTAATATGCCCTCCTCCCAGATGCCTGTAATGGATGCCTGGACTCAGGTTTCAGTCTTCTTAAATTCTTCATTCATGAGGTAAAGCCAGGGAGGCTTCTTGGAAAGCCGCACTAAACATGATTTTCTCCGAGAGTGAGGCTTTCACAGCTGGGCACTGCCAAGTCATACAGCCCTCACTGAGGAAGGTTATTTAGTTTGCAGTGATGTCTTGGATCTTCTATTCGCTTGAGGGCAGTGTACCCACTACCACCTGTGGAGAGGCAGAGGACCCACCAATTCTGACTGGTTGCCTGTGTGGTCAGCAACCAGTAGCCATTGGTCCCAGAAACCTCACTCAGGACCTAAACCTCACCTGCAAAGACAAGCCTCATGGTTCCACACAAGCCTCACCTATAAGCTCAGACGTTCCCTGAGAGCTCAAATCTTGCCTGTGAACTCTGTAGTCTAAGGAAAGGTCCCACGGGGGAGGGATCCGTGATGTCCATCCAGACCTGATACTGCCAGACAAGATGCTACACACTGGAAGAAAAGAAAGGGAGGTAGGTGTGCCTTCTGTCCGGCAGATGGCTCTTGTGTGTGGAGAAAGGCAACGTAGACAGAGTGTCTCACGGGCACAGCCCTCAGCTCAGAGACCCTAGAGGTAGCACAGCAGCCCACTCAGGTGAGGACAGGGACACCCGAGGCCCAGGGTGACTTCTGCCTGGCATGAGCAGCTTCCTACACAACCCTACCCCACAGTGCCATTGTCTTAAAAAGATCCCAAGCCTCTAGGCCTGGGTGTTGCCATCTGAGATGGAGCTAGAGGTCTGTAAGTCTAGGCCGGCGGCAGAAAGGGAACACCAAGCTGACCGCGTGGGTTTCCTGGGCCACCAAAATCAGGTGTGACCACAGTTAAGGGTGTGACCAGGGAAGGCTTCTTCTCACAGTCTGCTGGCCAGAACCCAGAGGCAAGGTTTGCAGACCTGGGTCATCCAGGAAACCACAGAAGAATCAGCTGTAGCTACTCCCAGCTCATGACCAATGCTATATCCTCAAATCCCTGGTCTCTCTGTAGAAACACCATCCTGAGCCCTGGCTCTCACGTTACCCAGACTCTGTCCTGTTTCCCATTGGGACATCACTTGTGTGGGATTAGGGCTTGCCCTAGTGAGCCCTTTACTAAGCCCTAAGGAATCACCTACAGAGATCAGGCACTGGACATCATGACTTCAAATATGTATTTGGGGGTGTGGGGGAAGGGAAGGAACACTATCTGTGAGAGTTTGTGTCATTCTGTTTGTTTGATTTTATTTATTTATTTATTTATTTTGAGATGGGATCTATCTATAGAGCCCTGACTGGAACTCAGTATGCTGATCTGCCCACCAAGCTAACCTCAAACTCACAGAGAGATCCAGTCTTGAACTCAAAGATATCTGTCTTTCTGGGATTAAAGATATATGCCACGATGCCCAGCAAGAGTTTGAGTCTTGAATGTCCCCCAAAGTTCACATACTAAAGGAATGCTCCCTGACTGGAAGACAGAGGAACCTTAGGAGGTGGGGCCTAGGGGGAGGAAGTTAGGTCATTGGGTGTGACCCTGAAAAGGGAGTGGCCACCCTGCCCCTTCCTCACTCTCTACCTCCTGGATGGCACAGAACAAACAAGTTGTACTCCACAAGTTTCCTGCAACGTGACTCTGCCTTACCACAGTTCCAGTAACGGGAAAACCATGCGACCATGAACTGAAGCCCCAGAAACTGGGAGCCAAAGCTAAGACAAATTTCCTTCCCCTTCCTTTGAGTTAGCTCAAGTACTTTGCCACAGTGACAAAGCCAGCTCACACACAGCTCAACCCTTAACAAAGAGGGGCGTAGCCATGATGTGCAGTTCCCCCCGGCCCTCGCAGTGCTTGTGTGAAGTCCCTCTCCACACACACTACAGGGACCTGTGTGCTCTTTATAAACTCAGTCCTGTTCACACCACCAGTTCCATCCATGCTTTCACTTCCCCAAGCCCTCCTGTCAGCCACTGCCTGAGAGCCTTCACACTGACTATGGCCGGCGGCTGCCTGGGAGTCTCTCCTTGGTTCTTAGTCTGAGAGTTCCTGCAACAAAGTATCTCAGCCTGGGGCTTACTCGGGAGACTAAAGGAAGCTGGACGCCCACATAGATAAGGTGCTGGGGGAACTGATTGGGTTGCGAGGGTGAGGCTGCTCCTCAACATTAGATGACAGATTCCTGCTCTCTGGACCCATGTAGAGAAAGAAAGCGTGGGCGTCATCTTCTAAGGACATTGTTCCTGTTATTTGACCTAGATCCAAAGAGACCAGAGTCCCCACTGAGCATGCACAGGGTTGATTCTCCACAAGGACCACGCCTCCACCCCATCCCGTTAAACCTGAAAATTGCAGGAAGAGAGACTAAATCCACCATAATCCAATTAAAGCAAGCTTTATTCAGTACTAGCTAGGAAGATGGACACTGGCCAGTTCCATACCCAGGATTTCCAGAGAATGGCACTGAATTAAGTTAGTCAGGGGCTCATAAAGGCAAACGCCACAAAGCTGTGGTGCACGCTTCCTGCTGCCATCCATTCAGGGGCAAGCATACATTCTGATGTACTTCCTGCCTACGGACCGCCACCTCTGTGTGATCCAGCACATTCTGTGCAGTTAGGTCAACTAACCTTGTTTACTGAAGTGAAGACATGTGGCTTGCTATCTTACATGAACAACAGACCCCCTCCTCTCTCTCTCTCTCTCTCTCTCTCTCTCTCTCTCTCTCTCTCTCACACACACACACACACACACACACACACACTTGCATTTTCTAGGACATTGTCTGCCCATGGGCAAGTGGAATTTACAGGTTAATGTCAGCCCTTACAACCCAACTCCACCCCACCCCCATATCTGGTCAGTTAGCATCAGAGCTATCTGTTTAGATTCATTCCAGGTGTGCAGAGTAGAATCCAGGCTGGAAAACTAGGACAGGCCCAGAGCCACGGGAAGTTTAGTTCAGACGACCTGTTTTCCCCACCCATTCCTATGTACTTAAGAAAAAATTGATGCAGTGGTTTGAGGAGCCACAGATCCAGGATGTAGCTCTGACCTAGGCAAGGGAGAGCAGGGTGTGGCATCCAGATCCCCTCCCCACTGGCATCTCCTAACCACCTCTGAACAGAGAGGTCTGCCAGTTGTGGAACCAGGCTGGCTGGTAACCCGAGTCACACAGGGAGCTGGTAGGGACACCTTGCTGAAAACCCTTCACAGACAGAGTGCAGCACCGGGGCTTAGCTGTATTAACTCCTCCTCGCCCCATTATGACCCTTGGACTGATTAAGCCTTGTGATATCACCCTTGAAAATAAATTCCCAGACAGCAACACCCCGCGGCCTCCACCTGCCTGGCTCTTCAGAGAACGGCTTTGCAGAGAGAGCCTGGGCTAAGCCCGCGGAACGAGAGCTTAAAAGGCTTCCAAGAGCTTCCAGCAAACAGCCCGAGGATGTCACCCAGCACGGCCCTAGACCAGAAGCCTGAGCAAAATCAATACTGACTCAAAGGGCAGGCTGAGCCTGGATTAGCCCAATTGCCAGCTCCGCTGAGCAGAGTCCGGACTCTCATGTTTTCTGGAAATCGGGAAAGAGATGACAAGCCTTGGCATTATTTCCAGGGCACCCGAGCCACCGCGAACTGAACTCCTGTCCCATGGGTGCAGGCTAGCTCTCACGGGGAACAGTAACTGCTCTCTGTGACAGGAAGGGTGTCTGCATTTGCACACACTCTGGCCCTGGGATTCTGTCTCTTCCTAGACTGTCACTGGGTCTTAGACAAGACTGAAGGAGGTCATTACAGAATGGAAACAGGAAGAGACGATCGTAACCCGTTTACTCAGATCTCTGTGAGGCAGGAGGCTTCCGTCCCGTGCAGTCCTGTGATGTCAGAGAGTAGCCCTGCTTTCTCCTCACCTTCTCCTCGGTAATCCTAGAGCAATCCACCCAGATCTCACCTCCACCCAGATCTCACCTCCGTGCCTGGGGACCTCCATCCTGTTATCGTACCCAGACAGAGCAGAGGCCAGGGCTGTCAGAAGCCCCAGTTGTCTTCCAGAGCAATCTGTAACAAAAATTCCATCAGGAAGGACAGGGTGCCATGACCCCGTGGCTCCGGTGACATACTTCCCCCAATGGACTACCTTCATAAACCTCCCAGATAGTGCCACCGACTGGGGACCAGGGATTCAAATGTCAGAGGATGAGTGGGCTTGAGAGCCCGTATTTTCCATCCATGGGGGGACAATGTCACTGGTCCCCAGCACTGGTGAGAAGCTCTGTGTCAATCCATGCTCGGCATCTGGGTCTTGGGGGAAGTACTTTGGGGTCCTTCTGGACTGTTTCCCGGGGACGATGGGTGTGTCATAGATGGGTAAAGAGCATGAGGTCAGCTGAGCCGCTTCCCACCTGTTGTGACAAAGGGAGGGTTCAAGGCCAGCTAGAGACGCAGTTGGACCCGGGCGAGCCAGATGAAGCTAAATACTATTTGGAGAGTCTCTACCACCTTTCTCATCTGTTGCTGTCACCCAGCCTCAGCACTAGACAAGGGTGCACAGCATGAGAGCCAGCCCCTCAGGCCTTCTCACCCCTCACCTCGCCCCACAGATCGATCAGCCTTGGGTCTGAGAGTCCTGCTCTCTGAGCAACAAACTGTCCCATCAGTGCCCAGGACACACTGGCTTGAGAACAGAGACAGGACTCCCCCAGACTTATCTTTTCCCTGTTCTAGCAGCACAAATGTCCTAAGCTGTGTCTCCTAGATCCCCCAGGCAGGAGGCTCCCTGTCCATTTAACCACACCAACGCCACCCTCCTTCACAACGACCCCATCAGAGCAAGGGGCTTGTCTAATCACAGGCACAATGCATTTTAATGATAATTACAGGCTTCCTGGGATGTAGCAGCCTTCATTTCATGCACCGGTACCCTTTAAACACTGCCGGGGGAGGGGGGGAATCACTGTCCCATCCCCCATGGCAAACCTTGGGGTGAACAGAAATGTCATGCAATGTTAAAGAAATTGAGGCTTAGGAGGTGCTTCTTCACCACCATGAAGAATTCTGTTTTAAACACAGTCATATATGGAGAGTTCTGCCCTATTGCTACCCTGGGATAAGGAAGCCCACCAGCCGTGAGGCCCCCATGATGTCAGGGATGGGGGTGGGGGAGATCTAAGTATCTCCATGAGGCCTAAGGCTAACCATGCAAGCTCTCTGAGACACACTAGTCTCATTTTCAGATGAAAAGCCCTAACCAGACCCGGCAGAAGGAATCCAACGATTATCCAACCAGACCCTGCAGAAGGAATCCAACGATTATCCAACCAGACCCTGCAGAAGGAATCCAACGATTATCCAACCAGACCCTGCAGAAGGAATCCAACGATTATCCAACCAGACACAGAATATGAAGAGCAGATAGATAGAGCAATGGATGACCCTCTTCCTAGTGCTGTGAATGTCAAATTCTCTTTACTAGCTTTGACGTCAGAGCTGCATCCCTGTTGTGGGAGTCAGTAGTCGGAGACCCTGGGTTTGGCAGGCCCTGCCCCTGACTGTTCCTTCCTGCCCGTCTAGTACCCACCCACACCAGCCATCTTGGCGTCCCTTGCCCTACAGCTGGTTCACCGAAGTCCTCACTGCTTGTCTCTGCATTACCTCTGTGCCTTCTCTTTGTGATGTACAGGGATCCTCCTTTGTCAGGACGACTCCAATCTTGAAACACTCTAACAACCTGCTTCCAAATGCATCACAGTCCCAGGCCCTGCAAGGACTTGGATCTCTTAGGCCACAGCGTGAATGAGAATGGGACCTTAGAATTACTGCTACTGACAGGATGAAGGTCACGTGACTCCCAGCACATACACACATCACACATACACACACACCACACAGGCACACACACATATACATACACATACATACACATGCAGACCACATACACATAGTCACACATATACACACACAGGCACACACACCACACACACACAGTCACACACAGACACACAGGCCCATGCCACACACACACACACACACACACACACCACACAGGTACACACACACACACACACATATATATATATATATATACACATACACACATCCAGACACACACATGCTCATACCACACACACACCACAAACACATACACTATACACATATACACTATACACACACAGAGACACACATAAATACAGCATGCATACCACACACACGCACACACACACACACACACACACACACAGCACACACAGAGAAGCACCACATACACATACACACACAGACACATGGCATACACACAGACACACCAAACACACATGTATACACACATACATAATTTGTATGGTAGTCACAGGAAACTAACAATCTGTAAGCTGCCCACCACGTGCTAAAAAATAAGCTCTTAACACTTCATCTTCTATAAAATAAAACCCTACTTCATGGGTCTCCAACGTCCTACATGACCAGGTGCCTGCCCAGCCACAGAGGCAACACCAGGGCTGTGTCACTGCTCGGAGCTTTCCTAACTGCTCTCAGCCCGGCAAAGTCCAATTCCTCTCTCTCTCTCTCTCTCTCTCTCTCTCTCTCCATATATATATATGTATGTGTGTATATATGTATGTGTGTATCCATGTATATGTGTATATACATGTATATATATGTACATACAATATTTTCAGTCATGAACATCTTAAAATTATGAAAATTGCTAATATATTATACATTCATATATAACTCATAGCCTGTGTGGAACCTCTTCTTCATTTGGTGTACCTTTATTATTAGATGACAGATATAAACTATGTAGGTGTTGATACACACACACACACACACACACACACACAGAATTTGAGCCAGGCTCTCACTATGTAGCCCCATGTGGTCTAAATCATTATGTAGACCAGCCTGGCCTTGAACTCAAAGAGATCTACCTGTCCCGCTGTCTGCCTCCAGGTTGAGTGCTTGAACAAAGGTGTGCTATGTGCATATGTGCATGAGCTACCAGCCCCAGGCAGTAATACGTCACAGGTAAGAGTTGGAAATCCTTCGTCTAGCTCAAAGTGTCCCCCGCCATTCCCCCTCATCCACGCCACGATTCCATTTTCTCCCAGCACCTTCCATGACCACGTGTGCATGTGTGTGCACATGCACACACCTCTACACACAGTGCTTGCTAAGTTTCCACAAATACTGCAGCATCGTGTACGTACCTTAACGGTGCACTGTGAGGCCCTTGACAAACATGGACGTGCTCTATGTTTTTGACTGTGGCATGCTACTCCATTGTGTGTAGGCACAAATTTTTTGCAACCTACTTTTCTTAAGGGTTCAACCTCTCCTCTGGCCCACCACCCAGCAGAGGTAGTGGAAGAGAAAAGCTATTAGGGTATGGGGGAGGTGGACCTGTTCCGCAATAGTTCTTTGGGTGTAAGCTCCATCTTGGGCAGCAGTTCAGTCCCACAGCAAACACCAAACATGACTCAGCAGCCGCAGACCAGTCCTCTAGGAAGGCCGACTCCAGACGTGAACCAGCAGCTACAGACCAGTCCGTTCAGCAGGCAGACACCAGGCAGCTGTAGTTCAACCCTGGAGAAACCACCAGGCTCCCCAGCCAGCCTGAGGTGAGGCTGCAGACGCAACAGGCTGCCACAGGAATCTCACGAGCAGTTCTTGGGTGAGTTTCTCTCAATGGTGGCGTTATCACAAGTTGAGCTCAACAACACTATGTAAGGTGAACCAACACATGTGTGTCCTCAGTGAAGAATAGCAAGGTGGAGCAAACCAAACCAAGGCTCAGTGCTCCTCCCCCACTGTCTGTGGGGACAAATTTATCCTCCTCCATCAAGTGTTCTTTCACACGTGTGCTATGTCCTAACATCCTTTTTGTGTGCTTCAGGAAAAGAGCTTTTCATATGTTTGCTTTTGCAAGACATCCTTTCACCTGTGTGCCCCAGCAAAACATCATTTGGAGTAAGTAACTTTGCAAAAGAACTAGAAGTTTTCACTTCAGTTGTGAGATAACCCCTCCCAGTCCCTAATCCCTCTGCCCTTCCCAGGCTGATGTGTCTCTCTCTGGAGATTTCCTGTGTACTTCTTGAGGGACCCATACCGCTGCGAGCGAGGCCCGTGTGGGATATGAGCAGGCGCCTTGGTGTTTGTCTAAGTGTGTTCAAGGCTGCAGGATATGAGTAATTTTGGTTTAACTGAGTATCGGGTTGCTCTCTTAAAGGTTGTAACGACTTACACTCCCATCACCAGCCTGCTTCTGTGTTTCTGTATCGCCTCCTGGATGCCTACTGTGTGTGGCCAGCACTCGGGAGACACCACGAGTGTCTTCTGCATAACCATCACAAGCAGACCAAACTTAAAGACAAGTTGCCAGGATCTGTCCTCAAACCTGTGGGTTGGCTTGGTCTGTGTTAAGCTAATCTGTGCCTTGGTTTCCCCATCTGGAGTAACTGATTAAGTTAAAAACACATACATAGATATAGATAGTTGCACATGAGCTCGGCAGGTTGTGTGTTGACAGACATCTGTGTAAATGTATACATGCAACATCCAGTGCACACAGACACAGACACAACCATAGGTATATGATCATGTGCCAGTCACAGATATGAGCCTGGGCATGCACATGCATAAGCCCACGTAGACAGAGATGCATGAGCCCATGTAGACAGAGATGCATGAGCCCGAGTAGACAGACATGCATGAGCCCACATAGGCAGAGATGCATGAGCCCATGTAGACAGAGATGCATGAGCCCGAGTAGACAGACATGCATGAGCCCACATAGGCAGAGATGCATGAGCCCACGTAGACAGAGATGCATGAGCCCATGTAGACAGAGATGCATGAGCCCGAGTAGACAGACATGCATGAGCCCGTGTAGACAGACATGCATGAGCCCGCGTAGACAGACATGCATGAGCCATGTAGACAGACATGCATGAGCCATGTAGACAGACATGCATGAGCCTGCGTAGACAGACATGCATGAGCCTGCATAGGCAGAGATGCATGAGCCATGTAGACAGACATGCATGAGCCTGCGTAGACAGACATGCATGAGCCCACGTAGACAGACATGCATGAGCCCACGTAGACAGACATGCATGAGCCCACGTAGACAGACATGCATGAGCCCACGTAGACAGACATGCATGAGCCCACGTAGACAGACATGCATGAGCCCACGTAGACAGACATGCATGAGCGCGAGTAGGCAGAGAGATGAGTTAAGAGTGATGTAGGTGGAGCCTTGCATGATCTGGTGTAAGAAAGTTGTTCTCCAGGCCAGTTGCATTGTGGGAGGTGTTCTAGTACCTTCTCCCTGCTAAACACCCTTTCTGACCTAAGTACTTGCTCCGGCAACTCAAGCTTCCAGAGTTGGCCTGCGGCCAGCCTCTCAGAACCAGCCAGGGATTGAGGGAGCGCATCTGCCTTTCTTAAACGCTTCAGGAGAGCTCCTGCAGCTGAGCGAGGGAGCCAAGAGCCGGCTGGGCCCCTCTTCAGCCGAGGTCTCAGTGCTGTGTAGAAAGCACTGGGAACTGTTTGGCTCATCTGGCTGCTGAGAGGCCTAAGTGGGAAGTGACCATCCGGGCAGCAGGGAGGTCTCCTAAGGGTGGAAGAGATTGAGAATCACAGCGTCAGGGCTAAATCTGATTCCATGACGGCAGCCGTCAGGGCAACCTCCCCTCCATTCACGTCCACCTTGCTTGGAACTAGGGTCTGTATGAGAATCATCCAGTTAAGCTGGGGTCATTAGACAGACATGGGCAAATGCCAAGGACTTCAGCAGCCACCAGAGAGCAGGATGACAGCTTAGGTGGACTCTCCAGTATGGCTCTAAGAGGAGAGACAGCCCAGCCCATGACTGCAGCTTGGATTTCCTGTGTCAAAAACCATGGGTGCAGACGTGTGATGCTATGACCCCAGCATCTCACACAGGTAGCCATTCCAACCACCTGAGCCTGGGTCTGTCACTCCATCATGGCCTCCCTCTTCATATGGTGGTGCTGGTCTCCAGCCTGTCTCCCCGCAGAGGCAGGTGCTCAGGTGGCCTTTCTGTCACTTTGCACAGCGGCTCGCAATGTTCAACCACCACCACCACTGGGTAATGACTGTCATTATGGGATCGCTCTGTCTCTGGGCTGGCAGTTTGTCATTGTTAACATTTATGAAGTGCCTGGTCCATCTCCGAAAATGATAATAATAAAAAACAAGGAAAGCTGTTCCCTGTCGGCCCACCGCTCCTCACAGAGCAAAGGGCCCGAGAAGGAAGGTGGGCCCAGGCAGAGCGTGTGGGGTGGCATCGGCAGGCAATCAGAGACCTGAGCTTCCTGCGCTCGGCCCTGAAAACACCCGAATCCACTCACTGATGTGAATTGAGTGTTGGGCCAGGGAGGCGAGGACAGTCTGGGAAAAGGCGCAGACTGCCAACACTCAGGACAAGCCCAGGCAGCAGCATCCTGTGGACATGGTGGGTAGAGCACATGCATATGTGTGTATGTGTGTGTGTATGTGTGTGTGTGTGTGTATGTGTGTGTGTGTATGTGTGTGTCTCTGTGTGTGTATGTGTGTGTCTGTCTCTGTGTATCTCTGTGTGTGAGTGTGTGTATGTGTGTCTCTGTGTGAGTGTGAGTGTGTATATATCTGTGTCTGTGTGAATGTGTCTGTGAATGTGCGTGTCTATGCATATGTGTGTCTGCGTGTATCTATGTGAGTGTGAGTGTCTGTCTGTGTGTCTGTGTGTGAGTGTGTGTATATTTGTGTGGGTCTGTATGAATGTGTCTGTGTGAATGTGTGTATCTCTGTGCCTGTGTATATCTATGTGAGTGTGAGTGTGTGTCTGTGTGTGCATCTGTGCATCTGTGTGTGTGTCTTTGTGTGTCTCTGTGTGTCTTTGTATGTCTGTGTGTGAGTATATCTCTGTGTGTGTCTGTGTGTGTTTGTATGTGTCTCTGTGTGTGTCTATGTGAGAGTGTGTGAGAGTGTGTATATCTGTGTGAATGTATCTGTGTGTGAATGTGTGTGTGTCTGTGTGTATCTATGTGAGTGTGTGTGTCTATGTATGTGTCTGTGTGTCTGTCTGCGTGAGTGTGTATATATCTGTGTGTGAATGTGTCTGTGTGTGAATGTGTGTATGAGTGTGTGAGTGTGTGTGTGTGATGTGTGTGTCTGTGTGTATCTATGTGAGTGAGTGTGTGTGTGTGTGTGTGTGTGAAAAGAAGAAAATGAACCATTTCAGTGTCTGCTCAGCAGAGACCAGGCTGGTGCTCAGGGCCACCCCAGTCTGCTGTCTTTGTGGTTCCTCTGCACTGAGAAGAGAGTGAGCCTCTGGGGGCCACACTGCCCAGGGAGTATCCAGGGGACAGCGAACTTCATGATACATTCAGATGGACAGAAAGACAAGCGTGGGCCCACTTCCTTCTTCTGAGAGGCTTGTCTTGTGCCCCGAGGTCAACAGGACCAGTTGGGAGTCTCACACAGAAGAGGACGAGCCTCTGCTGTCCTGGCCTTCAGCTGGCAATGAGCTTAAAAATACCCAAGGCTCAAGGCAGCTGTAGAGGTGGCAAAGGCTACCCTGCAGATAAACAAGGGGCAGGAGGTCTCTCTCACGCAGCATCCCCGGGCTACCCTCTATCTGCCCTCAAGCCTTTGTCTCCAGAGGACGTCCCCTCTTGACTAGCAGGGACCATGTCAGCAGCCAGGGACAGAGCTGTCACTCTCCGTGAACTCCTCATGGAATCCACAGACTGGACTCAGCCTGAAATCAGCAGGAGAGTGATTTGGGAGAAATCAGGGAATGCTAAAACATGGGGGCTGTGTCAGTCAGGGTTTGTATCAAACCCTGCACAAACATCGTGACCAAGAAGCAAGCTGGGGAGGAAAGGGTTAATCAGCTTACACTTCCACACTGCTGTTCATCACCAAAGGAAGTCAGGACTAGAACTCAAGCAGGGCAGGAAGCAGGAGCTGATGCAGAGGCCATGGAGGGATGTTCTTTACTGACTTGCTTCCCCTGGCTTGCTCAGCCTGCTCTCATATAGAACCCAAGAGCACCAGCCCAGGGATGGCTCCACCTACAATGTGCCCTCCCCCCTTGATCACTAATTGAAAAAAATGTCTTACAGCTGGATCTCATGGAGGCATTTTCTCAAGGGAGGCTCCTTTCTCTGTGACTTTCTCTGTAACTCCAGCTTGTGTCAAGTTGACACACAAAACCAGCCAAGTACAGGGGTCAAGAGGACAGGCTTATGGAAGATGTGACATTCCTAGGCATGCGTCTACCAAGACTCTGGGCACACAGAATGGCTCACCGGATTAAAAACTGCGAGACTCTGTGATCAGTACCTGCCACCCCAGCGGGCCAACCCTGCGCAAAGCCTACAGGTCCGGGTAGAGCAGAAGAGGCTCTGGAGTTCAGCTACATGCTTACCATCCCGGGTCTTGTCCCCTGCCCACTTCCTCAGAGAGTCCCAGCCCCAGGAGAGAATCCCTAGTGCAGACGCTCATGTGGTTCAGAGCCTGGCCAGGGAAGGGCACTGAGTTAATGAAGTCCGACACTCGGAAGGTTGGAGGACATTCCTGCTCTCAGAAAAGTCCGTCGGCACATCTTAGAGTATCCTGTGGCCCTCGCCTGCTGCCAGAGAAAGGCAGCAAGAGAGATTCATTCGGCAAGGACTATTTTGAGAAGAGGCAGTGTTGGGTGATGCCGCAGTGGGGGTGTGCTGGATAGTTTTGTGTCAACTTGACACAAGCTAGAGTCATCTGAAATTGACGGAACTTCAACTGAGGAAAAAAAGTCTCCATCCTCCATAAGATGGATCTGTAGGCAAGCCTGTAGGGCATTTTCTTAATTAGTGATTGATGAGGAAGGATCCAGCCTGTTGTGGGTGGTGCCATCCCAGGCCATTGGGTCCTCTAATAAAGCAGGCTGAGCAAGCCATGGGGAGCAAGCCAGTAAGCAGCACTCCTCTGTGGCCTCTGCATCAGCTCCTGCCTCCAGGTCCCTGCCCTGACTTCCTTTGACAATGAACAGTGATATGAAAGTGTAAACCAAATAAACCCTTTCCTCCCAAATTTGCTTTGTGGTCATGGTGTTTCATCGCAGCAACAGAAACCCTAAATGAGACAAGGGGTTGCTGACCCAGGGAGAGGGATACCGCAGTGCGGGGGAGGGGCACCACTGGACGTTATAATAATCCACTCAAGCATGCCCATTGTAGGCAGAAAGAGCATTTCTCTCTGCCAAAGAGGCAGATGTGAAGGCCGGTAAGTCTCAGATGCAGAGGAGGGGTAGGGGTGGGGGACACACGGAGAGTCCATCAGAACCGTGCTCCGTGGGAGTGTGGCTGTCCCGGTTTGGTTTCTATTGTGATGAGACAGCCCAACCAAAGAGGCTTGGGCAGGAAGGACTTCATTCCGGTTACACTCCCATGTCACAGGCCATCGCTGAAGGACATCAGAGAAGGACCCAAGCAGGAAGCTGCAGGCAGGAATGGGAGCACGGGCTATGGACGAGCACTGCTCCCTGGCTTGCTCAGTTGCCTTTCTGATACAACCTGGGACCACCTCCCACGGGTGGCTTTTCCTACAGTTGGCCAGCCCTTCCTGCATCAACCATCAGATGAGAACACGCTCCACGGACACGCCCACGGACACACCCACGGACACGCCCACGGGCCAATCCGAAGGGGGGCCATACCTCAAATGAAGTTATTTCTTCCCAGATGATTCGGGCTTGTGTTAAATAGCTAAATAGTCAACAAACAAACAAAATACAGGGTTTTGCATCAGTGAATGACCCCCATCCCAAAGGCTCCTGTCCTCAGGAGGGGCTGCCTATGGGTTTAGGTGGGGGTGGGAAGGGAGAATCTCAACCAAATTGAATAGACAGCCGTGTGCCACCAGTTACCCAGTGGAGACAAGATGCTTGGACCGTCGTCTTATGACCAAGGGAGGAATTTGGAGCAGCTGACCTAGGCTTATCCCATGTGAAGAAGGTGCAGCCATGAGCCTCCTGTGTGTCATGGGAGAAAGGCCAGGTCTGCAGAAATGTGCTTCCCAGAACACAGCCCTGTGGGAATAATGGCAAGGACGTCATTTTCCAGGCTGCAGCCTCTCTTGGTTTGTGGTGTGGGCAATTAGATGCAGGAGCAGGTTGACTCCGGGCTCGGCTCGAAACCAACAGCATCTAGCGGCGTTCCCAGACATTAGGGTGCTGTTCCCCAGATCCAGGTGGGACCGACACCTGTGCCCCTCCTCCAGTGGTCAGAGATCCCATGACCAATCCTTGATGTGGGAGGGGTTCCCTGAGTCACTGTACTCTGAGCTTTCTGCCCTAGTGGTGTTGAAACTGTCATGTCTTTCCTCTGTCCCCACAGCTCTGTCTCTCCTTCCACACACCCGTGTGTGAAGTGACACTTGAGCCAGACCCCGAGTGCTTACAATTTCAGTCTGAGACATTTTGGAAGAGTCCTGTGTTGAAACCTTGGCCCCGGATGACAGAACTGCTAAGAAGTGGGTGGATCACAAAGTCTCTGACCTAATCAATGGATTAGCCATGGGTGAGCTCAGAACTGAACAGAGGATTGAGAGGGGTGGGCCAGCTGGAGGGCACAGGTGCTTGGGGGAGGGGGGTGCCGTTAAGAGGTTTGGCTTGCTTCCAGAACCTTTCCCCCCTCTCTGCTCCATGGCTGCCTGAGGTTGCATTAATGAGAACTTGTCATCCTGACATTAATAGTGACAGTGGCAATTGCCTCTGTGTTTCTGAAATTCTCTAATCCATATGTTCAAACCCTGCATGACCCAAACCAATGAGGGCCTCCATGCCTGAGCCTGCATGAATACGTAATGCAGAGAGAAACCTGTCAGAGTTTCCCCGGGGTGGGTTCAAGTCTGCTATGGGGTGCCACCTATTTGGAATAAACTTAAATTTTTGTTTAATGTGGGGGGGGGAGAGCAAACTCGGTGTGTGTGGGGGGGGGGGGAGTCTCTAGCTGCCAGGTCTGATGACCCAAATTCAAATGCAGGACTCTGAGGGCAGAAGTGAGGACACTCCCTTCCTAAACTGTGCCCTGACCTCCACATGCACCAAGGGACACACATACACACACACACACACATAAACACACTCACTCACAAATAGCATATACACACAGACTCACAAATAGCGCGCATACACACACACACACTCACAAATAAACAGCACATACAAACAAATAAAACTTTCGAAAAGAAAGAAAAAAATACTCTAAACTGGAGGAAGCTCTGAACTGTCCTAGGAGTCTGTAGTTTAACTTGCACCCTTTGGAGTCTCGCCTTTAGGCAAGGGGCTGGCCATTTGACCTGTGCATCCCCAATGAGTCACCAATGGACAGGCGATCCCACGATGGGCGTGCTGATGACAGAGGGTAGCCTGCTGTCATGTAAGGGGACTCCATCTACAGAGAATTGTTCCCCTGAGCACCAGGCAGCTCGGAAGCAGGTACTAAGCACATGAGGATAAGCAGGGACATCTGGAGACTGACACCAGGCTGAGGGGCCTGAGCAGCATCTACCCCAGAAACAGTTTCCTGGTCAAGCATCATGGGACCTTGGAGAACTGCACTCACCCTGGGGCACTGCCTGGCCTTGTCTTGGTGACAGCACGGCACCCTCTACGCCGGCTTCCCCAGAATGAACACCCTGGGCACAGCAATTCCCTGATCTCTGATCTCTGGCTCTGAACTCTGTCACCTCTTGCCCAGGGACAGCGAGGACAAATCCCCAGGGTCCAGCGGATGCTAGCTGGTGGCTTGGGCAAGATAACAAACAAGGATTGATATGTTTAATCTGAGGCCGGCTCTGCACAGAGGAGGAGACGGACTCCATTTATCAGGATTAGTGAGCTCTCTGCAGACAGGGCTGTCCCAACTGCACGTGGCTCTTCTATTTGTGGGTCTTGTTATTAAATACAGTCCCTGCCACCAGGGAAAGACGTGTGTTCTTGTCACAGGTCTTCATAGATGGTGTCTTGACCTTCTTCTTCCTACCCCCAAGTCTGTGAACAAGGGTCTCTCTCTCTCTCTCTCTCTCTCTCCCCTCCCCCTCCAGTCTTTACCAGGTATGCTGAGGGGTGAAGATGCTATGTTCTGAGTGATGTCTACTGCCAGAGGCCTACACTCAGGCAGCAAGCACAGCCTCTCTGCCCTGTGCCCTGTGCTAGTGAACCCAGACAGAGCTTTGAAGGGTTGAGGCCAGAAGGCCAGGAGCCGGCAGCAGCGTGAGGGCAATTAGTGGGTAGAGCGGCAGCGTTGACAGCAGTGTGGCCTTCACTAGATCTGAGGGGCTGTGCTCTTCATTCTCCATTCAGCTTCATTCTTTTAACCCTTGAAAAGACCCAGGAGGTTACGCTGTCTTTCCACCTTAGAGACAGTGAGTGGGGAAGCCAGGTATTTCCACCCTGTGTACCAGGCACAGGGCCTGGCTCTTAAGACTCCATAAGAATCGATTAGGGTACCAACCCGCTCCTCCATCTGTGACAAGGCACAGCATCTTCTCCAGTGTCACCCTGCTTCTGCTGGGAGTCACATCTGTACAGCATCAGGGTACAAGAGACCCCAAGCACGGCAGCTTGCCCATCAGTCGATTCTCTTGTAAGATGAAGGCGAGGTCTGTATGTCACTCACGGGGCCTCCGTGAGAACTCAATTGGATGCGAGAGTGTTCTCTAAGCGTGTTTAAAACGATCTTTAAAAGAGTGTTTTTCTGTCCCTCCGGCATCAGGTGATCTTTAACCGTCGTAATAGCGAAGCTCTGCCGTGTCCCCAGAAAACACACCCGTCCCCTCTCCTGCCTCCTCCTCCTCCACCAGCATCTCCACTTCCCTTGGCATTACGCTGCTTAACTAGACACATCCTTGTCGGAGGGGGCATGAGAGCTGCCCGTGGCATTTAAGAAAGGAAAATAAATTGTCCCTGCTGTCTTTCTCAGAAGTCCTCATGTCCCCGGAGGACAGGACGCTGAAGTGTTTCACATTAGCTTTTCCTGGACAGAACAGGACAGGGAGGGAAAATACAAAAAAATTCATGTGTCTCGAGATCCACAGAGGGCTGGTGAGACCAGGCTGGTTGCAGGAGCTGGGGGTGGGGTTGGAGGAAGGGGTGGGGTGGGGTGGGGTGGGGTGAGGGATGGGGGGAGTTCAGAGCCACTGCCACGGGCCCAGAACAGAGCTGTCCCTGTCCTCTTCTGACTCCTCGCAAGGGTTAGACCACACGTCAGCTGCTCTCCTGACCTCCGCTTTCCTCTGAGCATTCCAGTCAACAGTGCCGTGGGTTTGAGGGATGGCGCCTGGGAAGCGCCTGCACGGACTGCTGGAGCACACAGGAGTAGGGTGGAGTAGGGAGGAGAGAGTCCAGTGAATATGAGCAGGAATCTCTAGGGGCCTGCCTCAGTTGCTGCATCTGCACAATGGTACCACAGCAGCCCTAGGTCTCGGGACCGTGACAAGGATCACATGAGGTAGTGTGCATACGCCCTGGAAATCACAGCGGCTAGCAGAGAATCTTCTGAGGAGGCCTCCCAGCAGGGAGGAGGAAGCAGGAAGCTGCTCAGCCCTGAGCCTGAAGCCTGCTGCAGCAAAGTCCAGGCTGCTTTGCCCACGCCCTGCTTGCTGCCTCCTCCCCATCTTACAGACGCCAAGGCCCATGGGACTTAGGGCCCCCGAGATTTGCTGCTGTGACAGTGACAGTCCCTTTGTCCCCAGGACAGGAGGCAGGTCTTTCTAGCTTGCTGACCGGATGCTCTGGACCACTGGCGTCTCTAATGGAGGACGAGAGGCTCTCTGAGGTCGGGGGGAGTGAAGCGTTGGCACGCCAGGCACACAAACTCTGGCCTAGCCGAGGGAGCGAGAGCCGACGTGACCCCGGGGAATGGAACCAGACTGAGTGGCTACACAAAGCTCTCCTTCTTGGGCTCTCCTGCCAGCCTTTGAAGCTTCCTCCGGTCACACCCCCATTCAGGCCAGCTGCTGCCTGTCCTCCTGACCATCAGACCGCAGGTCTAACGTGCTGTGGCCTCGATACCATGCTTCCCAGCTCTGTCTGGCATGGAGGGTCCCGAGTGGCTGGCTGGCTTGCATCTTGGGCTGGCGACTATTTCCCGGGAGCAAAAATCACTTAGCAGCTCTAATCTCCAGTCTGCTGGTTTCGTTATTTAAACCAAAATGAAATGCGACCCCGCGTGAGCAAAAAGAATGAACACACAGAGGAGCGTCATAACGAGGCACTTAGGGCCTCGCTGGAGACCTGCGGCCCTCTCCAGACAGGCTCTGAGGCCTGCGGAGGAAGGAGCCGCAGCGGTGTTGCCAAAGCCAGCCGGTGGGAGATGGAGCACTAATGGCTCATTTTGAAGGGAACGAATCAGCTCCCATGTCATCCTGACTGCGGAGTTTCAGAGCCAGAGCCTGGCATCCGCGGCCTGCTGCTAATCACCACACTGGCTGCATCCCTGGCCCCAGAGACTTCAAAACATTGGCTGAGAGCCAGCCTAGGATGTCTGTAAGTCACCAAAGGAAGGGACATGCCCTGGATGGGGATGGTGGTGGTGATGGTGGTGATGGTGGTGATGGTGGTGATGGTGGTGATGGTGGTGATGGTAGTGTTGGCAATGATGGTGGTAATGATGTTAGTGATGGTGATTTGGTGATGTGGTGATGGTGTGACTAACGAAGGAGCCACTTTGAACTCATATGACAATCCCAGAAGCTAGGTGTTCCCAACAGCAGACATCTTTTCTCTCAACCTTCTACAAGTCCGGGCTCATGTTCACTGCTCTGTCAGTCCATGGCGGAAGTTGTTTCCCGAGCTGGTAGAAGTTCTGGCTTCATTCTGTTGCTGCAGTGGACACTTGTCCAGAAGCACCCTCGGGGAGGAAAGGGTTAAGTTTCAGTTCTCAGCAGGAACGGGAGGAGAGACCATGGATGCCAGTTACTGACTTTCTCACAAGCTCCTGGTCTAGCCCAGACCTACCTGCCTAGGGACAGTGACGCCCACAGTGGGCTGCGACCTCGCATGTTAATCTCTCCCACCTGAACAGGCCCGTTCTTCACTCGAGGTTCCCTCCCTCGTCCAGGGATAGGTTGTGTCAAGTTGACAACAGAAATTAACCAGGGCAGTGCCCGATGCCCTCGTGTGCTCTCCCAGTCTTTCCTCGTGGGCGTCGATGTCTCTGATGTCATCACTCAAGAGACACAAAGCATGTGACCCGAGCCTCACTGTCGCTGTCACTGTTACAGATGCCTGAGTTCCAGAAGGAAGGAGTTATGTGTCCTGAGGAGTCAGAGGCCCGCGCCCTCCCGCCCCTCCCGCCCCTCCCGCCCCTCCGCACCTGGGTCCCTGCTTTGAGCATGAGGAGAGGTGAAGCTGTTCACCTTAGGCTAGAGAGAGAGAGAGAGAGACAGAGACAGAGACAGAGACAGAGAGACAGAGAGACAGAGAGACGGAGAGGACAGAGAGACAGAGAGAGGAGAGACAGAGAGGAGAGAGAGCAGGGAGAGAGAGAGACAGAGAGACAGAGAGGGAGACAGAGAGGACAGAGAGACAGAGAGTCAGAGAGAGACAGAGAGGACAGAGAGACAGAGAGGGGAGAGACAGAGAAGGGAGAGACAGGAGAGAGACAGAGACAGAGATAGAAGGGACAGAGACAGAGAGACAGAGACAGAGACAGAGACAGAGGAGAGAGATGCAGAGGGGAGAAGAGACAGAACAGAGAGACAGAGACAGAGAGAAAGACAGAAACAGAGGAGAGAGACAGAGAGGAGAGACAGAGAGGAGAAAGAGAAAGCAAGGAGACAGAGAGAGAGGACAGAGCCAGAGAGGGAAAAGACAGAGGAGAGATGGAGAAGAGACAGAGACAGAGACAGACAGAGGAAAGAGACATGCAGAGGCAGAAAGAGAGCAGAGAGACAGAGATGGAAGAGATAGACAGGGAGAAGAAAGCCAGAGAGACAGAGAAAAAAAGAGAGAGACAGAGAGGGGAGAGACAGAGGACAGGGAGACAGAGAGATGAGACAGAGAGAGAGGAGAGAGCCAAAGAAATATGGAAGAACACACTGGCAGGCCCACTATGCAGACAACACTCTCTCCAGCGTCGCCCTGGCCTGTAGGCCGAAGGTTCAGTTTTCTGCCCCAGGTCCCTGTCTGTCCCTGACACTAGGTGGGCTTGGTTCTGGCACCAGCGCCCCCATCTCCACAACCCAAGTCAGTCAGCAATCCTCGACCCAAGTCTGCCCTGAGACTCGAGGCACACACTGCACACGCACATCTCAGAGCAGGCACGGAGTGAACAGTGCCCATCCCCAGACGAGGGACCAGGACAGACAGGCGCCCTGTGGGGTCTACGCCCACAGCGAGGCCAGAGCCCTGAACCCACCCGTAGCTCTCGGTGCTGTGCTGCAGCAGCGGCCGCCCCTGCGATGCTCTGCTCCTCGGGCCGCAGCTTTTCTTGGTCTTCATTCCCGCAGTCTCTGACGCCCTGGCCGAGTCCTTTAGCTCTGCCCTGTGTGACTGGGGACCCGGGGAAGCTCTCTCGGGGAAGGCTACTCTTTGAGACATATTGTCACCTTTACACCCCTGAGCCTGCACCTAGGGCGTCTTCCTGGTTCCCCACAGGCCTTCAGGGCACCTGCCCTCCGTGCCCACTGGTGACTTCGTGAGCCGAACTTTCCTTAATCAAAAACTTAAACACTCTTCTGGGCAAATCTCAAGGTCTCCGAACAGGTCAGCTCTCTCTCTGCTCCCTGCCCTCACTGGAAACACAGCTAAACACAGGCGGTGCCATGCGTGCCATAGCCTAACCGATCAAAGACCTTGAAATACCCTACCTCGGCTTATCTGGACCGTCGCGTTTTAAAAAGGCCTTTGATTTGCTCTTTAACAATTTCATATTTCAAGGATATCTTGATCCCATCATCCCCAACGCCCCTCCCCATCCCTGCCCCTCTCCCCACCCCGCCCCTTGCCCCTCCCCATCCCCGCCCCTCTTCCCTCCCTGCCCCTTGCCCCGCCCCACCCCGCCCCTTGCCTCTCTCCGCCCCTTGTCCCTCCTGGTCCATGCCACTTTCTAGAATGATCTCCGGTGACTTGAACCTTAGTGAGCTCATGACTGTAGCGTCCCTGTCTCACCCAGAGACACCATTTCTCAGCCCTCCTCACAGGCTCCCGTCTGTGCCTTTTAGTGGGCAAACCGGCATGGGACCCTTCAGAGGCAAGGGGCTGTGGCACTCCCAGCCAGGGATGGTGGTGCTGGATAATGCCTGGCGAGCCTTGAGAGGGTTGTAGGGACAAGGGAGAGGCTGCAGGGCAAGATTCAGCCACGTCCACAGTCAACCAAGAACTGTTTCTGTTTTCTTCTTAATGGAGAAACAGCTACCATTTTCTTTAAACTTATACTGAAAAGGATATCTGAAACCTTAGAGGGACATGGTGCGGGGCTGTGTTCTGCTCTGCCTGCTGTCCGACCTGGCTCTTTTCAGAGAAGGAGGACAGGACTGCAACCCTGGCCAAAAACCAGCCCTCTGCCCAGCGCACTCCGCCGACCGCCGCAGAGCGGGAGGGATGAATATTTTATACGCTCTAATTTTCTCATCTCGGAACTTGATGCTCAGCTTGGCTTTGCTTTATTTTTCCGATTTCATAAATGCTAAGGCGGGTTCTTCCCCCTAAAAGTGAGGCTGCCAACTTCCACACAAGGCCCTTCCTTCACAGCCAGGGCTAAAAGTGCCAAGTCTCCTGAGACTGTGCTCACCACCTGCCCCTCCACCCTCAGGGAACCCGCAGGGAAGCATGTGCACATGCACGCACACACACACACACATCACATGCACGCACACGTGCATACACACATACACATACATGTCACATCACACACATGCATGCACATGTGCCTGCACACACATGTACATACATGCACACACACATGCACACACATGCATACACATATGCACACACATACACACACATGCACACACATATACACACACACAGTGCAGATGGGCTCTGGGACCCACAGACACTGCAGTTCACGATAGGGAGACCTCTTTCTCTACATAGGGATCAACTCTCTTATGGTATGTGTGTGTCTTCACATATGTACTGATTCATCTGTGGCTGGCTCTCATGCCAATGCCGTGTCAGCTGCTGGTCTGCATTATTTAAGAGAAGACCAAGTATTCTACTTAGTTGATGTAGAAGTATGTTAGTGTGTGTGTGTGTGTGTGTGTGTGTGTGTGATGTTGTGTATGAAGGGAAGCCCAGACTGATGTGGAACCAAATTCCCATCTCCTGTCACCTTTCCCTGTGCCTTTCTTCACAGTGTCTGTCTTCTTGCTAGGCTCTCAGTTTGAAGCTCAAGGCTCTTATGTTTCCTTCCCTGCGCCCTTTAGACCTTCCAGTGTGGTCTGTCACCCTCATGGTGACTCAGTTTCCCCCTTGTCACCATCTTTCTTTCTCTTGGGCTCTAAGTTCCCTCTTCAGACTGGACCCATCCTCTTCAACACATCCTGTGATGAGACAGCCCTTACCCTGTCGTGTGCACCCCACTCCACAATTCAGAGTGGCGGTCCACTGCAGAGACAGTTCCATTCGCCGTGGGCAGCTGCTCCGCACCGACTCCCAGCAGGCAGTTAGCGTGAGGCTGGGCTGTCGCCTTGAAGAGACTGTGTCTCACCAGAACTGTCTCAGAGATGTGTGTCCTACCCAGCCCTGCGTTCTGGCGGGGGAGCCGCAAGGCTGTAACACTGCCTTTTATTGTTGAACATTTCAAAAATAATAATTGAAAAAGCAATATAGCAGAGCTGTTAAAGGAGTGTAAAAGCTATCACAAATGCCCACAGATCCTGCCGTCTTACCACAGCCACGATTCGTACTTAGAGAAATAAAATTACCATTTAAATCCGCCTGTTACTGGAACACACATGTTCTAAAGGGAAAATGAGACCTGTGTGCAGCCGGACGGAGCATTTTGACAGCCACCCTACTAATGAGCAGGATGGTGTTCCCTCCTGTCTCGGAGAGCAGGGACCTGCACCCAGATGAGGCCCAAGAGCCCTCGGGGTCCCTTTCATTGAAAGAAATTCCAGCTATAGTCTGTGCTTCTTTGTTGACAGGAAGATAGGTTCTGCTGCAAAAACAAATAAACAAATTCATTTTCAACCAGCCTGGGAATAGGAAGGATTGCTGGGGAGTGGGCGCCCCACTTGTCCACGGTAGCAAGTGGTTGGCAGCTGCAGCACCCAGATGCCCAGATCAGGGTGTGAGGCCCTCTAAAGTCTCAGGAAGCCCCTCAGACCCTGTCTCTGGGCCTTTTCACCAGTCCATCGGCCACATCTGTCTCAAACTTGGAGACCTGTCTTTCCCAAGACCTTACCCTTCCTCAACACCCAGCCCAGCCCACTCCATAGGCACTCTTGGTCTGAGTGCCACAGTCACCCACCCTCTCCTGGATTCCTTCAGCCTCCTGGTCACCACCCTGTCTCTTCCTCCAGCCTTGTTCTTGCTCTGACCCCATTCCTTCTCCCTAGTCCTGGCCCCTGCTGCCCCAGATCTATTGGGGCAAATGATGTCTCCAGTCCTCCAGCCTTCTGATCATATCAAGCAGGCAGTACGTGCGTTTAGACTGTGGCTCCTGCCCCAGCCCAGGGGCTAAAGACAGGCAGGGCGTGTGAGGAAGGGACGTAGAAATGCAAGGGGGAAAGGGCTGGCCTTCCGACGGCTGTCAGAGCTACAGGGGTTCATTTTATCAAGCAGTCCCTCTGGAAATAAAAGAACAGAGAGGCTCCCTCTGGCCCACAGGAGCCAAAGTAACTCAAAGAAGCCCATCAATGTCCTCGCCAACACCAGCACCACCTCCTCTTCAGGCCCCTTTTCTTTTCTTTTTTTAAAAAAATATTTATTTATTATATGTAAGTACACTGTAACTGTCTTCAGACATTCCAGAAGAGGGAGTCAGATCTTGTTACAGATGGTTGTGAGCCATCATGTGGTTGCTGGGATTTGAACTCAGGACCTTTGGAAGGGCTGCCAGTGCTCTTAGGCTCTGAGCCATCTCTCCAGCCCATTCAGGCCCCTTTTCTAATCTGCTGGTACTAAACCAGAACCTCTTACTCACCAGAGGCCGATGGCCTAGACTCTTAGGCCCCTTCAGACCTGGGGTAGACAGACCCCTTCTATACCAGGTAGAGTCACATGCCCTGCCTTGGTGCCTCTGTACTTTTGGAGTCACATCTGTCCCCTTGTGTGGCCATGATATAATCTGGGCTGGACAGGCCATCCTTCCTAGTGTCCTCCTGTGCCCAGCAGAGAGCTGAGACTCCCAGGGGCATGTTAATGTCTATGCCACTGAAGCAACATAGGTTGACCCAGATCCCCTGATGCTGGAAGGGAGTTCTTGCCAGGTGGGAGGTGGGGTGGTTGGCCACTGCATGGCAGATACACAAAGTTTTAGGCTCAGATAGATGGGGCCCCATCAGAGATGACTGGACGGCATGGGACATGCACCCAGTGTGTCAACCCCTTGGGACTCACACTGGCGCCTGACACTTCTGGGGGCTGAGAACACCCAGCAGACATACACAGGGTGGCTAAAGTACTGACAATACTGTGGTCATTAACTGGCTCCTACACATGCTACCCAAGTAGTCAGCCCAGTGTCAGCAGGGCCAGTTCACACCTGTAGCCCCTATCCCAGTTACAGCAGGGCCAGTTCACACCTGCAGTCCCTAGCCCAGTGACAGCAGGGCCAGTTTACACTTCCAGCCCCTAGTCCACACCTCCAGTCCCTAGCCCAGTGACAGCAGGGCCAGTTCACACCTGCAGTCCCTTTCAACTTCACAGATTCTCAGAAGTGCTGAAGAAAACCAGCCTCCACTGTCTCTCTGTCCCACAGAAAGTTCTAGAAGCTTCCCTCAGAGCCCTGCTTATCCTTTGACATTATTGGTAACTGTTTGGGGAAAAAACGAGGAGATGGTATACACCACAACCCAGTGTCAAGATGTGACAAGCTCCAGTTGGCGACCAGCCTGCTGTTATGCCCAGGAGACCAGACCATCAAGGTGACAGCCCTGTGACCAGTGTCCTGCCCTGCTGGTGTCCAGGTTGAGCAGGTACTCACGTGTGTGAGCTTGGTCTCCACAGCCCATCTTAGAGCTTGAGGCTGGCAAGCTCAGGACCTCCAGCACTGGACATGACAAATGATGGGCAGCTTGTGCTGTTGGTCCTGCTGACGCCCTGTCCAGAACAGGAGTCACCGTGCCACATACAGTCTGCTCACCGGCAGTCCTCTCAGGATCATTGGGAAGCAGCCAGTGGCTTAGAGGTGGGGCTTATCACAACCGGGGCTGTTCCCATGAGCACATGTGGGTAGCTTATTTAAGGGAGCAGAAACTGCTATGCTGGGTCTACTCCCTCTAAGGAAGGATATGGGGTGCAGGAGGTTCTCCTTAGGAGTACAGGGTGTAGAACCACTCTGGGGCCCTTCTAGCTTCAGGTGTGAACGTGATGCATGATGGGAATTCCGGTTTTCTGACTCTAAAACGGAGCTCTAGAATGAATATGTATTGTAAAAAGGAATCTATTAGCTTGCCCCTCGCCTCGGCTAGGTAGTTCCAAGTGACTGCACGCTGCAGAGCCCGAGACCCTGGCAGCTGCTCAGTGAGGCAGGGTGCCTTGGCAGTTCCAATCAAACACTGAAGGGCTGGAGGGTTCCTGGAGGGCTGAAGGCCTTGATGGGAGATAGAAGAAGCGGGAGTCTGCTGGCGACAAAGTATGGTGGCAACAAAGTAGCAGCAACAGAACAACTACACTCACCAGCAAGAAGTGAAGGGAGGCAGGCAGGCTCTTCCGGGACCTCGGTGCTGCTGTGGGAATGTGGCTCCCCTGAACGACTCCCCATCAGGACTGTCTTCTCCAGCTCACCTTTCCCGCAGATGCTCTCAGAGACCTGCCCAGATGCCTGTCTCAATCAAGTTGGCAACCAAGATCAACGGCCAAGTTTAGAAACCCCCAGGTCTTCCTTCACCCTCCGCCAGTGAGCCCAGGTACAGGCTGAGAGGAGAAGCAGCAGGCTCTGGACTCCAGTCAGGATGGAAGTGGAGTATGGCCACCACTGTTGTACTCTCAGAGTGAGGGCCAGGCTGAAGAAGGGCTGGGGACTGAGTGGAACCTTCTGCTCATCTTTCCATTGGGATCTGCACACCCACTTCCTCCCTGGCTTTCCCCAAAAGACGTAAATCCTCAGAGGCTTGCCGGAGTCAAAATGGTCACCATCACAGGGTGACCTCCTGTGTTGCTCACAGTGTGTTCATCTGGTAGACCAGGGAACTCAGCAAACCACATCCTAATCCATTTTATAGATGCAACAACTGAGGCCCTGACAAGACGCTGGGATTTGCTCAAGACCAGAGATCAACAGATCCAAACTGTAACAAAGGACAGAAAGGGCTGTGTCGTGTGCAGCGTCGTGCAGGGGCCGCTGGCTCAGACTGAGCCACAGATCCATGCCCCTACCTCAACTCTTACCCAACACACACACACACACACACACACGGGGCTTTCCTTACAGCTGTTCCCTGGTGAAGCGCCTGCACCTGGTCCTGTCTTTGTTCTCTGACAACTACCATGCTAGTTTCTTCCTAATTCATTTTTGCTCACCCACTCTGTGAGGTTGCATGCTCTGCAAGGGTCAGGCTTATCCCTGACTCATTCCAGAACAGTGCTGAATCACCAAAGAGTATGTTGAGAAACAGGAAGCTGGAACAGAGCTGACAGCCTCCTCTGTGGGCAGCAGGGCTGACCTGTTGCCTTCCCCAGGTCCGCCAAGCTCAGATAGGTAGGTGTACGGACCCCAGAGAGGACAGCAGTATCTCAGCTCACACCTGCTACGTCAGCCAGTGCTTTCCAAGAGATTGACACCTGTGGGCTCTGGCAGAGTGGGGGGGAAGGGGTCTCCTTCAGTGCTATTAGTGATTTGGAGATGTGGGAAGAGGATGGCCAACCGTGAGTGGGATGCTCACAGTCACACAAGCAACCGGCTTTCCCTCCACAAATGACAAAGCTAGTCACACCTCCTCCGTACGTATCAGCCCCCTTCCGGGGAAGGCAAAGGTGGAGAGAAAATGCTCCACACGGCAGCAGCATCGAATAATGGAAAAGAGGTGGTATATACTTATAGAAAAATGTTTCTGCTAAACGCAACAAATTGACACAGTGTTACCATCCTCATGACCCATCTGCTCGCTTGCAGGATGACCGATTGGCCCTAATTGACACTCATATGTCTTTTGGGTGAGTCCGGGGGACTTGGCCTTGGCCATTCTCGGTAATTGGTCCTCACCACGCCCCCTCCCTTCGCCCACGAGCAGGCGTTCATCCAATTCATCTTCACCCGATTGCTGGCAACCAACAGAGTAAACCCTTTTACAAATAAGAAACTGGCCTTTCTCTAATTAGCTGATTCAAAGTAGGCCGAATAGAGATGGAACTATTTTTACGTCCTTTCTCGGCTTTGTTCTTTGCTTAAAGAATTGTTCACAGGACTGGTACCAAGCACGGTGAAGGATAATATTTCTTTCCCTATTATATTAAAACAATTCTACCTCACTGACGATAGAGAAGAGATGAGAGTGGAGAAGAAATCCGGCTTCCCTGTCAGGGAGCTAATGTTCACAGTGGGTGTGGGCGGCTGTCGCTCTGGACTGTCCAGGTCACCTTGGAATACTCCCCCCACCCCCAGTCAGGAGAGGGGGCAGCTGAGCTCAGGTCTCCCCACAGCTCACTTTTGGGTTGATTCCTGCCTTCCATTCCCACAGAGTACATTCCTCTGCTGTGTTTTACCCTCCTCCATTGAATTAAAGATCTTCTCAGGACCAGTTACTCTCAGGCACCTGCTCCTAAGCCTTGTCCTGGAAATTGCCCACTGTGACAGGAGACAAGTGTAGATGACACAAAGGCTTAGGCCGTCTCTGAAGAGTGGGCAGGCCAGCAGGCAAGGATACCTCATCCAGTGCAAGCCGAGCTCAGGGTGGGGCTCAAAGCTCCTGAAAGGGAACTTGGGCAGGGAAGCCCAGGCCATGAGGCTTTAAAAGACTTTCCTTGTGTAGAAAGGAGAAACAGTACGCTTGAGGCTTGCAAGAAGGACAGACAAGTGAGCATACGGGTGATGGAGGCTTGAATGTCAGAAACCGCACAGTGTGAGCTTCACCCCACAGTAGCCCCGAAGGCCGGACTCCATCGGGGGAGCCAATATTTCCCTGCCCATGCCTGCCAGAAAGCTGAACCCTGACTTGCCCTCCGCTCAATTCTGGTTCTGAGGCACCACATTACACCTTAACTTGGTGCTGGGCACAGAGGTTGGCACTGAGGGAAGTCAGTTGCCCTCTGGGAGATCAAGGACACAAAGTCACTTCAGGGACTGAGCAGCTGTTCATTCATTTGCCCAGTGGGTCCTGGCATTTCCAGGGCTCGATGGAATCACTCGGTGTCCCAAATGCTCTGCTCATTTCTCCCAAGTCACCTTCTTGGGTTCCTCCACCCACCTTGTGTAGCCCGACTCCACGCTGCTGGGCCCATCCCTTTATCTGTCCCCATAAAACCTTCACTGTCATCTGGCCTCTGAGTAGCACCGTCACTTTCTATCATCTGGCCCTGAACATCAGCTATCCCTCACAGCCTCTCAATGCTTGGTTCATCTCTGTGTTTGCTGCCTGCCTGCCCAGGTCTTCTTGTCAGTGCTGAAAGTTTTGGGGAAAGCAAGACTCATCCCCAGTTCCAAGAATATAATAGGAGTGGTTGGTGCTTGGTAAAGATCTCTGGGCTACACGGGTGAATGGATAACAGGTGTGCGCATGGACCAGTGGATGGATGGACGGGAGGGTGAATGGGTGGGTGGATGAATGGATGGGTGTGTAGGTAGACAAATGGAAGGATGAGTGGGTGGGTGGGTGGGTAGGTGGATGAATGAATAGATGGACAGATGGATGGATGGATGGATGGATGATGGATGGATGGGTAGGTGGATAGATAGATGGGTGTATAGGTAGACAAATGGAAGGATGAGTGGGTGGGTGGGTGGGTAGGTGGATGAATGAATAGATGGATAGATGGATGGATGGATGGATGGATGGATGGATGGATGGATGGATGGGTAGATGGATGGATGGGTAGGTGGATGGATGGATGGGTGGGTAGATGGATAGATGGATGGAATGGATATTAGGACAGATGATGGACCAGTCCTAATACTGCCCTATTTTACAATTTTTAAATTTTATTTTATCATCTTTTGTCTACTGTCTTCTCTTTTTGTCAGTTTGGTAACTCTGATATCTACTTTCATAGTGGGAACTGGAACCAGCTGGAGTTGAACTATTCTATCTCTGTGGAATTTTTCTTCCAATTCAGGAGAACGGCTCTTCAGTTTCAAGCAGTTGATTTGCATCTATGAGAGACTTTCCCCGTTTTCATAAGGCTGACGGCAGCGTCTCATTAGAGACTGGCAAACCTTTATTGTAAGTGTTTATGCCCATCTGCAGGTGCCCATGGCTCACTAGGTATGGCAGGGCCAGAGGAAGTTCTTCACAGTATCTACCCACAGAGAGCTTGCTGATTCCATGGGAAAGGAGCCATTGGTGCAGGAAGATGGGGGAGGGTGTCTCTGAGTTCTTGTCTCCTGAAATGAAAGAATTTAGTTGAGAGACACACAGACAGATTAAGCCATTTATTTTGCAAAGTTAAGCAAGCACTCCAAAGAGAGACTGGCATGGTCTGCCCCGAACAGGAAAACATCCCAGGGGGTTCTATGTTGTAGATTTAAAGATGCTTTTATTAATATTTATGAGGTGGTTGGCATATTTATTTTCTGTCAAAATCATGGTGGACCTTATCTCCCTTTTAGACATTTATTACCCCAATCCTCAAAAAACAAAGTGTTTGTGTGTGTGTGTGTGTGAGTGTGTGTGTGTGTGTGTGTGTGAGAGAGAGAGAGAGAGAGAGAGAGAGAGAGAGAGAGAACCACTATGCAAATAATATTGTATTTTTGGTGCCTTGCAAGAATGCAGACCCTTTGTCTAGTACTTGTGTGTGGCACTTAGGAAAATTCCCTGGTGCCTTGTCTCTGTTACAGTGGGAAACACATAACCACAGCTTCCAAGGAGGCTCCTGGCCATGAGGAGAGTCACAGCTACCAAGATGCATCGGCCATTTCCTCGGTAACCTCATCTCCATCTCTGCCTGGGATCACCACAAGACAATGGGGCGATAACCCAGGAAAGAGGAGGTGCTGATGGGTGTGAGCGCTCTTCCACTAGAAGTGGAGGGTGCTAGAGAATGTGTGCAAAGACCCCAGATGGAGAAGCAGCTATGGCGACGGGCCCGGAAATCCCAGGGGTTACCTTATCGTCACCTCCCAGCCCTGGCATTATGAGTATAGCTCAAAATGTTCAGCTTCTTTATGCGGGTTCTGGGATTTGAACTCGTGTGTTTGTGTGTGTGTGTGTGTGTGTGTGTGTGTGTATGAGAGAGAGAGAGAGACAGAGAGAGACAGAGACAGAGAGAGACAGACAGACAGACAGAGACAGACAGAGTCAGAGACAGACAGAGATACAGAGACAGATGGACAGATCAGAGACAGAGAGACAGAGACTGACAGACACAGAGTCAGGCAGAGAGACAAGCAGACAGAGACAGAGACAGAGATACACAAAGAGAGAGAGACAGAGAGACATGCAGAGACAGAGGCAGAGAGACATAGAGACACATGAAGAGACAGAGAGAAACAGAGACAGACAGAAACAGAGAGAGACAGAGAAAGACATAGAAACAGAGATAGAGACACACAAAGATGAAAAGACAGACAGACAGACAGACAGGTCCTGTCACGTCACATGTCCTAGAGCACATGTCACATGTCCTGGAACACATGTTATGTCACATGCCCAAGAACTCACATCATATCACATGTCACATGTCCTAGACCTCAAGGTGAGGCAAATTGAACTTGAAGACACGCCCAAAGTCCTGTCTTCTAGACAGTTCTACACACCAGTGGAAGGTGAAGGCCCATGAAAGTGTGAGCCTGTGATATCTCCATCAGAAGCTGGCCCTGGCTGGAATGGCTCAGGTGAAGGTCTTGGTGGCTTTATCATGTGTGATTTGATGTGCTGTGGTCACACACGGGCAGGCAAATTGGTGGCCTGTGGGTGAGTTTTCCATCACTGTGACAATCATCGGAGAGAAACAGTGGAAAGGAGGAAGACTTTGCATCATGGTCAGTTTGAGATGTCCATGATGATTCTGTCCACCGTCATCATCACCATCACCATCATTACTATTACCTCACTGTCACCATCACATCATCTCCACCATCATCGTCTCCTTCTTGCCACCATCATGATCCACCATCGTCTTCACCACTAATACCAAATGACTGTCAGCGCTCCATAATCCCATCACTGCTGCCGTCACCGCCAACCCCACAGTATCCGCCCCCGCCGTGAGTGTCCTGCCGCCTCTTCCTGTCCACTCTTAGTCAGCACAGTGAACTACACAGAAGAGTGTTTCCCTCATTTCCCAGAGGCTCCTGTGCGCTCGCTTGTCTCTTCTAGACAATCCTCTCAGTGGGTGGGCGGAGCTCGTCGGGTTAGTGTGGGCGGGGCCTGTCCACCTAATCTGGGCGGGGTCTGTCCGATTCAGTCCTGTCTGTCCGATTCAGTTCTGTCTGTCCTCTTGCATTCCTCCGGGTCTGGTGAACAGCTCACACGTGACCTGCTCCAGGGACATGCTAACTGAAGAGTCGTCATGGAGCTCCACAGACCCAGAGCAGAGCTGAGCATCAGATGGCAGGGTCTAACCTCGAATATCCTTGGAGAGTGTGGGCTAACCTTACATGCCCTTGGCCTTGGTCAGCAGCAGAGTTGTGTTCCTTGGGGACCAGACTGTCGCCGAGATCGCACGAGGCTGGGATAGCCCCTCTGCCATCCCCGGCATCCTATCATCTCCTGGTGAGCTCCCCATGCCCTGGCCTCATCTTAGTGATTCCGCACCTAGATGGCTCCCACGAGCTCTTCAAGTGCTCAGTGGGAACGCTGGCCTTCAGTGGCATCTCCGCCCTCGCCCTGAGAGACAACAGGGAGGACCAGTTCCTTCCCTGCGACCGGAGCTGCGCCTTGCCTGCGGGGCACCTCTTCCTGCACTCTCCCTGTCCGCCTGGAAGATCTTGTACCAGTACCATGGCGGACACATCAGATGGTGATGGTGGTGATGGTGGTAAGGATAGTAGCCCAGTGTGACACTGGAGGGTGGGAGACTGCTGCAGTTGACACTCTAAGAGGAATTATCCTTCTCATCGACTGAATCGTGGTCTGGCAACCTCAACCCACAATGCCCCTCCTCCTGCCCGACCCCCTTTCCACTGAAAGTCTTGGGCTACATTTGTCTGTTGATTGACCAAGCCTGCTCAGTCAGTTAACAGAGTCTTGAATGAGGGGTGAGGATAAAAGAAAGAAATTAGACAATGTCATGACATGACTCCAGCCAGTGCTGGGGTGGGTTTAATCTTTTCCAGTTTGTTTTTATACCCTTTTCAGGTACATGCAGAGAATAGGGTCAGTCTCAAGGCATAAACAGAGCGTAAGCAAAGGTCCGGGGGTCACAGTTCCTAGGGGCTTATCAAGGTGATCAAGAAGCAAGGAGCACATTCCTCGACTGTATTTTCATGCGTTTATTTCCTTGTCTCAGCCCAGTGTCGAATGTTCTCCCCAGATTCCTAGAAGCAGCCCCAGAGCTCTGCACAGGAGATCTGTCCCCTGCCTGGTAAGCAAGAGCCGAGAACCAAGCCTCCAATGGTCACCGCTTTCTCTCAGCTCCAACCATGGGAGCGCATAGCGGGGGTCAGGGGTGTGGTGAGAGGGAGCCGCTTCCCCCTGCAGAAAGCCTGCGAGAATGCTACTGTGGGCAGAGTTGGGAATGCATGGCTTGGCAGGAGAGTCTCCAGGCCAGCAGGCCCCTGCTACAAACCGGTTAAACCCAGAATGAAAGAAAGAAAGAGAGAGAGAGAGAGAGAGAGAGAGAGAGAGAGAGAGAGAGAGAGAGAGAGAGAGAAAGAAAGAAAGAAAGAAAGAAAGAAAGAAAGAAAGAAAGAAAGAAAGAAAGAAAGGAAAAAGAAAGGAAGGAAGGAAGGGAAGTGCTGGGCTCAGACACAAAGGCGAGCTCTCCGTATCTCTGAGTTTCACATTTCCTATTTACAAAAGATGATTAATCATGCCCAGCCACCAGGCTGCGAGAATGCGTTGGTGCTGTGGCAGGCAGGAGCTACTGAGACGGGGACATGCGCACTGTGGTGGGCAGTCCTGCCCTGGTGGGGTCTGTGGTGATGTTTGAGACCCTGACTCTTCAGCCTCTGCAGCTCCAAAGTCACACAAATCTTTCCTTCAGCCCTCCCCTCCCATGGGGCAGGGGCAGAGGGGGAGAGGAAGAAAGAACAGAGGAGCGAAAGTCTCTCCCCTAGGAGTCTGCACTTGGGGAGAAGGGTTGGTCTGTCTGGTAACTTTCATTTGGATTTCATTGGGTGGAACGGGATCAGACAGGATCAAATATCCATTATCGGTCTCCAGCTCCAGGCAAGCTGTGGTCTCAGTGGGCCTGCGCCATTTTACACAAATCCATATTCAGTGCCTGGGAAAAGCTCTGTGGACGGAGTGGCAGCAGCAGCCCTCCGTGGTGGGTGCGAGCCCTCATCATGGCCACCGCATCCTCAACCCGCTCGCATCGTGGAGTGCGCGTCACCTTCCAGTAATGGACAGACTGAAGGAACGTACTCAGAGCAGCCTCTGCGGCTCACCCTTATTAGGGAGTTGAAATATTATGATATTTTATCCAGCACCTGTTCCTTTTGAACGTCTGTTTCACTGGAATCAGATTTAAATCAAACACCATATTTCTGCCGCCCTCCGGGTGACACGTGTTATTTCCGAGCCAAGAGAAAGCCAAGGAGGGATGAGAGGGAAATGGGGGTCATGAAGGCTCTGCAGGCTTGTGGGCCGTGGCTGGAGGGAGCTCACGGAATCTGTGAGCATTAGCCTCCTCGTGCAAACACACAAAATGTCCACACGGGAGAGGAGGGAGTGGGAGAAAGAGGAGACAAAGGCAGCAGAGGCACAACATACGTGCGGCCAAATCTTGAGAAGCTGAGCGTGGAGCCCCAGGCAGCCATGTGCTGGAGGCAGGATTGGCCATCAGACTGTGGCTCACAGATGTTCTGAGTGGACCTTATGCCTGGTTCAGGCATCTTGTGGGGGTGGGCCAATGGTATGCATAGTCATGTGTCCACATACGTGTAGAAGCAAAATGTCTTCCTGGATTGCTCTGCACCTTTGAGACAGGGACTCTTTTTTTAAAAGATTCATTTATTTATTATATGTAAGTACACTGTCACTGTTTTCAGACACACCAGAAGAGGACATTAGATCCCCTTTACAGATGGTTGTGAGCCACCATGTGGTTGCCGGGAATTGAACTCAGGACTTCTGGAAGGGCAGTCAGTGCTCTTAATGGCTGAGCCATCTCTCCAGCCCCGAGACAGGGACCCTTGATGAATGTAGAGCTGGATAATTTAGCTAAACTGGCAGCCCAGTGAGGTCCCAGGACCCACCTGTGTCCGCTGTCCCCAGCACCAAGGTTACAGGTACGTGCCACATTCATTTTCTGTGGAGTGATGGGTTCCTGAGCTCAGGTCCTGGGTGGTTCTGGACAGCCAGCACCTTCTCCACCACGCCATCTCCCCAGACCCCCGGCATCTTTCTCTCGTACTCATATATCGCTTACCTGGGAACCACGTCATGATGGAGTCTCGACTTCCCCTCTGAAGAGGCTCCGCCCTCTTCCTCTGTGCCCCTCTCAAATACCCTCTGTGAGCTCCCCACCCCCAATCCCGCCAAGGCTCACAGCAGGATCATAGAGCTAGACAGAACAGCCTGGTTTCGTGTAATTTATGGTCCTAATTCCTAGCAAACAAGGAAAGAAAATGCCAAGTCCTCACCCGGGAGAGGAGCTCTGAGACTGAGCTCCCTGGCCTGGAACTGGCTTTAGCGTCCTCTGTGGTGGTCCAGGAGGCCTACATCTGGCCAGCCGGGCGCAAGCCAGACCTGTGCTGAACTGTAAGGTCAAGGGGTACAAAAGTGGCCCAGCCTGGCCCTGTCAAAAGGTGAATCTGAGCTGGTTTTACAGACCAGCTCCCTGCCCCTCCCTCTCCCTCTCTGGTTCCTGTGTATGGATGAGATGTAATCTCTCTACTGCATGACTTCTGGGCTAGCCTCACGGTCCAGCTGCTAAGTCGTCCTCTCCGTGTCCCCTCTAACACTATGAGCCACATAAACCTCTTTCTTCTCTCATAGATTTTCTCTTGGGTTGTTTTGTCATAGCAACAGAAGCGTAACTAAGACAACAAACCACCTCCATGAAGCACAGAGAAGGCGGGCAGCAGTGTCAATTCCCCAGGGAGCCAGCTGAGCTCTGTGCAGGACACAGTTATGAAGACTCAGGAACCGCGGGAGCATATGCAAGTCACAGGCAGGGAGCAGGGTACACACTCCTCAGAATGGCTGTCTCCACAAGTGCACAGCCAGCCCACCTTGATGGTGGGCCATTCAGCCCACTGTTGGCAGTACCATCCCTAGGCAAGTGGGCCAAGATGTCTGTGAAACAGGCCAGTCAGCGGTGTTCCCCCAACTTCTCTGGTTCAGTCCCAGCCTTGATGGACTATAAGATGAAGTAAACTCTCTCCTCCTCAAGTTGATTTTGATCGTAGTGTTTATCACTCAACAGAAAGCAACCTGGGACAGTAAGTCATGTAGGAAGGAGTCAACACACAACACAGGCACAAAAGAGGACCCAACCCCCCAAAGCAATCGCTGTTTCTCCCCATAAAAGCCAGAGAAATGACCAGGATTGGTTCTGGACTCTGTTCACATGGCGTAGCCTGCGACCTGCCTGCCTGGGGTCACTCTCGGGCTCACCTAGCTCCTTTACCTACTTAACTCTGAGTGCTTATGACTGTGCACCTACGGACTACTGAGTGCCTTTCTCAGACTCCACCCGACTGGACCGGAAGAATCATGCCAAGTGTGTGGCTTCCTTAATTCTGGCTGTGGTAGAGAGGTGCCCAATTCAAGCTCCCAGGGTAAAAGGCCACGCCTGTGTCAAATATTCTACCAGGCTGATTGACAGATTGGGGCATTACTGGCCACGGAGAGCAGAATCTTGCAGACCTTGAGCCTGGTGGTCTTAAGTTATTATTAAGCCCTCTTAGACGCCATTTGCTGCCTACCTCTGTGCCTGACTTATAGGGCACGTAACTGTTAAGTCCTGTTAATTTACAAATAGACTCAAGCTTCCCTAGCTCAAAAGCTAAGAACATCTTCAGAAAGCATCTGAGGCCTACACTGAGTTTTCCCTGCTCTGCTAAATTACAGACCTGATGTTCCCACAAAGCATATTTTCAAAGTTCCTTGATTTGCGATTGTCTTTGCTCTATTATTATAAAACAACAACAACAACAAACTTCATGAATCTGCTCCAGCATTGGTGTGTGCTCTCTGTGGACACCCGACTCTAAGTTCCTGCCTGTGGTCACGCACAGTAGGCCCCAGAGCACATCATCTCTTATTCCCTTTGAGGTGAGAACCATGGGATTTTTTTCATTTTATTTTCTTATTGACAAATTCAGTCCATCTGCACAGCAGACCCACATCTTTCATCAGCATCAAAGCTACTCATAATCCCCACCAAATCGGTGTGCACCCCAGTCTGAACCCCGGCTGCTAAAATATGCAGCTCCACAAAGCACCTAATAAAGGGGCCTCGTGCTAATGAGCCCCGGTCCCTCCCTCCACGAAAATTCGCGGCTGTACTTAGACAAAAGACACATGTTTACCAACTTTTAAATCGCTTGCTCATTAAAATGTCTTCAATGCCTATTAAGATGTGTGTGAGGAATGTATGTTCTTCATGGTAATTGAAGGAGCGGATGCCGCATTCTCTTCTAAGAGACATTTAGCATCTCTTCGGAAATTATTTTCATCCCTTTAGGATGAATTTCACAGCTGTTTTTCTCATTATCTGCCACATAAAACTTTGTTCCGATGACGTCGCCTGGAGGGAAATCTGCTCAGGTGGAAGTCTTCCCAAGTCCCCCCCATCAGGCCCAGCTGGAAGCAAAGGCTCTTAGAGCAGCAGCCCTGGGTGCTTGTCTAAAAGGCACCCTGGGGCCGGTGCAGGGTGTTGCTGGTACAGGGCGTGGCTGGAGAGAGGACACCTCCTTAGGTGGCAGTCTGCGCTGTGATTTCATGGCCTCGCGGCATGCCCTGAGCTCTTTCTGTACCCCAAAACCTCTTCTGAAGATTCCTAAATGTCGCCAAACTTCAGAAGAGCGACGCTTGAGCTCTAACCCACTGAATCACTTCCTAAGCACCGTGACACCAGCTTGGTTTCCCCCACCTATCAGGGTCTGAAAGAATGGATCAAGAGTTCACACAAGTATCTATAACAAGACCTACATGTCCCTAGATCACCGTGGACAGGCTCCTCTGACAGCTCTGCATCTTCAGAGCAGATGGAGAAATGTCAGGCCCGCTTCCTCCAGGAAAACCAAAGCCTCAGCTCCAGCGATGGCAGAGGCAGCAAGTATCCAAATTGTTAGTATTCTAAGCTCCACCCCACACTTACCTGGCCCACTATAAAAGGGGCTACTTGCCCCTCCTCTCTCTCACTTCTCTGCCCCGTGGGCTCTCCTCCCCTCCCCCCTCTCCACGTGGTCATGGCTGGCCTCCACTACTCTCTACTCTCTCTCTCTCTCTCTCTCTCTCTCTGTGCCTCTCTACCTCCCATTCTCTGCCCTGAATAAACTCTATTCTATACCAAGCCTGTGTGCATGTGGTCCTTCAGGGGGAAGAGGTGCTTGGGCAAGAGCCCGCCTGGGCACCCCCTTCCCCGACACTGCCATGCCACACTCCCTTAACCCCCATTCTCTCTTTTTAAGCCCCCTTCATTGGTGCATTGGCCCTTCACAAATTCTCCTCACCTCTAAAGAAGCCCTGTAGCCAACTCAGCAGATACCAAGAGACCCCTGTGTCCTTGTCCTGAGCCAGGGCCTGGGGGGGGATAAACAAGTCTGTAGCTGAGCCCCATGTCTCTGGTCCATTCAGTCACTCATGGACAAACACTGTGCCCTGTGCCCTAGTGAGTCCATAATCCACTGGAAAACTGTGTCCTGCCTGTCAGGCTAGCCAGGTAGAAGGCTGTCATTGAGTAGCTGGTTCCCAGTTGAAACCTTTCTGTGCACAGAGAGGGACAGCTCACTGAAGCCAATGAAACCCAAAGTCTCTTGAGGCTCCTTCCAGAGGCCTTGGAAGCAGACACACTTGTGGAGACTCTTCAGGGGCGTGGCTTCCTGCAGGTTCCACTCGGGACACCCACGATACAGCTTGACACAAGCTAGAGTCATAAGAGAGGAAGGAGCCTTTCTCTCTGTTGAGAATGTGCCTCTGTGAAATCCAGCTGTGGGGCATTTTGTCAATTAGTGATCAAGGGAGAGGGCCCCTTGTGGGTGATGCCATCCCTGGGCTGGTAGTCCTGGGTTCTATAAGAAAACAAGCTGAGCAAGCCAGGGGAAGCAAGCCAGTAAGGAACATCCCTCCATGGCCTCTGCATCAGCTCCTGCCTCCTGATCTGCTTGAGTTCCAGTCCTGACTTCTTTAGTGATGAACAGCAGTGTGGAAGTGTAAGCTCAATAAACCCTTTCCTCCCCAACTTGTCTTTGGTCCTGGTGCTTTGTTGCAGCAACAGAAACTAAGGCACACATAAACACATGAATGCATGAACCTGCACATACACATATGAACACACATACACACATGTACTTACACATATACACATGTATATACATGCACACATGTACACACACACACACACAGCATGCAGGCATGAGTAATGTGGCCTGGACCCAGTTAAACAGAGAGGCACAAATGTCCTAAGTGATTTCTTCTTGTGCAGGAAGCTCTCACCTTGGTCAGCAGGCTCCAGTGTTTGACTCAGACCTGAAATTAAGCAGGATGCCCCATTTTCACTAGTGGTAAGGACAAGTCAGGGGGGTTGTGACAGCCGTGGGGTCACAGTTGGGACACTGTGAGCTGGACCGAGCCTCTGTCTGTCCTGTACAAACCTTTACGTGTCTTTGCCTACACAGAGGTTAAAGCATCCATCCAAAGGAAGCCAGGCCCCAAGCTACGAAAGGCATAACAGCTTAAACAGAAATTAAACATTTTTATTGTGCTCTGCCAGGTCCCACCTCCTCTGCTCTGGGAACGACAAGAAAACGCCTGACACGGAACACAACTTTTATATTGATTTCCGATGATCTCGAGTCCTGCTGTGCCCGAAGCTCCAAGGTGGCGCTGGGAAAATCACAGTCAATGATGACCTTGCCAAGAGCTGGGGCCGGCAAGTCGGCAGCTTGATCTCTCTCCGTCAGAGCCCTCCTGACCTCCCCCTTCTCTTCCTCCTCTGATTCTCCACAGCTTTCTTAGGAGGGTCAAGGCAAGAGAGGGCTCTCGCCACCTCCAGAGACACCCAGGCCCTCATGATGGGGAAAATGTCAGCTACAACCTTCCCTGAGATGCTTTTTTGAATTGGACCTGTGTGGTGGTTCATTTTGATTGCCAATTTGACAGGATCTAGAATCCTCTGGGGGATGAGGATCTGGGAAGGGAGGGAAGGGGAGGGGATGGAAGGGGAGGGGAGGGCAGGGGAAAGGAGGGGAGGGCAGGGGAGAAGAGAGAAGAAGAGGGGAGAGGTGGGAAAGGGAGGGGAGAGGAGGGGAGGGGAGGGGAAAGAAGAAGGGGAGGTAAGCAGAAAGGGAGGGGAGGGGAAAGGAGTGGGGAGGGGAGAGGAAAGGTGGGGAGGGGAGAGGAGAGGAGAGGGGAGGGGAGGGGAAAGGAAGGAAGGGAATGGGAGAGGAGAGAAAGAAATGGAAGAGGGGAGAGGAGGGGAGGGGAGGAGAAAGGAGAGGAGGGGGGGGAGGAGCTGCTCTCTAGTGAGCCTCCTTACAGAGTTATAAGCTTGTCAAGCAGTCAGCTGGCTGAAAGGTTTTTTGTACTACCTGGGTAGAAGTCACACAAGCATGTGGTAACATTGAGGCTTTTCAGAGACCAGCAAGGCTGGTTGCCCTCCAGTCACAGCCTCAAGGCCCACGCGCAGGCTCCTAGAGCAGGCAGGCTCTGAGCAGCCCCTTGCTGTCAAACCGTGGAATGGAGGTGGCCAGAGACCAGCCTTTGAAGAGACTTGCCTGTGTGACTTCTACCCAGGTAGTACAAACGAACGAGGTGTGCCAAGCCGAGATGTGTGAGGAATGTTTGTGGGATTTTAGAGAGTCCTTCGACCAGGTGTTCCCATGTGAGCTCCCTCCACCACAATCTCCCAGCTCCAGTCTGTGCTGTATAATAGTTACACTAAATAAACACACGCCCTCCTGGAAGGAGAGGGTCCTCAGGAAACTCACAGACATTCATTCACAAGGCTCCTGAGCTCCCCACCCTGGAGGTGGGGGAAGCAGTAATCCTTTGGGGAGAGGGGTCCTCAGTGGAGTCTTTGCCTGAAAGAAGTTCAGGGAATCCCAGGATGCATTTCTTCCACCACCGGTCCCGATGCTGAGGAGGGCTTTTCAGAGATGCTGTCTTGGCTCCCTTGTAGGGTAAATGAGAAATGCCTCCTACAGGCTCTGATATTGGAACCCCTGGTTTCCAGTTGGTCTACCCGGTGCAGCCTTGCTGGAGGAAGTCTGTCCCAGACGTGCAGGCTTTTGATTGTGTGGCCTTGCCCTCCTCCCGGCTCTCTCTGCTCTGAACATATCGTCTCCCAGCTTCCTGCCCCTGCCTCCATGCCTGCTGCTTGCTGCCAGGGTGGACCCTTAGCCCCTCGGAATCATAAGCCCAAATGAGCTCTTCCCTCTATTTGGGTGTGAATGGAAATAGACTTCCCTGGAGCAAAAAACACAGGAAGGTTTTACCCTGGAATGGGAGACTTGAAATGAGAGAGTTTGTCTCAGCAACAGGAACGTCCTCTTATCTTTCAGACACCTGCCATGATCAATGGCTCTGCTGAGGGAACAGGATGGAACTTGCTGCCTCATGTTAACACAGCTAGCTCCTTACCAACTGCAGCCATCTTCCAGCCCCCAGAAGGATAGCTGTGCTAATCATTTCAAACACGTAGGCGACGGAAACACCACAGTAAGACTCTTACTGGAACTGTAAAAGAACTTCAGATGTTTTGTTTGAAGCAGGTACTGACTTGAATTTTCTCCACACTGCCCTCCATAGCCCTGCCCCTTCTTGGTCCTGTTCCAATCCTGGCAGAATCAGAGACACGTGTCCCCAGTTCCCAGGGGCTAAAGAAAAGGCTAACAAATTAATTACACAAGAAAATTAAACATTTATTGAGGTCATATGGTAGAGTCAGATCTCAACAGACCAACCCTTCCACAGGAAACAGCTTTAAGTTCTGGCTAGAGACAAACTACCCAGAACTTTAGGAGGAAACAGGAGGCAGATTCAGAAGCCTACTCTCAGAGGGTAGGGCCAGCACACAATTCATGGCTCTCTTAGTTAGGGTTTTACTGCTATGAGCAGACACCATGACCAAGGCAACTCTTATAAGGACAACATTTAATTAGGGCTGGCTTATAGGTTCAGAGGTTCAATCCATTATCATCAAGGCGGGAGCCAGACAGGCATGGCGCAGGAGGAGCTGAGAGTTCTACATCTTCATCTGAAGGCTGCTAGCATTAGATTGGCTTCCAGGCAGCTAGGATGAGAGTATTAAAACCCATGCCTGCAGTAACACACCTACTCCAACAATGCCACACCTACACCAACAAGGCCACACCCACCCCAGTAAGGCCACACCTACTCCAACAAGACCACACCCACTCCAACAAGGCCACACCCACTCCAACAAGGCCACAGCTCCCAATAGCGCTACTCTCAGGTCCCGGCATATTCAAACCATCACAAGAGCTTTGAATGAGGTCAAACCTTGATCCCAATACAATGCCATGCAGGGGGAGCTCAGGTGGAAACTCTCATCGCTCTGGCCACAAATGCTCATGGAAGCCCTGCATTCTTCATCCAACCTCAGAGAGACCTGCAAACTGTCCAGCCCACTGCAGGAAGCAAGCAGCTAGTTACAAGAGCACGTGAGACTTCCCCACGGGCTCACATATGGGTAGTGGATAAGTCCTGAGTGAATGTGTATTATCGACACGAGCGTTGCCATGTCAGTGATGGAAACGTCTCCCCAGGTCAGGTCAGAAGGATGATGAAGCTTCCCTGGTCCAGGTCCTAATGTTGACAAATGGTTGGCCTTCAGCTAAAACCAATGTGTGCATAACTACCAACCTCAGCTTCCTTCTCCTGGATGACTTCAGCCTAAGATAACCCCCTACAGAGACCGCTCTCTACAGAGACCTCTCCCTACAGAGACTGCCTCCTACAAAGACCTCTCCCTACAGAGACAGCCCCCTACAGAGACCTCTCCACACAAAGACCTCTCCCTACAGAGACAACTCCCTACAGAGACAGACCCCCTACAAAGACCTCTCCCCACAGAGACAGCCCCCTACAGAGACTGCCCCCTACAGAGACCTCCTATCACCATTTGCTAACCTGCCTCTTCCTCTTCCTGCCTTCTATAATAAACACTGAGACCCTGGAGTGTTGGTGAGATTCCATCAGGGTACACATTCCATCTGATCCCAGCTTTACTGTCTGTCTGTCTGTCTGTCTGTCAGTTCTACATTCTCTGGATTCCCAAGTAGGTCGATGCCCCTGGCCCTGAGCTGGTACATTCTTTATAAGGCTACATAACCTTTAGGGAGGAAGCTCTGGCAAGAGGAATTAGGTCAGTGGGACAGATGTTTGACATCTGGCTCCTTCCTGTCAGGTTCTCTGCTTCCAGCCTGCCATTATGTGATCAGCTGTCTCATTCACCCACCATTACAGACTCAGCTGCACCCACCCTCCCCCCTTTACCCCTTCCCCCTCATCCCTCACCCATGCCCTGCCCTCCCCCCTTTCACCCTTGCCCCCACCTTCCCTACTGTGAGTGACTGAAATTTCCTTGATCCAGCTAACTTTGCCCGGGACAGACCTCTTTCTGGCCATCTTCAGCTCTTGGAAACTTCGAGTGACTTTTACTCCTGAGCCTGTGATGGCTGCCATCTTGGATTGCTGTCCCTCCACAGATCAGTATCTTAAAGCTGGCAACTGCTATAACCACAGGTGTGAGACAAAGGAAGCTTCTTGAATCTTCTCCGTGAAGGGTATGACGGTCAGGCTTCAGACTACCTAAAGTGAAACTCACCTGACAGCTTCTGTAGAAACACAGACTTGGGCTGTAAGAAATCACTGAGTCATAGACTTTGGGATGGGGCGAGTGTTTGTCTCAGTGCTGCGTTCATCTACCCATGTGATGTTTTTATTTGTGAGTTCATAAAATAAAGTGAGTTTTACTTTTAGAAGAGTCAGAGAGGTTGAAACAAGATCAATAGAAATCACCCGCTCTGAAGAATAAAATGTTGAAAAACGAAATGGGCTGAGCCTCGGGGCCTGGCTCTGAAATTCAAGGAACCAGGGCCTGGAGAGGGAAGGAGTAACAAAGTACTTTGTGATTGAAGCCAAGAGCATCACAAGTTAGGAAAATAATGAAGAATTCAATCCATCTGAAATCCTCAATGAAATTCAGCTGCCATGAGGGGGGGGATAGGGGGAAGGGGTAGGAGAGAGGGGAACAACTTAAAACCAACACAAAATAATCGACTGAAAGAACTGAGTTCAACTGTATCAGTAGTTACAATAGATATTGGCCCATTGTTTAAGAGGATTTAAGAATGGCGTCTTAGTCAGGGTTTCTATTCCTGCACAAACATCATGACCAAGAAGCAAGTTGGGGAGAAAAGGGTTTATTTAGCTTACACTTCCACATTGCTGTTCATTACCAAAGGAAGTCAGGACTGGACCTCAAGCAGGTCAGGAAGCAGGAGCTGATGCAGAGGCTGTGGAGGGGAGCTGCTTCCCCTGGCTTGCTCAGCCTGCTCTCTTATAGAACCCAAGAGCACCAGCCCAGGGATGGCTCCACCCACAAAGGGGCCCTCCCACCTTGATCACTAATTAAGAAAATGCCCACAGCTGGATCTCATGGAGGCACTTCCCCAACTGAAACTCCTTTCTCTGTGATAACTCCAGCCTGTGTCAAGGTGACGCACAAAACCAGCCAGTAAAAGATTCAAGGGGCTGGAAAGATGATTTAGCAGTTAAGAGCATATGCTACTCTTTTTTGTTTGTTTGTTTTGTTTTTCGAGACAGGGTTTCTCTGTGTAGACCTGTCTGTCCTGGAACTCACTCTGTAGATCAGGCTGGCCTCAGAACTCAGAAATCCGCCTGCCTCTGCCTCCCAAGCGCTGGGATTTAAGGAGTGCACCACCACTGCCCGACTGAGCACTTGCTGCTCTTAGAGAGGACCTGGGTCTGGTTCCCACGTCAGGTGCCGAGCTCCTGTTCCAATGGAGCCAACACCCTCTCCTGACCTGCATGGCCACCTGTACACAGTACGTGCACAAAGAGAGAAACATCATTAAAAAAAACTCTGAGAAGATTTAAGCAAGATTCAATATGCTATCTGACTGCAAGTACTTTATACAGAGACAAATTCAAAATTATAGAAAATATTTTGTGTGCCTAAAGAGTGGCCGGGTCGACTCTATAGAACACGTGGTTCAAGACGATGTGCTACTGAAGTAAAGAAGCATTTCAGAATGACAAAAGGGCCAGTTCACTGGGACGACATACTATCTCAATGTAATCCACCTGATTATCAGAGCATGAAAACCCACAGTGAATCAGCTAAGGAGATAGAGACCTCTCCCGTCATCACAGAACACAATAAAAACCCTTTCCCGCTAACTGTTAAAACAACTCAGCTTGGGATTGGAGACACAGCTTGGTTGTTAAGCGCACTCACAGCTCTCTCAGAAGATCCTGGTTCGATTCCCAGCACTGCCCATATTTGGGGGCGAGGGGGTCATGACCGTTCCCAGTTCCAGGGAACCTGGTGCCTTCTTTTACCCTCTGTGAGCTTAGCATGTGATTTGCACATATACGTGCACGCAAGGCAAAACACTCATTTTTTTCATATACGTGAAAAAACTCTCTAATGTGTGATCAGGTGTGTAAGTGACTTATCTTGCTACTGTGACACGAGAGGGGCCAAGGAGAGGCTCTAAAAAGAAGAGTTTGCTGTGGCTCAGAGTTTCTGGGTGTGGTCCACCCCGGCAGGGAAGTGTTGGTGGACAGAGCCTAAGGAGAGCTGGTGGCCACCTGCACCCACAGTTAGAGACCACACGGGCGATGCTGGTGCTCAGTTGTCCCCTCTTTATCCTTTGGTCACTCCAGAACTCCCTGACCCACAAGATGTCACCACACATTCAGGGTGCAAGTTCCCTCTTTAAAGTCACCAGCTAGAAAGGCTTTCACATATACACCTTGAAGTGTCTCCAGGTTTCCAAAATCCGGGTGAGTTGACAGTAAAGTGGACCACCCCGCCTGTAAAGACAAAAAGCTTACAATAGTATCAGCTGTTCCCACAGCTACAGAGTATCAAGCCCGGAAACTGCAGGCTACATCATCTTTTTCTAAAAGTTTGTCTAGGTAGACCTCATGCTAGGCTAGCAGCGAGTCTACATGAATTTTTAAAAGGACACTCTCGCACTACAGTATGTTTGAATCATACTTAAATTTACTGAGACACACAGGTTAAGCTTTGACATTCAAAAAAACGAAGCAAGACAATTTCTAAATAACCGTGGGTCAAATGAGAAGCTACAGAAATATTAAAACGAACAGAAATTTACACTTTAATAGTATTTAAAAAATGTAACATAAAATTTGGATTACCCAGCTGAGCAGTGCTTGGGAAGAATTTTATCCTTTCAAAGGCTTGTATTGCCTTGAAGAACGATCTGGAATTGGCTGTATTAGTTACTCTTCTGATCGCTACGATAAAATACCTGACAAAAGTAAGGTGAGACAGGAACTTTCTTTCTTTTAGCTGAGTATGCATTCACCATGGTGGGAAAGGCACCACAGCAGAAGTGTGAGGTGCTTTTAGCTTAGAAAACACGGAGTCCAAAGGAAAAAGATCTGCAGCAGAAATCAATGAGCCACAGAGCCCCCTCCCTGCGAGGAGTCTGGACATGGCTTGCGAAGGGCTGATGCTGTAAAGTGTGACTATAAAGGCAAGAGGAGTACCCTCAGCTGTTTCTGTGAGGATGTGGCAGGGTCTTATCTCCATACCTCATTCTAGCCTCTGTGAGGAGCCAGTTCTGAAGTACCAGATAACAGCGGTCCCGTTCAGTAAAAGCTTTATCTCAAGCCACTGCCCCTCCCCCATGGCCGCCGGCCCCTCCCCCCGTGGTCATATGCCCCACCCCCATGGCCATATGCTCCTCCTCCGTGGTCGCATGCCCCGCCCTCATGGCCACATGCCCTTCCCCCTGTGGCCTCATGCATGCCTGGCCCTGTGGCCACATGCTATGCCCCCGAGGCTACATGCTCTGCCTTGTAACCACATGCCCCACCCTAACCCGCATACTCCTCCCCTGTGACCACATGCTCTGTCTTGTGGTGGCTTGCTCCACCCCCTGTGATCTCATGCCCTGCCCCGTAGCACATGCCCCTCCCCCATGGCCACATGCCCCACCCTGTGAATGCTTACCGGGCCCATGCCCTGTCCCCGTGGCCACATGCTTTGTCCTGTGCTCACATGCCCCTCCCCTGAGGTGCTTGGGATTCTGGAGGGCACTTGATCAATGGATCTCACAGTCTGTTTTTGGCCAGCATCTGCAGTGCGGTCCCAGGTCACCACAGCTGTAGAGTGGCACACAAGTACTCTCTACCCACTCTCTGCTCCTGTGTGTTTCAGGGCACAGAGGTGAGTAAGAACCTCCAGGGGAGATGCTACTGAGCCCCAGAGTAAAGTGTGGCCTGCCTGGAAAGGGGCTCTGCAGGTTGGAGGGATGGCAGGGGTGGGTGAGGGGAGCTGGGGTTGTCACTTTGGGTTTGTAGCAACTTGCTGAGCAGAGGCAATAGCTGTGTGGATTTGGGTACCCACACACCCATCCTCTGTCCAATGGACTCTGGCTTCCCCCACCATGATCTGTATCACCCCGTAGGTCCGTGTTTGAATACGTGGTCAGTAGAACTGTTTGGGAAATATTGGGCGTGGCTTTGTTGGAGGAGGTGTGTCACCGTGGGCGGGCTTTGAAGTTTGAAAAGATACAGAGCCCTAGCAGGGACTGGATCGGGCCGCACAGAGGCTAGCTAGCTCTATTCAGCAAGGCGAAGAATCTCCTTTGACCCCTAAGCCAACTTTGGGGGTTGGGCTGTGTGCAACCTTCCCTGCCCTCCCCCCAAAAAAGCAACCGTCCAGGCGACGCTCGTACAAATTGCAGAGATGCATGCCACGTGACCCCAGAGATGCTGGAGAGGTCACAGATAGCCTGTTCATCTGTCACGTTACACAGACTCATTAAACTGCCCCTTCCTCAGCAGCGGGAAGCTGAGCCGCAAGTCCCCGAAAGACCCCGACCCCTCATTGCTTGGACATCTCCCCGAGGACTGCGTTTCTCATTTGCCAAGTTGTGTTTTCATGGAAAATAAAACTCTTGATGGATTTCTGAGCGCTCGCTCCCAGCTGCCCACTAAAGGGAACATTTACGATTCACTTAATTTGGGTTGTGTCTCAATAATGGAAATAACTGGATCGTGCTCACGCCCCAGAGACCGCACGACCACAACAGGCTGACACACAAGCTGCTTGATTGAAAATAATGAATCAGCCTCCAAATGGCCAGACCCACAGCCAATTTCCACACAGCCGATATGGACCGCAGAGGACAGCAGTGTTGCGGCTCGCCCATCCCCAGGATGAACATTTTTAATCAAAGGAAATGCTTAGCCGGCTCCAGTCCAGCCGAGCCAGAGCCAACGAGGCCGGATCCCAGGATCAAGGTTGCGAGAGCGGCTGAGGCTGGTCCACCGAGGCTCTGGGAGGAAGCCAGGCTGGGCTGCAGCGCGCGCTGGGGCTCCTCAGCAAGAGTGTGCCGGTTAGTGCGGCTGTGTCTTCCCTTTCATCTGTTTCCCTTGGAGAGACGGAGTGGAGTAAGGAGGACTGAAAAGGGAGAGCCAGGGCTCCCTGACATCAAGCTACACTTTGTAAATTAAGCTTCAAAGAGAGACGTGACAGGCTGCTCCATCCACAAAGACACACGAAGCCGGGACTCGCTTAGCAAAGATCAACGGGTAAAGAGTCCAGAATTGGGCCATGCTGGTTTTCCTCGACCTCCTCAGTGTGCAATCTGGGAGGATTATCGCCTCAAAGCTCCCGGGGTGGAGTTTTCACTGTCTTAATTCCGTGTTTAGACTTGTTCTTGAGGAGAGAGAAAACGTTCAAAGTCCACGTGGGCCCGGGACGAGGAAGCTACCAACTCCTCGGAGCTGAATAGAGGAACCCCCGACCCAGAGGGCGTTATTCCTCAGAAGGTGGGCCACACAGCCAGATCTGTGTCCCTGCACATGTAGGACCACTCCATGAGTCAGCTGCTAGAATGTTCCCTTCACCTTGGAGAAAGGCCCAAGGGGTCTGGCACTGTCACCTTAGACATCACCTTGCCTCTCTCGGGGCCTGCACTGGCCCCAACACCCAGGACTCTAGCTGGCTGGCTTCCATGTGGCCGGGTTTGAATGCCTCTCTCTAAGAAGATAGGGCCCTTCTAGACTACAGGGAAGGCTGAGGCCCCTCTCACGCACACTTTTGATGCTGTAAAAATACCAGATACAACTCGGTGAATTGGGATGTTTGCTCCCAGCCAGTTAGTGATCTGACTGACACCCTCTTGCTCTTGTGAGCATGTAGAAGAGGTGCCCCATGAGAGATCACAGGGACCCGCCTAGCCTCCCCCTCGGGTAACAAGCCTGAGCTTTGGCTCCCGGTGGCCACGTGTGACTCTCCCTTCTGGAAGCTCTCCCTGACATTGTCACTGCCTTATACAAAAAGTCACGAAGTCATTGTCCAGGAGCCACGCAGGGGCAACAAATCCAAAGCTATAGTGAGAATTCTGGAATCTTGGTTTCTTTAAAACAAAACAAAAACAAAGAAAAATCAAGCCGGGCAGTGGCGGCGCCCGCCTGTAATCCCAGCACTCTGGGAGGCAGAGGCAGGCGGATTTCTGCGTTCAAGGCCAGCCTGGTCTACAGAGTGAGTTCCAGGACAGCCAGGGCTACACAGAGAAACCCTATCTCAAAAAAAAAAAAAACCAAATCCAAAAATCCAAAAACCAAAAACACAGAAATATTATGTTTTTGCTTTAATCCTAGGAGTGGGGATATGGGCCTGCTTCAGATTGTCCACAGCAGCTGACTATAATTTGCCTCAAGCTCTAAGGAGGGGGTGGGGGGCTCGATTTTGCTAGCTGGAGATGGTTTCTGGGATTGTGTGGCATTCGGGTTTCTAGGAACTTTTCAGAGGGCCCTGAGAGGGGGATTTGGGTTGTTGGTTGCTTGTTGCTTGTTTGCTGTTGGTTGTTGTTAGTCACGGTTTGTTAAGTGGTCCTGTGCAAAGAAAAGGGAGGAGGAAGAGGAAGAGGAGGAGGAGGAGAGAAGAAGAAGAAGAAGAAGAAGAAGAAGAAGAAGAAGAAGAAGAAGAAGAAGAAGAAGAAGAAGAAGAAGAAGAAGAAGAAGAAGAAGAAGAAATTGGATAGTCTGATGGCAAAGATCAAACTTTCCCCAAGGAACTCAAAGCCCCTAATCAGCAGGAAGTAGTGTAACAATAATGTCACCCCCTTTCCTTTCTATACTTTTTTCTCTCCTATCTAGTATTACAGGGTTAAAAGGGTAGAAGAAGAAAGAACCCACAAAATAGCAAAAGACAGCTACACAAACCTCTTACTACATGGGGACAGAAATGGGGCAAATCCTGCCTAAGATGGTGCCCAGTGACATCTGCAGACGTCATCCTAATTCTTTTGAGAGTGGTGTGTATCTTCAGGGTGGAATGAAGGAAACAGTGTGGGGGCAAAACTTTCTAAATAGGAGCAAAAACCATCCCAAGAGCCCTGCCTTGCTCCCCGGAAGCCCCGCCCCGGAAGCCCCGCCCCCAAGTCCGCTCTTTCCCGACCTCCCACCCTCCTGCCCCCCAGAAGCCCCTGCCCCAAGCCTTGTTCCCCTGGAAGCCCTGCCTGTGATCTCTCCTGACATGACCACCCAGTCTCTAACCACACAGTATCATTCCGTCCTCACTTCCTCACCTGCTAAGGAGGACTCTGGCCTCTCTCGTAGCCAATGGAGATGCGAGACTCCGTCACCCATGGGAGACTCCGTCACCAAATTTTGCGCACACACAGTGCAGATGCTGGGGTGGGGTGGGGGCTAGTTGTGGTAGTTTGAATACGAAATGACCTCATAGACTTATGTGATTGGACACTTGGTCCCTATCCATCCCTGCTAGAGGAAGTGTGTCACTTGAGGGCTGACTTATAAAGAGAGGGCTTGGGGGTGGGGCTTCCAGGGGCGGATCTTCTGGGGGAGCAAGGCGGGGCTTCTAGGGGGGCAGGGCTTCCGGGGGGCAGGGCTCTTGGAATGGTTTTTGCTCCTCTTTAGAAAGCTTTGCCCCTATGCTCTTTCCTTATAATAACCTTGCTCCCCTCTCCCTCCTCCCACCCTTCCTTTCCTCTTCTTTTCCCTCTCCACATCCTTTGTGCAGATGACACGGGATCAGCCAGCGTCCTGTTCTGCCTGCCTCGGTGTGCTGCTTGCTGCCAGCCCTTCCAGCCGTGATGCTCTCCGTCCCTCTGGAACCAGAACAGATCCTTTCTTCCTTGGGTTTCTTTTGCCCATGGTGTTTTGTCACAGCAACGGGACAGTGACTAATGTGCCCTGGCATCACATCACATCACATGGCCACCATTGTTGTCCTGCCTAAGAGGAGGCTAGTCACTCACCAACAGCCTATGGATTTATCCACGGGCCGGTGCAGAAGGCCACATCTCCGAGACTGTCTCTAACTGGCCTTGGCCAGCGAGAGGGAGACCAAGCTCACAGGAGGCAGGGGAAGGAGAGATGGGCATCCCCTTGGCCCCTCCTTTTCTTCCTGGGTGCGCCCTTTAGCAGCATCTTTGTCCCTCTGTCAGGCCTGTCGTAGTAAATGCTTAATCTGGGGTTTCTACCCCATCTAGGATCATTCAGTTCCCAGATGAAAGACACAGAGCTTTTATATTTATAATAAGCCTTTAATGCCCTGGAGTTGGGCAGATATCTACCCTCTCAGCTACTGGAATCTACGTCCCCTCAGTAATCCTGACTTACAACGTGCCATGGTCCATCTGGGCAGCTCTTAACTCCGACCGGCCAGGCCTTGTGGCTGTGTTTTCAAGATTCTTACCCCATGGCATCGTCTCTCACCATCTTCTGTCTCTTCCTCATCTCCTGCCACAGACCCCAAGACGGGACCAAAACTCCATCCCTCTCTCTTCTGCCCAGCTAGAAGCTGCAGGGGTCTTTATTCACAATCAGGGATAACTGGGGTGGGGGTGGGGGGCAAGGTTACATAGTCTCTGGGGGCAACCAGGACCAGTATTTACAGCACATAGCAACAGATCAAACCTGAACACAGGCCCCTGTCCAGGATGACAGTAAAACTATGTCCTGCTCATTCCTTCAGACTGGCCTGTACCTCCCAGCCAACATGTAGCCTCCCGGTGTCTGGACCTTTGTTCCCAGGACTGCCTCTCAATCCCGAGGGCCCTGCATCAGAGCAGTCTGCTTCGAGTTATGCCTGCTCCATTCAGAGGAGGGAATAGCTAGGAGGAGCCAAGCTGGAAGCTCTCCTGGCCATCCCAGCCAGCTCCTTCCTCCCCTCTCTGAGATATCCGTGAGATTTGGAGACTCCTGCCTAGTTACCAGGTCACTTGAGGCTTGGCTTCTTGTGTTTTCTGAAAGCCACAGCAAAGGAGAGAGAGGGGGAGGGAGAGAGAGAGACTCCCTCCACTAATAAAATGCCTAGAGAAGGTGGACACAAATCAAAGCCCTGGGAAACAGCTGGCTCTCTGTTCCGGGGTCTTGCCCTCGCCAGCAGGGTGAGTCCCATGGCCCCATATACATTATCTGTCCCAGCACCTAACTCTCTGTTCCTCTTCTTTCTTCGACAAACCCCTGAACCAAAAGGTCAGCAGGGAACAGAGGCATCCAGAAGCACCCTGCCGTGTCTACACACCCCAAAGGTGCTGTGAGGCCTGCTCAGATCTGAAGGGACCCAAGCCTGCTGCAGCTGGGCTGGAGACTGACAGCTAGGAGAAGGGCCCTGTCATTGTCCCCAAGTGCCGACATCAGCTGGACAGCTTCCTTACTAATTGCCTGGCAGCCCCGCTCTGCCCTCAGCTGTCTAAGATGAGTGTTTCCGATGTCTTATTTCAAAGCACGTCCCCTTGACTGCTTAATTATGCAAAGGAGTCTGTTTTCAAACCTTCACAGCCTGATGGTTTGGGTCGGGTGAACTCCTCAGTCGGCGTCCAAATAAGGCATGTTGAGATACAGCCGCCATTGATTTTGTACTGACTCCCAACATGGCTGGGCTCCCACCAGGACTTGTCAATATCGCCTGGATGGCACAGTATTCATTATTGGGAGTAAACTGTCTTAATTTCTACTAACCTGTGCTTGATTTTTTCCAGCAGACGATGGCCAGTATGATAAGCTGTGCTGACTGTGTGATTTTATCATGAAAGGAGACACCAGAAAGACACAGAGGTTGACGGCATCAGGGTCTGACCTGTTCGTCCCTCACAGGCTGTGGAGACATTCTGTACTGAGTCAGATCTTGGTATCTTGTGTCACTATGACAGAATATCTGAGGTCAGGTGGTGTATAAAACACAAGAACTGCCTGACACCCAAGGTTGTCCTCTGAACTCCACACACATGTGCTCTGGCTGGTGCATGGGTGTATACACACACACACACACACACAAATACACACACTATGAATGCATACTTTCAAACATCCCTGAAAATATAGCAGTTCTCCAGTGATCCTCCCCCTCCAGCCAGGCCCCGCCTTCCAGTGTCTGCCACCTCCCCATGATCCATTCAGCTGTGAATTCAACAGTGTAATCCAACAATCCATTGATGGATCAGAGCTGAATATGTTGCAGATGGAGCCTCAACAGACAGCCCCCAGGGTACACATCTCCTCAAAACAGTGTTGGCATTGTGTCTGTTGTCTCTCCATCACCTGCCTCCCAGTCATCCATTTATCTCTCACCTTCTCTGCATTTGGTGATATGTTATGTGTATCTGTATGTCTAGCCAGCTGGCCAGCCATTTCTCTAACTAGTGTGAACACACACACGGACACATACACATTCTCTCACATGCGCACACATACACATACACACAGATGCACATACATACACGCATACATACATACATGCATACATGCATGCACATATACACACACATGCACACACGCACATGCACACACACATACATGCACATATACATATACACATGCATGGATGCACACAGACACAGAGACACACACACACACACACACACACTGCAGTCTCTTAGCAAATCTTCCCATCTTGGAGACAGACCCACAGCCATCACTTCCTGTGGCATCCACACGTCCCACCCCATCCAGTGTTTCCTCACCTGCACCCACATCTCTAGCAGTGTGCGCTCACCTCGAGGCCAGCGTGCCTCTCTCATTCTGAAGTCAGTGTCCCCCCTCAACAACTGAGTTCCAGCGCTTTCCATCTCAGCTGGGCACACCAGCATTCTCCAGCACAGGAGCCTCCCGTCCCGTCTGCTCCCAGATCCTTCTGGAACTCTCTCTGCTCTGGCTGCCCTGTCCACAGACATAGCTGCTCCCCCTCTGGGCTTTGCAGTTGTTGTCTCCTGGGATGCCTCTCTTTGGGTGCCTGTGTGAGCCCCACCCATCCCCTCAGATGTGTACCACACCTCTTTCCAGAACACAAGCCTTCCTCCGTTCCCTCACCCACCTCTCTCTTTGTCTCCATACATTCAAAGTCTAAGCCGGACAAGAGCCAGAGCAGCAAATTCGTTTAAAGATCAGGCAGGCAACTGTGAACCCTTCCTGTTCTTCGAAAAATCTTGATGATGTGAATTCCTTTAACCCACAACTGCCCCCTCTGCATCCTGCCGCAGAGAGACAGAAAGATGAGAGTAGGCACACAGTGTGACTACACATCATGTGCGCACACTGTGATCCTGGGAATGGGCCCCACTCAGTGTGATTGGTGAGCAGGGGGCAAATGTGGAGGAAGACGGGGGAGCGGGTTTCTATTAGCATCTCACAGGAACTTTCCTGAACTGTCTTGCAGGGTGTGAATGGTTCTGACTCACCTGAGCTTTCACCTCAGGGAATGTGAGAGACTAAGTCCCTGAGGTCCTCCTCAGAGACACCCTGTCAGTGCTGGGTCAGATGTGCACATCTGGATAAATTACCACCCAGGGCTCAGGAGAGGGCTGAAGAAGAAACAGTGCCACCAAGATACAAGCAGCCAGCCCAGCAAAGGGCTCTTTCAGCCTGTGCCCGTCTGTGTCTGCAGACTGCGCGCGTGTGTGTGTGTGTGTGTGTGTGTGTGTGTGTTGGTGTGTGTCAGTGTATGTGTCAGTGTGTGTGTGTGTGTCAGTGTATGTGTCAGTGTGTGTGTCAGTGTGTGTCAGTGTATGTGTGTCAGTGTATGTGTCAGTGTGTGTGTCAGTGTGTGTGTGTCAGTGTGTGTGTCAGTGTGTGTGTGTCAGTGTGTGTGTCAGTGTCTGTGTGTTTGTGTATGTGTATCGGTGTCTGTGTGTATATACAAAGCTCACTGTGCACATCTGTCTATATCTCTGTCCATGTGTCTGTTGCATGTATGTGGATGTGTGTTTGTGCACATACATGAGGTACTATGCACACGCTCATCCCAACAAACCTTTGCTCAGTCCCGCCAGGAAATGGTACCAAGCTGTTACCAGCAAGGAGCTTCACACAAGCATCGCCTGCTTGAACAAGGGCTGCTGCCATGCGGATCTCGGGTTTGCTGGGAGCTCTTCCTTCCTGGTGCCAGTCTATGGTGATAGCCAAGAATGCCAAGGTCGCTGAGAGGAGGGATGGCCAAGGGAGACATGTTGGTGTGCTGAGAGAATGGGGTGGGCCTTGAGGAGGGAAGAAACAGCTGGAGAGTATTCAATCACCAGGCTGACCTGGGGACTCTGCCCCGAGAGTGTGTCTCCGGCCCTCCACGGAAAGCTTTCCAGACTGTGGGCCGCGGGGTAACATGCCTGCAGATGTCCGTGACGATGGCTTCCATCATGAGATTGGAGTCTCTCTGTGCTCATCGCCTCCTGGAAATTCAGCGAGATTCCATGGTGCAGCTCTGAGTGAGCCCACAGAGGGTCTGGTTTTAATGTCTGCCCAGTCGCTGCATAACCACACTTCATCCACGCATCTGGTGCGGTTGGATGTGCACAGTGTGCCAGGCACTGAGCCAGGAGGGGCCAGGAAACAGTGGTGACAAAGGCCGGCCGCTTTCCTGGCTTCAAGGAGGAAGGGGCCTTGGGATTGGCCAGCACACCGACAAGGCTATCCTCTGGTCTTTTCCAGTAACGGGAAAGATCCACCATTTCAACCAGGCCTCATTCTATATCAGCATCTCCCTGGAAAGAGCCCACAGGGCATTGCTACTGGACAATGGACAGAAACTTTCATAGCCTATTCATATACTACATGCCTCACACCTTGTCCGACGTCACAGAGCCTGTGGGTCATGTGGCCCAGGTGCTGGCCCACGGTCACAGCTTGGCTGGCAGCTTCTGCACCATTTGCTGAAGGAGAGACAAAATGTGCTCTTCAGTGTGGAACATGCTGCCCTCCTGGAACTGATGCTCTCAGTCCATTACTCTCTCTTTGCTGGAGGATGGCTTGAAACCAAAGCCTCCCCCACAGGCTCATGGGTCAGAACTCATGGACCTCATCTGGTGGCGCTGTTTGAGGGGGACATAGGGCCTTTAGGAGGTGAATTCTCACTGGTGGTCTCACTGGGTTGCTGGTTTATAGCCTGCTGTCTGTGCCTATTCTAGTCTCTGCTTCCTGATCCGCCCTGGTGTAAACAGGTGCCCTCGTGTCCCTGCTGTCATGCAGTTGGCAGCTGTTCCCACTGCATGCCTTTCCCATCAGGACGCCTCTGCTCTCACACCTGGAGCCAAACTAAGCCAGTTCTCCCTTAACACAGGCCAGGTGACAAGGCTGTCCTGTGCTTTGCAGAAACTATCTTGGCCTGACCCAGGCCACCGGAGCCAAGGACATTGTTGATATGGAGGACCACCAAACCTTAAAGAGAAGCCCTTTTATTTTTCTCCAGTGCACAGATCTGCCAGGGACACAATGCCCTCCAACTGCCCCTCTGAGAGTAGTACGCCATTGATGAAGTTGGTTTTCTGCAAGACACAGATGCACAGATCCTCTGAGAATGTGGTGTCAGTGCAAACAAACACTGAAGAGACCGTGGCCCCCTGAAGTGAATTTGAACCTCTGCTCATCCATCCTGGGGAGAAACAAAGACTTCCTGCAGTGTACAGCGGCCGTCAGGACAGCACAGTAATGTGATCCTAGAAGGCTGAAGTTTCCAGGGGCTCAAGTCTCCCTACAAAGTATGGTACAGAAAATAGTCGAAAATAGTTGTGTAGGTAGTTGCAGGAAAGCAGAGAGTTTAGTAGGTGGGGGGTTGGGCTGGAGGCTGACTGAGCTGCTCACACACAGCCTGGCTGCAGGAGAGGGCAGGGAGAGAGAAAAGGTTGAGTCTCTTGTCTGTGGTAAGCATTTAGTAAAGTAGAAACTTAAGGGTTTTTTCAGAAAGTCGGTAATGTCGGATGGTGTTTTGCTGGAGCAAACACTTGAAGGAACATTGCCTGAATTCAGTAGACACAGGTGAAAGGATGTTCCGTTAAAGCAAGCGTGTGAAAAGACATGTGAGGAAGGGTTTTGTTGTTGTTGTTGTTGTTGTTAGCAACATAGATGTATTGGCCTGTCTTATATTGTGTAGTTGAGCTCCTTTTGCCAGGACTTCATAGAGAGAAACTCTCCAAAAAGTTTTTGGTGGTATGTCTCTTTTTTTATTCCTTGTTGATTCCTCTGACTGGAGGCCGATGGGCAGAGTGGCATCAGCTGGGACAGACCGTGCGTGCGGAGGCCCGTGATATTCGGAGGGAATATAAACAACCTGGGCCGACCCTGACAGAGGCTGAGCCTGGGTGGCTTACAGAGCTAGCTGTACAACGCTTGTTTTTCTTGCTTCTTCTCTGATCTTCACTTCCAAGAAAGGCAGAGCCAAGAACTTGTCCTGGGGGCTGGGCAGTGGTGGGCACACCTTTAATCCCAGCGCTTGGGAGGCAGAGGCAGGAAGATTTCTGAGTTCAAAGTCAGCCTGGTCTACAGAGTGAGTTCCAGGACAACCGGGGCTACACAGAGAAACCCTGTCTTGAAAAAAAAACCGTCTTCTGGTGTCCCTGCTGCTGGCTCTTCTGAGGCTGAGGCCTGGCTGTCTCTGCTAGATTGTGCCATCCATGCTGATTCCTGTTTGCTATCCAGACTCTACAGAACTGGATTGCTGGTATATCTGTAAAGTGTTTACGAGCGGATAGAGCTGCCTCTGCAAACCTGTGAACTGAACTGTCAATTTCCAGACAACACAAACAGGAGCTGCTCCAAAGAACCTTTCTAAACAGGTCCACTTCCCCTGTATCCTTTCTTTCCCACTACCTCTGGTGGGCAGTGGGCTACAAGGGAGGTTAGAGCATTTGAGAATGCTCATTAAAAATAGTCTTTAAAAAATTGTAATGGCAGTTTATGGGTTCTTAACATACCGTCTGCCTCTCCTGAGTGTTTGGGTTGGAGGGGGGATCTCTGAGCGTATTCCGTTGGCTGAAAAAGCTCAGGTGTGCAAAGGGTTTCCAACGCGCTCCTGAGGGTGGCTTCTGTATTCTGGGATTTCCTCCTACACTGTTTCCTAGCCTCCCCTCCCCTGACATACACCAACCCCACAGAGCAGCCCCAAGCCCACACCTTTTTCACGGTGTAAGTTACTCGCCAACAGTATCCGGACTCCGTCTGTCTTCTGCACCAGTGTGAGAAGTCCAACGGAGGTTTAAGGAGACTGTCCCCGTGTCCCTTTAGCTCTTAGCCATGGCTTCCAAGTCCCTGGATGTGACAGTCTCTGGTTCCTTCATGACCACAGGCAGGAAGCTTTATGAAAAGACTTATCTGTCGGGACCTTCCATACCGGAAGAACTCCTGTCCCTGTGGCTGTGGAGGAGGGGACTTCGACAGCCCAGGTGAGGCAAAAATCCAAGCTGTGGAAACAACTAATGTATGTGCAGCCAAGTGCAGGCTTGTGGCTGGGAGGGGGTCTCAGAGCAGCCCTGTGCTGGCTGAGCAGACATTACCCAGCTGAGCACACTGCACAGCTCCACCCGCTCCTGACTGAAATAGCCGGGGAAATGTGTCCCTTTAACAGCTCCCATGACTGTCAAGCCTGCTGGCCTAGAACTATCCTGTCACTCACGCAGCTGAAGATCTGAGAGTCTCTGTCATGGCCACCCAGAAATCCTGGGTGGGAGACTGTCTCTGCAGCCTGGGGGTCACCTTGCCAGGACCTCTCCACAGTACTTGCCTGCTGATATCAGCCGACAGCAGGAAGAAGGACTCGGTCTCCTCCACAACTGCAGGTGGCTGGTGCGGAAGAGGCCTCTGGGGCCCAGAGACCAGATTCCACAGCTTCCTCGCCCATGGCCGTGAGATCAAATCCTGGGCTTCCTTTGGAGAACTCCCTAACGTCCATCTGCTCACACTCTGACACTCCTCAGCTGCTGTGACTGCCTCGGCCAAGTCAAAATCAAAGCCATTAGCTGGATAATTGCTCTAATGAGAGCAGGGATGAATCACCAAGACAGCTCTCATCCTGGAAGGGCCAAGCAGACAAGTTTCCTGGCGGCTGCTCACGGAATCCCCGCTTTCCCTCTGTGCCCTGTGTGAGCCTTGGGGTGTTGATCATGTGACCAGAAAACTAAACAAACAAACAAAAAAATACAATGGTGACTTTGGTTTTTTGGTTTTTAAACCCAGTTATGAGCCTGAGGAATGGTGATAACCAGAACGACAGGGGATAGACCAGGGCAGCCGCACCATGTGCCAAGAGTTGAACTGCCTGTCAGAGAATCACCGACTTTGCATCTAAGAGCATCAGAGTCGTGTAAGCTTTCAGTAAAGTCACGGTGTCTACCTCATCCAGAGGCTTGCATGGTTAACTGAGATAATATGTGAAAACAACCGAACAATTCCTAGCACGCAGGCATGCCCGACAGACGGTGACAGGCACAGTCGTAAATGTATTGTTTTAATTAATATACCAATTCGCTGGCAAGGAAAGCACTGGGCAAGCTCACACAGTGGAGAATAAGCCAGCGTGGAAGCGGTCAGAGCACTCTGTACTCGCGGTGGTTTAGCCCGTGACAATGGGGAGGAGAGTTCTGGCAAGTGAGACCCTGTCTGCGGGGACTGGTGCACGAGGCTGTTTGGGTCTCTAGGGGAGATCAAGATGGTGGAACAAAGCAGTCTGGGAAGGAAGGAGTCCGGTCTTTGAGATTGGTGTAAATGCTGAGGTTTTGAAGTGTTCATGGATGAGAAATGCAAACTTGGATCTTGTTTCGGGCACTTGAATCGTACGTAGAGAGGCTGGAAGCAGAGTAATGGAGCAGAGGGTCTGGGACCCGCTTCGTGGAGACGCGAAACAGTAAGGGTTCTCCAGCACTTCCGGTAAGGAACAGGGCTGAAGGCCGGGTATGGCTGTCCCGTGGATTGGAGCAGACAGAGGTCGGGGTGGGAGATCTGGAGCTTGGAGGCACTGAGCTTGTTCTGTTATAGAAGAGTAATGGCGAGCCCATGGGAGGCTAGATGTGTTTGGATTCCAAATGTTTACAGCTGACCCTCGCTCGAGGCACGCCTGGGTCACACAGCTGGGACAGAACCCAGAGCAAGTGTGAACCAGCCCAAGGGGAAACGCTCATCCAAGCCCCTCAAGAACATTAAAAGTGAGCACTGGGGGACAGTTTACTTTCTGGGTCCTTAGCCATCTATCTAATGGAACGAAGTCCAAGAGTCTTTAAACAACTTTTTAAAAATAATGCAAGAAACCCCAGCTCTGTGCCATACAAAATTCACAAAAACTTGCCCGAGGCTATAACTCAAAGCCAGAATAAAAAAATATTATGAGACATACTAGTGATTTAAAAAAACAAAACAAAACAAAACAGAGGGTTGTATACCCATCCCAACAAGTTGTAATTCTCCCAGAAATACAAGGTGGGTTTAGCATCAAACATTATGTGGCAAATGTGTAAGACAGCCTAGGACTAGAACTCGGGACTGAGCATGCTCACAGAGCCTCAGCTTAATACACGTAGCACTTATAAAATAAGACATCCTCTCCAGAGGTTATCTCAGGGACTAAAATGAGGGACTACCTTAATCAAAGAAAGGTAATCCGTTTAAAAACAAACCCACGGGGGCTGGGAAGATGGCTCAGTCAGTTAAGTGCTTCCCATACACGCATGAGTACCTGAGGCCCGCAGCATTGACCATTGGTCCCTCACACACACATACATATATGAGCATGTACATTCGTGAACATTCCCACACATGAACGCGTACTCACAGACAACAAATCTACATATAATATTGATGGCAGCGATCTGAATGCCTTTATAAGTGCATAAAAAAAAAAAAAATCAAGAGAGTGGGCCTGGAGAGGCGGACCAGCGTGTAAGGGCAGAGGACCCAGGACTCTGGTTCAATTCCCATCATGCACAGCGTGTCTCACAACTGTGCCTACAACTTCAAGAGATCTTGAGCCCCCTTCTGGCCTCTGCAGGAACTGCATTCTCAGGGTGCGCATGGATGTATGGGGGCTAAACACTCACAGGCATACAAGTTTTTCTTAGTTAAAAATCAAGGGCGTCAGCTCTCACTGCTTCTATTCAGCATCGTCGCTGGATGCTCTGGCCGAATGTTTCTTTGAGGAAGAGGAAAAGGAGCATGCAGAGAGTAAGAGACCAGACCTTCTCTGTTGGGCAGGCACGCGCCCTTGTGTATGGGGAAGGCTGAGGCCTATGGTTCCTCAGTGAGTCCAGCACTACTCTCCTGTGGTAAATGGAGAGAAGACACTGGAGGAAGCATGCTTCGCCACGAGGCCTCAGTACACAGTTGTTGCTGCAGATGCCCTACTGTGACCTGACCAACCTTCTAATCCCAGTTCTGAGGCAATCTCTTTTCTACTCCCTGCAACCCTCTCACCGCCCCCCCCCCACAGCCTCCCTCCTTGCAGTCCCCTCACAGTCCCCTCACAGTCCCCCACAGTCCCTTCACACCTCCCCTCACAGACCCCTTCAACCCCCTCACAGTCCCCTCATCCCCCACAGCCCCCACAGCCACCCTCATAGATCACCACAGCTCTCCTTAGCCCCCTTCACAGCCCCCTCAGCTCCCCTCACAGACCCCCCCTCACAGACCCCTCAGTCCCTGAACACACACACACACACACACACACACACACACAGCAGTGTGCTTAGATGCAGTTACAGGAAGCCTGTGGGACAGGAGCTTTCTCTCCTGTGTGTTTCCTTCAGATCCTCAGATCATCTGCCTCCTCCCCACACCTTCCTTTGAGATTCTGACTTTTCCGATTCCTGGGTCATGCTGTCTCTCCCCCGTACCTGCTGGGTGCTCTGTGTGATATAGCAGGTGCCTTAGCGCTGGCAGCTGGTTGTTTAGATCTTGTATCTCTCCTAATCATGAGTGTAGTCGTTGTGAAGGATCCCAGTTAAAGCAGACGCGGACCACGCCCTTAAAGGACATCGTCCATGAAAACTCACAAGAGGAGAAGAAGCAAAAGCATGCTGGAGAGCTGGCTGAGTGAGCCTGCCAAGCTTCAGAGGCTCCAGTGCTCACACCCACCTTGAACTCCAGTCTCGGGAGACCCCGGGCCCTCGTCTGGCCTCCATGGATAGCAGAAAAGCACATGGTAGGCAGACATCCAGGAAAAAACACCCATACACATCAAATAATATATTTTAAAAATAAAAACAATGCTATCAAATACCACCAAAAATTCAAGGGAGAGCTGGGCTCAGAGACACCACAGTGGTTGAGTACTCACTGCTCTTGCAAAGGACCAGAGCTAAATTTCCAGGTCATTAGCTCACAACTCTCTGTAACTCCAGCTCCAGGAAAGAAAGCCAACACCTGTTGCATCCATGTGTGTATGTGTACACACATGCATACACACATACATGCACATGCACACACATACATGCATTTATGCATGCACATGCATGCATAAGCACACAAACATGCACATGCACACACATAAACACATACATATACATAACATACATGCACATGCATGCATACAAACACACGTGTGCACATAAATACATATACATAATATACATACACACATGCACACACATGCACACACATGCACATGTACATGCACACACACATGCACATACACTCACATGCACACACACACAAAGACATACACACATGCACACATAGACACATATACACACATACACACACCTGCACACATACGCAGATGTATACACATGCACACACATATACATACACACATGTACACACATGCACATACATACACACATGCATACATACATGCACATGCACTCACACAAATACACACACATGCATACATACATACATACATACATACACACTGATAATAATACTCAGAGTGAGGAGGTAAGAGAGAAATGAAAAGGTCCAGATGAAGGGAAAAAGTCAAAGTATCTTTGTTTGGAAACAATTCAATCCCACACTTGAGAGAACTAAATACTCCACCACCAAACTGCTACATAGGACAAACCTTTAAGGAATGTAGCAAGATACAAAGTTAAGACACAAACCTCAGCTCCTCTTCAATACCAGTAACCAGCACACTAAGAAAGAAATCAGAAAACAATTCCAGCCACAATGGGCTTCAAAGCTAGGAATAAAGGTAACAAAGGAGTCGAGAGCCTCCTACAGCGAGGACCCAAAAAACGCCGAAGACAACGGTGGAGGATGAAAAGACTTCCTGTGTGCATGTTTTGGAAAAATTAGTGTTATGAAAATGACTACGTTTTCATAATAGAGAAGTGGACTACGGATTCAATACGTCCCCCATCAAAATGCCAAAGACATTCTTCATAGAAATAGAAAAGGAAAAGCCTAAACGTCACAGACAAACACAAAAGAATCTGGATAACAAAGCGAGACAGAGCAAGGGGAGGGAAGCTGGGTACCTGACATCAAATTACACCACGTGGCCATAGTGACAAAAGGAAAGCGGCGTGACTCCTGGGCGACAACAGACACGTGGATGGACGGATGGATGGGATAGAATAGAGGACCCAGAAATGAATCCACGCTGAGTTTTGACAAAGGTGCCAGAGCCAACTGCTCCTGGGGGAGACTGAGTATCCACACATAGAGGAAGGACGGCCTCTGTCATTCATTTCTCTGGCTTGCTTTCCATTGCTCTGATAAAACTCTGGCCAAAACCAACTTGTGAGGGCAAAGGTTTACTTCAACTCCCAGATCATGGTTCACCACTGAGGGAATCCAAGAACTCAGTGCAGGAACTGTAGCAGAGACTGTGAAGGAACATTGCTTATTAGCTTGCTCTTCGTGGCTGTCTCATAGACTTTTCTTACACAGCCTAGGCCCACCTGCCTAGGGGTGATATAGGTGAGCCAGGGCCTCCTGTGTTGATTAGCAATCAAGAAAATGCCCCAGAGACAAGGCGACTGGCCAGTCTGATGGCGGCAGACACTGCCTCTACCCGGGTGATTCTAGCTTGTGTCATGTCGACAGCTGAATCTAACATCTAACTATGCGTGTATGAAAATCAATTCAAACTGCATCGATGATATTGATGTAAGACCTGGGCCTTTCTGATTGTTGGAGGAAAGCGAGATCCGAGCTTTGGCGAGGGACTCCGAGAGCCCAAGGAACAATACCGATAACCGACAGGGTGATTGCATGACATAAAAAAAGTTCTACACAGCGAAGGAGATGATTAACAGAGCAAAGAGACAGCATGCAAAGAGATCACTGACTGTTAGGCACCTGACGTGCAAATCTATAAATCTATAAATCTATAAAATACTCAAAACAACCAGTGCTGCAAGACAAAATCATCTGATCGATAAATGCCCAAAGGAATCAAACGGATCGATAGTCACTGTGTTCAGCATCCCTGAGACATCAGCAAAATGCGCATCGAAAGCACGCGAAGAGTCCATCTCAGCTGCAGTTGGAGTGACTGTCTTTAGTATGTAAATATCAAATGTTGGAGAAGACACGGAGGGAACGTGTTCTGGTTTGCGTGGACCCCACAGGCTCGAGTGTCAGAAAACCTGGTCCCCAGCTCATCCCCCACAGGCTCAGGGGTCAGGACACTTCAGTCCCTAGCTCCTGACTCTGTTTGGGAAGGTTCAGGAAGTATGGCCTTCCCGGAAGAAGCACACTCCTGGGGGCAGGACTTTGACATTGAAAGCCACACCCACTTCCAGTTCCCTCTTTCTGCCTAGAGCTTCCAGTTGAGACATGAGCAGACAGGTTCCTGCCACCTCCGCCATGCTTCCCCACCAGGATGGACTTGAGCCCTCAGGACGCAAAAGTCCAAACAAACTTTTCCTTCTACAAGTTGCCTTAATCATAATGTCTTGTCACAGCATCAGAGAAGTCACTAAGAGAGAAGGGAACTTGCAGCACTGGGTGGTTGTAGTGTGTGAAAGAGTGAGACCGCCACGGGAGTCCCTGCGGCTGGTGCTCTAAACTGTGAAACCAGAACCACTGGCTGATGCAGGCAGCCGCTCCTGAGGGCATAGCCAAAGGAGCCTCAGGTCGGCTTTGCTGTTCACACAGTCAAGTTAGGGAAACAGTCTGAGTGCTCACCAGAAAGTGAATGAATGGTCAAGAAAACATGGTATGTAAACAAAGTCACTACTCAGTTTTGTCACATTGAAAAGAGTGAAATCAGCCGGGTGTGGTGGCACACGCCTTTAATCCCACACTTGGGAGGCAGAGGCAGGTGGATTTCTGAGTTCAAGGCCAGCCTGGTCTACAGAGTGAGCTTCAGGACAGCCAGGGTTACGCAGAGGAACCCTGTCTCAAAAAACAAAAAACAAACAAACAAAAAAGAGTGAAATCGTCTCTTTTGCAGGAGGAGAGGTGGAGGCCATGATGTCAGACAAAGTGAGCCAGACTTAGAAGGATGAGTCATGCCATCCCTTATATACAGAAGGCAGGATTGCTTATGTGTGCATGAATATACATGTGTGTGCCTGTGTATGTGTATGCAGGTGTGTGCAGGTGCAGGTGTGTATGTGCATGTGTGTGCCTGTATGTGTGCATGCAGGTGTGTGCAGGTGCAGGTGTGTATGTGCATGTGTGTGCCTGTATGTGTGCATGCAGGTGTGTGCACATGCAGGTATGTGCACATATATGTGTGCATGTGTACATGCAGGTGTGTGGGAGTGTATGTCTGCATGTGTATGTGCATACGTGTATGCATGCAGGTATGTACATGTGTGTACACATGCATATATGTGCTTGTATGTGTGCAGCGCATGTATGCATGTATGTGCGCGCCTGTGTGTGTGCATGTGTAAGTGACAAAATACTGACCAAAAGCAATTTGTGGAGGAAAGGGTTTATTTGCCTTACATGTTACAGCCTTACATGTTATAGTCCGTTTTCAGAGGAAGTCGGGGCAAGAAGTCGAGGCAGGAGCTGATGCAGAGGCCATGGAGGGTGCTGCTTATTCACAGTTCGCTCCCCACAGCTTGCTCAGCCTACTTTGTTATAGCACCCAGGACCAGGGGTGGCACCACCCACAGTGGGCTGGACACACTGTGAAACACACAAACACAAATCAAGACCCCAAAGTCAATCTAATAGAGGCAATTTGTCAACTGAGATTCCCTCTTCCCGGGTGGGGGCAGAAGAGCTGAGCCCACCATGAGCACAGTGACGGCAAGGCCATCATTTCTTATGTAGACGAAGACACTCTCGGGAGGTCAAAGAACACGCCATCAGCCTCTCGCCAACTGGAGAAGTGATCACCTACAAATGAGAGTAAAAAAAAAAAAGACTCATTTTTTATTTATACTGTGGACTGAGCTCGGGACATGCCAAGCACAGGCCCTGCCACTGAGAAACACCCCAAGCCTCACAATTAAACATCTCCTTGTGGGCCAGCAAGGTGTCTCAGTGGGTAAAGGCTTTGGCCAGGCAAACCCAAAGATCTGAGTTCAATGCCCAGGTTCCAGAACTAACTCCAGAAAATTATCCTCTGACTTACACACACACACACACACACACAACCCACAAGCATGCCAGTACACACATACCACAATACTTAAATTTAAATCTTATTTTTATTTCACACTCCTTTTTGCTTTTGGATCTCAAATGTGAAGGGGTAGTCGAGGAGAGGCTCGCTTGGTAAAGAGCTTGCCTTGCAAGTGTGAGGACCTGAGACCAATCCCCAGAACTCATAAACACCAGGCTAGCAGCACATGTTCATTACCTCATGCTGCAGAGGCAGAGACAGGAGAATTCCTGAAACTCAACGGCCAACCAGAGAGGGACTGAAGATACTCCAGGCCAGTGAGGGACTCTGCCTTCAAAAGAGAGCAAGGATGCCAGCAGAAGCTACCCTCTGGCTTCTACATTCTCCTGCACCCACATACACATACCTGCAGATAACACACACACACACACACACACACACACACACACACACACGAAAATCTGAACGAAAATGGACCGTATAATATTATAATAAGTGAAAAACACAATTCTCCTCCATGGATTAAATTAAAGCCATTGTTCAAAATGTTGACATAAAACACTCTATTAAACATAAATGGTACTTAGTTTCAAAAGTGTATGGAAACAGGATTAGATGTAACAAGGTAAAAGGGAGCTGTCCCCAGACACTTGTCATCCAGGCTACGGCAGTGGTTAAGGAAGCAGAACATCTGGGCTTCAAATGCCTTATCGACTGTGTACAACACTTACTTTTGCCTGTTAAAAAAAGCTTGCTATGTAAGAAACATTTTTTCCTATTGAAAGTACTCAGGAAGTCCAGAGCTCATATTATTCCCTGAGCCTCCCCCCGCTTTACACCGATTATCCAACTGGGTCAGACTGTGAAGTTGGAGCCTACACCGGTGGGATGAGACACAGTCCCAGCTCGCATCAGGGATAACAGAGGACATCTTGGCCGGGCGTGCCGGCTGTCGTCCCAGCTGTCATCCCAGCCGTCGTCCCGGCTGTCCCGGCTGTTGTCCCGGCTGTTGTCCCGGCTGTTGTCCCAGCTGTCATCCCGGCTGTCCCGGCTGAGGTTCTGGTGTACCTCTTTGCTGTTTTCCCTTCACCTTGTGTGCCCCTTTGCATGACACCAAGAGCTCCCTTCCCAGCCACTGTGACTGAAAGGCTACAGTGGTGCAGAATAGTCCAGTGGTCAGATAGATATGTCACCTAAATCTCAGACCGCAGGGAACAGACACAAGCATCTGGGGCATGTGCGCATTTAACCGGACCGTGTCTGTCGTCCTTTTTGAAGCTCTGTGATTTGCTGGATAGCGGAGCACTTAGAAACAGGAGCCATGGCAATCTAAACATCTGTGTCTGGAGGTTGGACATGGGGAAAATGGTAGACACGAAGATGTGCCTTGTCCTGCCAAGGAACATGGAACAGGATGGAGAGACAGAAGCCCTTGTTCCTCCACACAGTGAGGCGGGAGTTGGTAACTTTTCCCCATCTGTGATTCTGCCACATGGGAGCCCTGGACTCTAAGAATAGCCCTGGCCTGCCTGTTTCTGTGTGTTTCTATGATGGCCTAAAATGGCAAGATTTATTTGAAGGGTGTGTTTCTTGGTATGGACGGTTACTATTGACAGAAGCCAGAAGGGAGTCTGGAACATGAGGATCCTTTAAAAGAAGCAAGGGGGACAGAAAAACATATCTCCTACCAAACAGAGATGTAGAAACCGGCCAGACTTAAATCTGGCGAATGAAGCAGAAATAAAATATACAAGGAAGGATTCTGAAATAGAGCCACCCAAGTGCAATGAACTGATCTTTGGCAAAGAACAGAGGTAACCGGAGAGAGCCGCACCAGCTGCACATGTCACACGTCACAGGGTTGAATCAGGATGCCCAGAACTTCTGTCTTTCACAAACCAACCCAAAATGATGAAACTCTTTTGTACGACTTGGGTTTTTTAGGTTTTGTTTTTGTTTTGTTTTGTTTGTTTGTTTGTTTGTTTTTTGTCAGCTGGACTTGAACTCTGGTGTGCTGAGAAGAAGGGCTCCCAAACGAGGAAAAGCTTCCATTAGATTGCCTGTATGCAGGTCTATGGATTTAATACTTTCCTCACTGATGATGGATCTGGGAGGGCCATGCTCACCGTGTATGGTGTCAACCACAGGCAGGTGGTACTTGGTTGTGTAAGAAAGCAGGCTGAGCAAGCCACGGGGAGCAAGTCAGTCTACAGCACTGCTTCTTGGCCTCTACTTCAGTTCCTGCCCTGAGTTCCCCCAGTGAAGAGAAGAGCTGTGTCCTGGTACCTTTTCTTCTCCTACCTGCTTCAGGTCTTGGTGTTTATCACAGAAGTAGAAAATCAGCCAAGATGACCTTAATGCAAACTCTAAAGTTACAAACGTGTAGAGTGTTTAGATACAAAGTCAAGATGGGAGAAGGGGTTCCTGAGGTTCCCCTCACCCTGAGGAGCTGTGGCAGTTCCTATTGCCTAAGGCCTGGGATGGGGAGTCAGTCAGAAATGCAAATACCACCGGAAGTTGAGGCCACATTGGACACCAGGCTTTAACTGTGGGAGCGGATGCTGTCTCCAGGCAACAGTGTAGCAACCGAATTGGATTAAAGGACTCTTTTGCTATCTCAGGTGCAGAATGGCCTGCTTGCTTATAAGGAGGAGTCCCTACCTCTTTTAGGGTCTCAGAGTCTCCTGTGATGCTGGGGCATGACCACTGAGGGGAGATGGATAGGCTCCCCATTCTCCAGCACAGAAAGATAAAATAACTAGGAAGGAGCATGAAGCTGCCACACCAGGTGATATGAACCCCAAAAGGAGACCCAAGCCAACCACTGGAAAAGCAAACTGAAGAGTCTCTGTGAACGGAACCAGCATTAGAAGAAGAAGAAGGAGGAGGAGGAGGAGGAGGAGGAGGAGGAGGAGGAGGAGGAGGAGAAGAAGAAGAAAACCTACGTTGTGAACGGAAGAGCTATTCAGGAGAAATGCCAGGCCCCCACTAAAGCAGGCTCGGATGAAACAAAGATATAAATGTCTTTGAAACTTAAAACAGAAGAGCTCATTGTCTCCACAGTCCTACAGCACAAAAGACTAGAAAGTGCCTTATACTGCGCAGAGCTTGTGAACCTGAAAGGGAAGATTTGCTTACGTAAACTAGCAAATTGCTTACAGACACAAAAAGCAAATGTCAAAGGAGCAGGTATTTCTGAAAACACACAAAGGAAGCAAGAGCGGAAGAGAGAGAGCGGAGGGGAGATGAGAGGGGAAGATGGAGGGGAAGAGGAGGGAAGGGGAGGAGAACGGAAGGATGGGAGGGGTAGAGAAGGGGAAGGGAAGAAAAGGGGAGAGCAGAGGAAGGGGAAAGGGGATGGGTGGGGCTGATGTTACCGTTAAAAGTGCTTTCATGGACAGAGACAGTAAATTATCAATGAACTTTACCAAGAATCAAGCAAAGCTAGGATACAGTGGGTTACAGGCACAGCAGTGGGACAGGGGCGGCTCTTCAATGTCTGAACAATCTCAACTTCACTCCTAACTGGAGAAAGACCAGACTGGCCCTCCTGCAGGAAGCACTCCCCGTTTTCAGATGGGCACAGTTAGAAGCCGGTGCCCTCAGGGATACCAGATGCAGCCTGGACCGGCCATCCTCGTTGCAGGGCACCGGCCATGGAGCATGCGCACTAACTAAACCAGATCTCGAGGAAATGTTCTTCCGCATCTCCCTCACTGACACATAAGACTACACTGAGACCTCTTCCTCTATGATGGCACGGCGGGTGCCCTGGGTGGCCTCCATAGCTGGGAAGACTGAGGCGCAGAATGAGCCCAGGACCTGCTTAAGGAAATGAACAACTTGCAAGACTGGGAAAGAAAATGGTGGTTGCAGAATCCCAGCTCGGGGTGAAGGTGTGTGTGGCCAGACCAACCACCACAGAGGTTGCCGCCTAGACACCTAGGAAGAGAGCTGCAAGGGCCGCAGAACACTGTGCGGCTACTAAGCGGGTAGAGCCTTCATCTATATAAATGGCCCCTTTGTAGGCTCCAAATCCAGGTCACACGCACACAATTCTGATCAAATTTGACTTTAAAAGTAAACCAATGAGATGCGTTGTTTTTTAAACAGAGCAAAGGAACAGTACTGTATCGGTCCATCTGGACGCTGCGCTGCGGCAGTGTGCTGTGACCATGAACTGTGTTCAGTCCTCGGGCTCACAACCCAGGGACTGCTGGGTCCAGGTCAAGGTGCCCAGCACAGGCAGTGCCTGGTGGGGCTTTGCCTTCAAGCTGTGTCCTCATGCACCCTCCGAGCCCAGCCAGTTCTCAAAAGCCTGCCTCTTCACACTGCTAATCGGAGGATGATGACTTCAGCCTCATTCAGAGTCGGGAAGACGCGGACCTCCAGACCACAGGACCAGTTGGCCTGCAGGCCACTGAGGCCCTTGTCAACTCTGGACCAACTCTGGACCCCTCTCAGTTGGCATATGGGAGCCTGTGCCTCCGAGTTCCTTGTTTATTAGATTTCTATCTTATCTTTTCTCCACAGAGCCAAAGGCATTGCCCCAGTCACCCCAGGGCTTAATATAACAGCCAGAGAGATGCCTTAGTGTTCGTATCCAGGCGACAGGCCCGAGGGGGCGTCGTGATTGGGGGCAGGCAAGACTGAGCTCTGACCTGTATTTTCCTGACCTCCGCATTTGGAGGTTATTTTCTCTCTCTTGCTGCCAGCAACCGCAGCTGAACAGAGAAGCATCCTCTTCCCTCCCCGAAGCTATTTTCAAACAAGCAAACAAAGTCTACGAAACACTCGAAATCTGCTATGAATCTCAACAGCCGGCTACACAGTCTGGTACCACAACACTACCACACTCGATACTGCGAGTCGCCTGGAATGATAAACTTCCCTCAGCCGCAGCCGGGCGGGCGGGCGGGCGCTGGTTTGAAGGAGGGGAGCCGAGTTCTGCCAAGTTGGTTCTATCCAGCAAGGATTAGCTTTTGATGAGAGAGATGCTCTGCCTTGATTCCCAGACACCTTCTGGAATGACATTAAAATTCCATGAGCTCTGGGGAGCATCCTGGGAAGGACTGCGACGCATTATTCCTGGGCATGAAGTTTCCATAATGATATATTTGCATGTTAAAATCCCGGAAGCTTGGAGGAAATTCATGCAATTACAGTGGAGACAATCTGATGGTTTGTACCGAGAGCACAGCTGTCAGGTACAAGGGAACGTTTCAAAACGTCGCCTTCAACACCTGTGTTTATTTTTTTAATGCATATATGTTTTCACTCGGGGACTGAAGGAGCAAAGGAAAACATGCCAGATTCGGAGAACTGGGAGGGAATTCGAATCAGCTCCTGACAGTTGCCCACCACCCCAGACACCGACACAAACACCAATTAGAGACTAATGATTTCTCAAACCAAAAACTAATGGTGAGCAGAACAAAAGCAGAAAAGCCAAAAATAAAGTAAGAGGCATGCACACAGGAACGCCGCAGCCGATCTGGAGAAGTCAGAGATAAGCGTTCTTTCTGCTGACCCACACTGGTGCAAGGACAAGAGGACACAGGGACATGTGGATCCATCCCGCCACCTGGTTCAACAGGGCTGCCACAATCCTCCCCACTCTCCTGGAAGCAGGGAGCTCCTTTTCTGGCAGACCCTTGGGTCAGCCACAGCTACAAGCAGGTTCACTCCACACTGCTCACTCTCCTCAGGTGCTGCTTTCTAACTGGCATTGATTGGGGAGATCTGTCCTCAGAGCCCTTCAGTCAACGGGAAAGATGCTAAGGACTAAACGGAGCCTCACCACCCTCTGCCCCGGCCCATCAGAAGGCGAGCCCCCAAATCCTGGTTGACTGTGGCTGCGCCAGTTCCTCCTCCAAGAAGGAGGTGGGGTGGGGGCATGGGAATAGAGTCTGGCTGCCACAGGGGTTACCTAAATCTTTTATTCTGTCTTAACTCTGGCTCCTTACAAAGCTGGAAGAGGAGCAAGAACTGTGGAGGCTGGGACTTGGGGTTCGAGTCCTAACCTTGCCATGAACTTACTTTTCTTCATCTATTAACAAAATTAATAGAATTGTTTTTAAAACATGGTTGTGTGAGCTACATTCACTCCTGGACTTTAAAGCCTTTGAAGCTGTAGAGCTCAGTTGGTAGAGTGCTTGTCTAGAATGCTCGAAGTTGTGGTTCCATCCCCAGTACCACATAAACTAGACAGAGGTGCATGCCTGAAACCCAACCTTGCAGAGGTGGAGGCAGAGGATCAGAGATCAAGGTCGTCCTCGGCTACACCGCAGTTCAAGGCCAGCCTGGATCCCCGCTTCAGGGATGGGGTCGTGCGTATGAGTCACCACACTTAGATTTCGGGTAGGTCCTGGAGATGTGAACTCAAACGTTCACAGCAATCACTTTTATCCACTGTGCTGTCTTCTGAACCCCTTTGCACAGTTTTAAAATCTCATGTAAACCGGGTAAGTTCAGCTTCGCTATAACTTAGTTTTGTTGCTGAACATCCAGTTTTGTTTTGTCGTTTTAAATGTCTTCCTTTGAAATGGTTATAAATGCACATGACTGTTCCAATATTGACACTGAACTCCAGCGGGGTTTCTCTGCATTCACCACGGCTTACTATTTCCACCCTGTGGTGGTTTGGAAATGCTTGGCCCAGGAAGTGCACTATTTGGAGGTGTGGCCTTGCTGGAGGGGTGTGCCTTTGTTGGAGGAGGTGTGGCCTTGTTAGAAGAGGTGTGGCCTTGTTGGAGGAGGTGTGGCCTTGTTGGTGGAGGTGTGTCATTGTAGGGGTGGGCTTGAGACCCTCCTCCTAGCAGCCAGAGGGTAGCCTCCTGGTTGCCTTCAGAACAAGATTCAGAACTCTCAGCTCCTCCGCCTCCAGCCTCCTCCCTGCCTGGAAGCTGCCATGCCTCATGATGATAGTGGACTGAACCTCTGAACTTGTAAGCCAGGCCCAAGTAAATGTTATTCTTATAAGAGTTGCTGTGGTCACGGTGTCTGTTCACAGCAGTAAAACCCTAACTGAGATGCACCCACAAGCATCTGTCCTGTTTTCCCTGACTGTTTCAGGGTAAGCTGTCCCTCTCAGCCCCACAGCCTTTTCCTTACGTGGCTTGTCGCTCTGCGTGGTTTCTCCTAGGCAAGACAACGTGCGGGTCCACACAGCTGTGCTTGTTCCTGGAAATGGTCTGGTAAGCCATGTGATATTTCTAGCTCAATCAGTTGCCCTGGAGACAGCCTTGGTGGCAGGTTTCCCTAGAGACCCTCATCCAGTTCAGGGCTACAAGTCCCCTCTCTGCTGATAGACCAGCCCCTGGGTCTCTGTTTACACAGCAGCTGCATCCTGGAGGAAGGGGGAAGGCCTTTCGAGAGTGTCCTAATGTGGACGGCTTTGTGCTGCCTCGTGCTCAGAACCTCCAGAGCAGTGTCTACACGCCCACCCAGTTCTCTCCTTGTGAATCCAGGTCTTACTGCCTGCCAAGTTGACTGTGTGACTTCTATGTGGAAAAACAGAGACACCTACTACCCGAAAATCAGCGCCACCGATGACTTTCCCACTGATGTCCCCATGACTGTTACAAATGTTGATTTTTTTTTCCCCTCAACTCTGTGCATACTTGGTTAGGATTTTATTGCTATTGAAATGTCCCTAATCCCACATTCCAAAACTCAAAATATTTCAAATCGTATTATAACCAACACAAAATCACAAGTGGAAACTTTTTTAACCTGACCTTGTGGGACAGACTACAATCAAAATACATGCACACTACAAATGATGCGTAAAATTACCATCAGACTACATACAAAAGGTGTATAAAATGTAACTCCACTTTTAGACTTGGATCCCATGCCTGAGATACAGATTTAGGTATGTGCAAATATTCTGAACCAAAATCTGTAACACTTCTGGTCCCAAGTACTTCAGAGCAGAACCCTTAGCCTGTGAGAGGAAGAGATATCCTATGCTTTCATAACCCGTGGCTGCCATTTCTCATTCTCCTCTCTCTCTCTCTCTCTCTCTCTCTCCCTCCCTCCCTCCCTCCCTCCTTCCTTCCCTTCCTCCCTCTTTCTCTCCCTCCCTCCCTCCCTCCCTCCTTCCTTCCGTTCCTCCCTCTTTCTCTCCCTCCCTCCCTCCTTCCCTTCCTCCCTCTTTCTCTCCCTCCCTCCCTGTCTCTCTGTCTGTCTCAATTTTATTTATTGATATTTTATGTGTATGAGTGTTTGCCCATCTGTATGTGTATCCACCACGTGAACACAGAGCCCGAGGAGGCCAGAAGACATCAAATCCTTTAAAAACTAAAGTTACGTTGGGTCCTGATAACTAAGGTTGAACTCTACCTTTGTCCAGATAACCTTCTGAGCACCGTGCAAAATGGTGGACACCCTTTACCAGCAGGGCTTCTCCTTCTCTGATCTTGTCAGTGAGACCCAAACCCCCTATGCCCTCTTCCTGTCCAGCAAGCCCCTGGGATTCCTGGAATGCCTCTCCATGCAGATGAGGGGTTCACAGAACTTCAAACTTCAGCCAGTGATTCTCATCTGCATGCAAACCCACCCTAAATAAAGAAATATGCACAGGCTACAGTTGTCTCGGAAAGCTGTTTCATTGGAGATGGTCAGAAAGGCCTCGGCCTGGAAGAGCACTAAGCTCCTCAGAGACGCGTCCCCTCACCTTCTCGGCCCTGAGTGCGTCCCCTCACCGTCTCATCCCTGAGTGTGTCCTCTCACCACCTCGTCCCTGTCACTCATTCCCAGCCTGACTAGGGTCCTGCCCAACTCCACCCGTTCTGAACTCTGCTTCATCCTTCCAGCCTAGTGTACAGCATCGTCCAGATACCCTGAGATGAAGGAAGCGGAGGACTCAGAACCACAGAGTCACCGATGATGTGAGGCACAATGCGGGTCTGGGAATGAAACCCAGATTCTCTGCAAGAGCACCCAGTGCCCTGAAGCCTGAGCCATCTCTCCAGCCCTGCAGGTCCCCCGGATAACACAGATTGAGCAAGGCACCTACATGTCTGCGTTATACATGGACACATGCTACGTTACATGTAGACCTATGTGCTTCCGTTACATGTGGATCAGATCCCTCTGCTTCTTTTTACCATCAGGAACAAGGTCACCGAAGTGGAAACTTCTGGCTTCTTTGGAAAGTCAGTTACCTCAAATGATGTTTTGCTGGGACACACAGGTGAAAGGTTGTTTTGCTAAAGCAGACCTGTGAAAGGTTGCATGAGGTTAAGAGGGAATAAAAATATAACCCAACAGACGGTGGATGGCGCTGGATGGTATCGGTACGCCTTATCATTGTTTATTGGTCATTCTTTGTTTTTGACCCTATAGAGAAAAATGCACCAAAAAAATTAAATAAATAAAACCTTCTGGTGATGTTCTGGTGGCTTCTTGCCAGTTTCTGGATATGTCAGCTGATACAGACTCAAATCTAGCTAAGACAGACTCACGTGGTGTTTTGCTGAGGCAAGACCCGTGGGAGGACAGATGACGTTTTGGAAGGAGTATAAATAGGACTCGATGGACAGTGACTGCAGAAATGCGTAGCCAGCTGTGCGACGCTTCACTGGTCATCTCCTCGACTTGCTGATCGTCACTTTGTTGAGAGGCACGGCAGGGAACTTCTCCTGGTATCCCAGCTGGTCCTCGTTCCAACTCAGCGGAAGAGGCCTGGCTGGTTCTACTGAGTCATGGCACCACTGCTGATTCATGTTTGCTATCCTGACACTACTGCGCTGAACCGCTGATATCCTGATGACACAGATTGAACTTGCTCCAAAGAACTAAGTCTAAACAATTCCGCTTCCCCTGTATGCTAATAGTTTTTCTTTCCCACTACCTCTGGTGGGTGGTGAGTTAGAAGAGAGGTTAAAGCATTTAAGAACCCTTGTTAAAAGTAGGTTTAGAAAAATCTCAGCCAGCAGTCACCCATGGGCTTGGCCCTCATTAGTAATTAGGAGACTCTGCCACACTCGAGCCCACTTGCCAAGCTGATCTCATCTGCTCCTGAAGGCTCTCTACTCAGGTAACTCTAGACGTGTCAAGGTAACAGTTGAGGCCATAGGACACGATTTGTTTGACACGTGATTCCAGGCTGTAGGTCATCATTTGGGGAAGTCAAGACAGAAGCTCGTCTCATGAAATCCACAGTCGAGAGCAGAGATTCACGCGTGCACGCTGTCAGTCACATCAGTCCCGTCCAGACACGTGCACGCTGTCTGCCGCTTGCTGCTTCTGCTCAGCTAGCTTTCCTCACCCATACAGCCCAAGGCCCCACCTAGGGAAAGGTTTCCACTCATGTTCAGAGTGGTCTTCCCAACTCGATTGGCAATCAGAATAACCCCCCCCCCCCCCGCCCCCAGATGTGTCTGTAGGTCAGCCTGATCGATAAATCCGTGAATTGAGAGTCTCTTCCTGAGGGTTCTAGGGTTGGGTCAACTCGACAGGTATGACTAACCAGCTGGATTCTACTGGCTTCTCATCCCATTGTCTGTCAGACTTCTAAAGCCCTGTGAGGAAGGCTCTCAGTTGCTAAATGCAGCCCCTCACCCTGGCCAGCCAACTAGCTAGCTCTCCAGTGTGTTAGATGCAGAAAGCTTTGCCTGGTGGAAGATTGTGTCACCAGGACAGAAGCTGGACTTCTCTGGTGCAGGCTCTGCAGCTGTCTGTGATTAGGGGATGTGGGTGTGGGTGTGGGGAGGTGTGGGGGGGTACTTCTGGGTACCCCTGCTCTGCCGGACTTACAGGAGTCTTTTCCGTTTATTTTCTCCTTTTTTTTTCTTTTAACACAAAAGCCCTCTCTTCCCAGACACAGCTTTCCCTCTTTCTGCTTCGATTTTTTTTTCATGCTATAGATTCTCTGTTCTTCTAGTTCGCTTTCTATTGCTGTGATGAACACCATGAGCAACTTGGGGAAGAAAGAATTTATTTCAGCTTCATGTCCATCACCCAGAGTTGTCATGACAGGAGCTCAAGGTGGGAACCTGGAGGCAGGAACTGAAGCAGAGACCACAAAGGAACATCGCTCACTGGCTTGCCGCTGGTGGCTGGCTTGCTCGGTCTGCTTTCTGATCTCCTAGGACCTCAGCCTAGGGGTGGCCCTGCCCACAGTGGGCAGGGCCCTGCTGCATCCATTATGAAAAGGTCCTGCAGGCTTGCCTACGGACTGTTCTGATGAAGGTGTTCACTCAGTCCAAGTTCCCAAACCTGGTTCATGTCAAGTTGACAAAAAGCTAACCAGCAAAACAGGAATCTACAATTTTAATGTAGCCAAATTTATCAATATTTTCCTTTATAGCTGCCATTACTTTTTACATACTGTTTAAGCTATTCTCTCCTCCTCTGAGGGCATGAGGGTGTTTTTCTCTTGCTGCCTACTAAAGGTTTCATTGGTTTTCCGATGCATTTGGAGAAATAAATAATTTCCAATGAAAACATTAACAGACGTGACAGAAAACTCCGAGTGAGCCGGTGCACATTGGAGAACTAAATCAACTGTCAGGAGCCTGCCCACCCTCTGAAGGCATCAAGGAGAATGGTTTATAGGCAATTTTAAACAAACCAAGCCAAGCTTTTAAAAAAGTAATAATAAAACTACTTCAGCGACTATAAAAGAGAGGGAAATTGCCCAACTCACTGCACAGGAAAGAGAAAACTCAAGAAGGAAGTTGACATAGTGGGCGGGGTGGGGCGTAAAAGCCTCGGATCCGTGTAAGAACAAAGATGTAGAAACTGTTCCCACGTGCCGGTTAATTAAGTACTGCGTGTGATTCTTGAAAAGGGATTGTATTTCATGACACAGAAAAAAACGGTCCCTGAGGTGCTAGCATCTCAACAGCCCCCCCCCCCAAAAAAAAGGCGATAGCATCCAAACATCCCAGGACACGTGGATATCTGACCTCACAATGACAAGGTAAACATGTGACAAAGCAAAAATAAACCACACTCACATAATTAGAAAAAATGCCAACAAATGGTGACTCACTTTTGCAGTTTTCACTGATTCCTTGAAAACTGTGTAAGGTCTGTCTTGATCACCTCTACCTCTACTTGGCTTAGATCTATCCCACCCTAATTACCCACCCAACTTCCTGTCTTCTTCTTTTAATCCCCCAGCTCCTGTTTGTACACCTGGATGTGAGCCCTTCCCCTGGGGCATGGTCAACCTACCAGGGGCTGCAATCTCCGGCCAGATTGTCAATAACTCCTCAGCTAGGGGCGGGACTTCCTGCCTCCCTCCCCTCTCTGTGCTGGGATCCAGTGTAGCTACCATTTGCACTGGTCTTGTCCACGCTGTAACTACCACTATGAGTTCAAGCACACAGCTGCGCTGCCTCATCCAGAAGACGCTGTTCTTTAGTGTCATCCACGTCTGAGTCATGTGCTCCTCCCACATTCTCTTCATCACGGTCCCTGAGCCTCGCGGGAGGGGATCTGCTATGATATCCCACTTACACCGAACTTACGCCGAACTTACGCCGAACATGCCACAGTTTCTTACTCTCTGCACTTTGATGAGTTGTGGGACCCCATCAATCCCCATCTACCGAAGAAAGAAGAATCTGACGAGGATTGAGACGTGCAGTGGTCACATCATAGTTTAATGCCAGGTGCCTTTAGCAGAATAACAGTAGTATTCTCCCTATGATGTGTCTAGCCATAGGCTCATGGCCCATGATGGTACCAGGTACAAATTTCAACTTGTCAATACACCGCTAAGGAGGCTGGTTACCTCCATATCATTTATGCCACTATTGCTTCATTAAATGATGTATTATAGAGGAAGGAAACAAATAGAAACTAATATGTAGCTTCAGTCTCAAAATTCCTCCTAATTTCAGAGGAAAAAACTAATTTTTCAGTGGTACAGAATACTATTTCATCCCCAGACAGTATGGATTTCAAAAATGCAAAATTAGGAGGCCAGACTGCAAGTAGATTAATCAGATGTAGGTGCAGCAGTCGGGAGACAGGAACTGGACACCCATGGCTGTGTCTAAAACAGTTTAGGTGAGGACCAGTTCAGGCAGACAAGTGCTGGTGAGGGACACACAGCCAGGCGGTGGTGCCTGGCATCACAGAATGGTGCCCTGAAAGGGGAACGTGGGGAGATGACCCAGTGGGTAAGTGACATACAGAGGTGTCTTAATTAGGGTTTTACTGCTGAGAGCAGACACCATGACCAAGGCAACTCTTATAAGGACAACATTTAATTGGGGCTGGCGTACAGGTTTAGAGATTCAGTCCATTATCATCAAGGCAGGAATATGACAGCATCCAGGCAGGCATGGGGCAGGAGGAGCTGAGAGTTCTTCATCTGAAGGCTGCTAGCAGAAATGCTCATTTCCAGGCAGCTAGGGTGAAGTGACACCCACTCCAGCAAAGCCACACCCACTCCAGCAAGGCCACACCTACTTCAAAAGGCCACACCTACTCCAACAAGGTCCTGCCCACCCTAAAAAGGCCACACCTTCTCAAAAAGGCCACACCTACTCCAAGGCCACACCTACTCCAACAAGGCCACACCTTCTAATAGTGTCACTCCCTGGCCCAAGCATTTACAAACCATCACAGAAGGAGAAGGCCAAGCTCAGATCTCAAAACCTACTAAGTACAGATGGGTGAGTCCCTGGAGCTCATTGGCCGGTCATCCATCAACTCTGGCCAATCAGAGAACTCCAGGCTGAGTGAGCAACCCTGGCTCAAAAATATAAGGCAGAGAGCGATAGAAGAAAACATAGAACATAAACCTCTAGCATCCACACACAGAAACAGAACGAAATAAAGATATAAAATTGTGAAAGTGGCCAATTCTGTGTCACAATTTAAATAACTTTTTAATCATCTATTATTATTATTATCATCATTATCATATTATTATTACTCAGCAAGTGCCCACAGGCAGCCACTACAGCCGAGGGAACTGAGAGACATCAAAAGCAACTTTCGATCCTGATGTTTACGGCTGCCCAGAATAGGTGAGCAGCCCATGCATTCACATCTCCTGTTTCTAGAGTCTCTTCCTAGAAGGAAGCTTTCCTGGTCCCAGGATGTCTACAACTGTGTCTGACATGACAGCCCGCCATTGAGGGTTCCCCTCTCGCTGGAGACCAGACGGTGCCCAGTGCTCTTCAGCAGATCTCAGCTCCACTCTCGGCGTCTCTTCGAGAGTTCAGCTTTTTCTAGAATGACTGCAACCGTGAGGTATGACCAATGGGAGTTTGGTGGATGAAGGCAACAGGTCACAACGATAGCCCAAATGGGGACAATAAAGAAAGAAGAAAGACCCCATGGAGAGAGCCATGCAAGCCTGGCCTCCTAGAGACCTTGCAGAGAATTCAAGTGAGTGAGTAGAATGCTCTGAGTTGGTGGAGACCACTCAGTCGGTAAAGCCTGCACCATGCAAGCACATGTGTTGAGTGAAATATTACATGCTTGCGCTGGTGCCTCTGCCCCATTAGCCTGGCCAGCCATACACTGGCAGGCAATGGCCAACCTGTTTTTATCTCCCGGAGATTCTGACTCTGAGATCCACAATCTCTCTACCCAGCTCCCTAGGTTCCCACTGGCGAGTTGCTACCACACCAAACCTGTGCTTCAAATCCCCCACAGCCTTTGTGGAGCACCTCAGGCAAATCCACGCTTGGCTGCCGCCATACCTTTCTCTCTTGAACCTAGGAACTGCAGCGTGAAGGAAAACGCAACACAAACTTAGTTCACAAACAATAGTAACTCAATCTATGGGCACAACAACTAATACCTAATCTTGCAAGCCTTATTTAAAATCTGATCCCTCAGGTGGCAAATCCTTGCAGATCCGCTATGATACTAGGAAACTCTAGCAGCTACATCTTACCCCTCTGCTGTCCCAGTTCCAAAGAGTCCTCTCTTCTACCTCTCTTCTTCCGTCCAACTGGAAGTCCCTCCTACTCACCCAGTGATTGGCTCCTTTATCCATTAAGGGATTGGTTCACAAGAACAGCACCAGGACCATCCACAACACATGTGGGCCTGAGTTCAACCACACAGAGCCCATGTAAGAAGCCAGGTGTGACAATGTGCACCTGAAGCCCCATTGGTTGGTGGGGAGGTAGAGACAGATAGACTGACTCCAGGACTCACTGGTCAGAGAGTTTATGTCAGTCATCAACTCCAGGACATGGAGAGGCCTTGTCCCCAGAAACCAAGTTGGCATCAACAAAGGACCAACACCCAAGTTAGTTTCTGGCTCCCACATGACCTGTGCACATACGTCTTCACACACACACACACACACACAGAGAGAGAGAGAGAGAGAGAGAGAGAGAGAGAGAGAGAGAGAGAGAGAGAGAGAGAGGAAACAAAGAAGTAGAAGCAGATGCTCAACAAACATTAGCAGCTGTGGTTGTCTGTGGGGGCTGAACAACAGCGTAGCATGGAGTGGCAGCTTCCATGGCTGTTACTGCAGCTCACTGCTGCCTGAGGGCCTTGGCTGGAGGTCTGTCTTCAGCCATGGTCGGTCAGAGGCTCCACCCTGATGACTCTTCGGGTCATCCATCACCCACAGTGCCTCTGCTTTGAGCTTCATCCCCTGAACTGCACTGTGTACTTAACACAACTGTCCACAGGACCAGGCCTCCGAGGTGGCCGCAGAGCCACAGCTCTGCAGATCTGACTGACAGCTCTAGCCATTAGGGCCTCAAGCAAGCTTCCCCACATGTAGTGAGGACAGCTGGACTGGTCTCTGCTACAGAGCTCTCTATCCCCCAAGGTCACAAGCAACATTCCATTTTAAACAAAAGAGGCTGTAATCAGTCAAGCTTCCTACTAAGGTGATCCTTGGCGATGTCATTCCGCCCCGGGGACCTGTACCTGCCACCGTCTACCCTACCAGCAGTGCTATATGCTCCTGCGTACTGCTGGGCGTAGGAGAGGGCTTCCTCTCTATAATTAAAAGATGCTGACCTTGCAAGCTGGAGTTAATAAACACAGTCATCCCAAGGCGTGTGTCATGAAAGTGTCCCACACTGTCAACCTGGCACGTCCTTGTGACATACGCTTGCCACCTGAAGCCAGAGGAGCGATTGAAAGAGAGCCAAGATTCAAGGCAGAGCTCCTGGCCATTCCTGATCACCTGCAGGACACTGGCAGCTGCTACGGCTTTGCAAAGGCTCTGATGGGGAGAGCCGTGGTTCCCTGGCATCAGCCTGGGGTCCTCCAGGGCCCCTGCTCATCTTCCTTCATTAACTTCCAACCTCAAAGCCACGCCGGCACACAATTCTCAATGGACATCCTCCTCATCAGTATCTGTGGGGCACAGAGAAAATGTCACAACAACACAAGCCCGGGCGGGGCGCTCTGCAGATGAATGGAGGAGTGAAATTAATCAGACTCTCTGGCGGGTTCCCATCAGACGTTTGGCAGTGGTAATTAAAACCAAATTCTACACACTTTGGGGGATTCTCACATCATTCATTCCAAGAGGGAAGGAGTTTGGGTCACTCTCATTCCAGGTTCGAATCTGACCCTGGGCCCAAGGAGTATTGCAAGTTTGGTTGATTTTCTAGAGATTATACATAGCTCTCTTCAATCAAAGTAATGATGGTTAGTTCAGGTTCAGTCGGATGTCATTCATGATGGGCGCTAGAGTCTGAGTAATGACCAGTGTTGTCCTTAGACAGACAGACAGACAGACAGACAGCAACATCAGTGGGGAATTATCATTCTGCTCAATCACTTGCGTATGAACAGTGAAGCGCACACACCAGCCTTCCAAGGGGCCTGGGCTTGAGGAATCACTTCAACTCTATCCTGTGACTTGTTTAGCTTCACGCATCAGCAAATTGAAGATACCACCGCCATGCACAATGTGCCACCATACAAGCTTACACTGAAACGCTGGATGGGTTGGTCTCACCCGCAGGCTGTGGGTAAGGCTGATCGGCAGTTTGTGCAGGTCTAGAACCGGTAAGTCAGACGTCCCTGGGGCACACACATTTTTGACAACTCAACCAAGTGAAAAGACAGATGCATTTATTTCCTGGGGCTCGTACAAATTAACCACAAGCTTTCTGACCCACGTCTCTGGACTGTCTTCTGGGTACCGCACCATGGTGTGGCAGGGATGGGTCCACATGCCCACATGAGCTTCTCCAGATCCCCAGGGCTGCCTCGAACTTGGCTGGTGACCCCTTCTTCCATCTTGGAAGTGCATCTCCACTTCTGCTTCCAGTATTGTGCAGCCCCTCTCTGACCACAGCCTCGTACCTCACTCTGAGGAGACCCCTGTGATGGGATCCAGCCGTGGATCACAACGGACCATATTCCTAGCACAACGCCCTTTTCACTGTGAGAATTTCCATGTCCCTGTTTGGGGATTAGGACAAGGATGAATGTGTGAGCAGGAACATTACTCCCTGTCACTGAAGTTCAGGCGACATCTCTCCCTGGTGAAATAAGCAGAAGATGTCAGTTTTTATAACATTTCCCCAGACTCTGTAGATTTGCCCCTTCAAGAAAACTGTATGAAGCTCACGCATCTGTCTTCCCAGACTGGGCTGTGTCCAAACATGGCCTTGGAAAGTTTAGGGCCCGGAAAATGGCGTAGCAGTTAAGAAAAGCATGCCACTCATACAAAGGACCCAAGTTTAGTCCCCAGCACCCAATCCAATCCACACTGGACAGCTCACAGCCTATAACTCTAGCTCCATGGGATTTGACATACTTGTCTGATCTCCATAAGCACCTTCACTCATGTGGCACAGACCATACATACACACACACATACATACACATACATATACATACACACATACATACACATACATATACATACACACATACACACACATACATGTACATACATACATACACACAGAGACATATATACATACATATACACATAGGCACATACATACACACATATACATATACATACATACATATATACATACACACATACATACATATACACATAGGCACATAAATATACATATACACATATACATATACATGCATACATATATACATACACACAGACATACATACATATACACATAGGCACATACATACACACATACACATATACATATACATACATATATACATACACACATACATACATACATATACACATAGGCACATAAATATACACATACACATATACATGCATACATATATATACATATACACAGACATACATACATATATACATAGGCACATAAATATACACATACACATATACATACATATACATACATATATCCTTAAGTTTATGTAAGTTTACACATACATATGTGCAGACAAATGCTAAAACAAAAAATTTTTCAATCTGAAAACTGGTAATAGTAAATTAAGTAATCTTTTTCCTTAAGCTTATGTAAGTTTACACATGTATACATACATATACACACATACATATACATACATACATACAAAAAGTAAAACAAGGAGCTAGAAAGATCGCTCCCAGGTTAAAAGTATTTGTTGCTTTTGCAGAGAACCTGGGTTTGGTTCCCAGCACCTACATGGTGGCTCGCAACCACCTATAACTCCAGTTCCAGGGCATCCAACACCCTTTTCTGATCTCCATGGACACCAGGAACCCATGTAGTGCAAATACATATGTGCAGACAAATGCTAAAACATAAAAAAAATTAAATCTGAAAACTGGTAATAATAAATTAAGTAATCTTTCTCCTTCAGTTTACTTCTTCCCCAGGAGAGGTTGGCTGCAGCCCTCAGGCTATGTGTCCCTCCCTCCCGTGCAGCTGGCATTTAGGGTCACTGTCTTCCAGGGACTGGTGCCATCTTTAGGTGGCTCTCAGATCCTCACAGCTGGGTGGGAGATGGAGGGGCACAGGCCAAGATGTGCGTCCACTGTCGACTTGATTCTTCAGTCATTCCATTTTTAAGTGGGCGAGGAAGCTTCCGAGACAGGATTGCAGAGCCTCTTCTCCCTCGCTGACTCTGGATCTATTCAGATCAGCACTCTCTCCGCATCTCCTTGCAGAGCCATGATTGGCAGCAGCGCCTGCCTCTGGTCTGAGCATGGCTCCAGTGAGGATGGTGGTGGTTCTTAGCAGTGGCAGAACCACGCACGGCTCAGATCCTGAGAGCCCCAGACTCAGGTCTACGTGGGTGAAAGCAGTGAATTTAAGAGTCTCGCCATGGAGGCCCAGTACCACCATGGCCGCTGGGGTGGCTGCTTCTCACAGAAGGGGAAAGGATTCGCATGGGGTCCGTCTACCTCGGAGGTGATCATGCCTCTCCAACAGTGCCTGCAGTGGAGGCAGGCTTCCTTGGAACTGGAGGACAGAGTGATTCAGTGAGCTGAGAGCACATCGGGGAGCCATGGCCCCAATCCAAGGCAACTAGCGTCCTTACAAGAAGACACGGGTTGAGCTTGCCAAGTGGCACTGGGGACAGATTGGAACCGTCCGGCTGTGAGCCAAAGTAGCCGGTTTCCCAGTCAGGTCCCCAGAAGCCGGAAGAGGCAGGACGAAGCCTGATCTCCTCTGTGTGTTCAGAAGGAGCAAGCCTTGACCCCAGGCTGTGAAGAGTAAGCTCCCAGTCTTCAAACAGCCCTGGGGTGAGTATTTAACACAGTAGCCCTAGGGACACTACTGACCCGAAGAGAAGAGGAGAGCCAGCAGGGCTGCCCTGTTCAGGAGGCTCCCAGTGTCTGCCCTCAGGTCCAGCCTGGTCTCCTCTGAGCAGGATGATGAATATTGCGGCTAGGATCTGCCTCCGGAGAATAACCACCCGGAGCCGGGAGTCTCTCAAAGCAGGAACTCGTTTTATTGTATCAGTCTTTTGTTTATATAGGGTTGGGGAACCCAGTGGGGATTTCTGGTGGGGTGGGGTGAGATGACATAGGAGGCAGGGAAGGTGATGGAGAGTATGGGATGACTGACAGGGCCAATAAAGTTATTCCACATCAGCGGTAGCCAGGCAAGGGCAGGCTTTAGCAGGTCGTGCCGAGTCACTCCAGTACAGAAGTGACCGGGACGGGTCTCTATAAACTCAAGCAAAAGCTCAGGCTCCCTCGCTAGGCCTCAGCATCTGGCTGAGTAAGACCCAACACTATCACCTACAGATCTGCAGGCATCCTGACAGTAGAGGGCTCAGTGCACCCCTGAAGAGAAGCCTGGGCTCAAGCCTGCCTCACTTCAAGGTGTTGGAGAACCTACAATATTGTCCCTGAGGCCAGCACAGGTGTGGGAAGCCTCTGGACACACAAGGACCCTCAGGCAACTCACACCAACACTCTGTCTAGCTGATGAGCCCCGCCTTGACCCCACAGCAGTCTGAGGTTCTTCCCTCCATGCACAAGGGTGGATAACACCACAACCAAATCCAGAGCAGCGTGTCCACATGACAGACATGGCAGCTGAGCGGTGCCTGGCACATCAAAAACACGGGCACTCGCCGCTCTTGATTCTTTGGGATGGACACTGCTCTCCTGCGCTCTGGGATTTCCCTGCTTACAAAAGAAATAAAGGTAACAGCCGCTTTTCAGCCACAGCTTAAATGGGCAGAGTTCACACTTAAGGACCCATGGGATTGGCTGTGCCAGCCTGGGATTCTTGTCAGGTCACCTGAGCACCCTGGCACCTGGGCTGCTCTCTCCACATCTGAGTCAGGTCAGGCCACACTGCCCCCTCGTTGCTACTTTGTTTCCAACCCAATTACCCAGTAAAAGAAATCTCAACTCAACAAGTAACAATACAAACTATAAGCCTAGATTGGGCAGATGCCCCACTACACTACTCTATTCCCATCTATATTATCCCATATAGCTATGGTTTCTCCAGGCCTCTCCGTGGATTCTCCGTAGCTCCTCCCCTTACCCATCAATCATTTTCTCCTCCCCCAAACCTTCAGCTCCTCCCCCTTCCTCCTGCCCAATCATTGGCTCAAGTCTTTATTTGGAATTATCTACAGCCTCTCCCAAGAGTGTAATTAGCATCAAAATACAAGGCCAGGGCTATCTACAACACCCACTCTGTTCATCCCCCAAGGACTGCAACAAGGTCTCCCCCCCCCCCCCCATGAGGCATGGGAAGGAGCGCACTGCTCCAGGAGGCCCTGGCTCCACCAGGGAAATGCCAAGTGTGCTTACCTGGATCCAGGGAAGCAGAGCACAGCTTCCACTGTGGGGATCTGGTGTGAGGAGGCAGGAGCCCAAAGGGCAGTGTCCCCAGCAACAGCACAGTGACCTCATGCAGGAGGTTGGTCTGTATGGAATTCCTGAGCCCCGCAGAGGGTCATTGTTCCCAGCAGAAAAGACAGCCCCTGCCCCACACTCATCTTCTGCTGTTTTTAATGTGATGGACAATAAAAGCAGAAACTTTGACCAGCATTCACCACTCACTGGGCTTCCAGAATCACACCAGCCTTTCCCCAGACACATGCAGATGGCCACGGTTCACTCACTGCCTAGCATTCTTGTGTTATTGAGCACCAAGTTCAGAAAAGTCTTTCTCACATGGTCATTGTGTAATTAGCATGAGGGACACACACACACACACACACACACACACACACACACACACACATGTCACAGCTTGCTTTTGACTTGACATTTCCAGCGGATCAAGGACAAAATCCAGAAACAGATGGAAAAGGTTAAACCTCTCACCCTGGGGACCACTGGCCACTAGTGCTGTGTGGACAGCCCAGGACAGGTTCTGAGAGCTGTGATCTGTCACAGTGAGCAGATCTTGACTCTGGGGACAGCCCCTGCTGTAGACTGAGCCCCCACAGCACACAAAGCAGTAGACCTGCGGTGGGTCCTTCCCAGTGAACACACAGGAGCTACTGGTCATGTCAGCTAAGGCTGGACTCCCAAGAGAGCAAGCATTCTATCTCACAACTGGAAGTTAACCTCTGACCTCCACGATGTGCTGTGTGACAAACACACACAGATATATATGGATGGGTAGATAGATGATAGAGAGATTGATTGGATTGATAGAGATAGATAGATAGGTAGATAGATGATAGAATAATAGATGATAGAATAATAGATGATAGAGAGATAGATACATGACAAAGAGATAGATAGATGATAGATAATGATGGAATGATAGCATGATAGAAGTAGATAGATCAATCGATAGATGAGATAGATAGAGATAGAGATAGAGATAGAGATAGAGATAGAGATAGAGAGAGAGAGAGAGAGAGAGAGAGAGAGAGAGAGAAGTGGTTAGTTTGGATTAGGTAACACCCTGCAGTAGACTTTAACCACCATCCCAAAATGAGATCATGTTTGAGGTTTGAAGGATTCATTCCGCATCGTGAGACTTGGGCAAAGAAGCCACAATGTGGGTGTTCTCAGGGTTTCTATTGATGTGAACAGACACCATGACCAAGGCAACTTAAGGACAACATTTAATTGGGGCTGGCTTACAGGTTCAGAGATTCAGTCCATTATCATCATGACGGGAACATGGCAGCACCCAGCAGGCATGGTGCAGGAGGAACTGAGAGTTCTACACCTTCATCTGAGAACAGCAAGAGACAGGTATGGATCACATTGGCCAGACTTAAGCACGCATCTGCAACCTCAAAGCCCCGCCTCCAAAGTCACACACTTCCTGTAGCAAAGCTACACTTCCTCCAACATGGCCACACCTCCGAATAGAGCCAAGCATATTTACACTAGCGCAGTGGGGGACAGCTTGTTTTTTAACTCATGACCTACCCTACCCAAGCTCCCTGTAAGAAACTGCTCCACCTCCCCAGTCATGAATAACTTGCTCATTCTGAGGGTCAACTTGGGCAAACCAAAGATGGGAGGCTGGGACCGAATTAGTTACTTGGTCGAATCCATCTGAAAGTATCACATGGCCATTTCAGTAGACTTCATTGGTGCTGGGACAGGGGTGAGCAAAAGTGAGAAGACACCATACTCTTAAGGTGGTTTTACAGTTCAGGACCTTGTAAGTACAGGGTCACCACTCACTGAGACCAGACAATGAGAGCTTCCTTAAATGTCACACCCCAGGAGTCTCACCTGCCTGGCCATGGACCTGGTCACCCAGCCATGAAAGCGGCCCAACTCCAGACTGTTCAGTTCTTCCTAAGATCTTCATGGGTCCAGACTGGAACCTCAGTCGAGAGCAAACACACCCAAAGCCTGTGACTGAGGAGAGTTGAAGACGGGAAATAAAAACAGCCCTGCAATATAGGAAGTCTGGAAACATAATTGCTAATGCGGGAGGCCCACGTATTGCGGGAATATTTCATTTCTTTCTAATTTGTTGCGAGCTATTCTCAGCCAAGAAAACATAAAGCTTTTCTTCTCTCATATTCAGGCTTTGAGTTAAACCCATCCCTGAAAAGACCCGAGGCAAAGGAAAAAACTATCCAGTGAACAAAAGTTACTTTCCATGTATAATTGGAGGAAATTGAATGTGTCTCATCCTGCAAGCCCTTTATTAAAAAGTTTTCCCCACAGAAACTCCTTGAAAACAAGTTTTAGAGTGAGCCGGCTTTCTGAGAGCAGGAGATGCACACATCCCTAGAGGTCAGCTTAACTTGGCAAAGAGAAATGTTTGTAGACCTGTTATCCTCGCCCCCACCTTGGCTTTGTGTAAGGCGGCAACATTGATTCAAGTCGAAAACAATAAAGCTCCCCTTAGTTTCCAGAAATTCGCCCTTTTAATCACATGGGGGAGGTAAGTAGGAAATCCCGGCTCTGTCGTGTGGAGAACAATCAATACAAGATCTGTGGTGCGTGCTGTCCACCGCCAGCCCTAACAGGGACTTAATTGCATTTATGGCTCTAAGATTTACTGCCAGCTTCTGGTAGTCATGAAAAGCCACCCAGAGTGAGGGTGAGGTGAGGGAGCACACAGTCAGGCAACAGCACCTGAGAGTCAGGGTGAGGTGAGGGAGCACACAGTCAGACAGACACACCCAAGAGTCAGGGTGAGGCCAGGGAGCACACAGTCAGGCAACAGCACCTGAGAGTCAGGGTGAGGTGAGGGAGCACACAGTCAGGCAACAGCACCTGAGAGTCAGGGTGAGGTGAGGGAGCACACAGTCAGACAGACACACCCAAGAGTCAGGGTGAGGCCAGGGAGCACACAGTCAGGCAACAGCACCTGAGAGTCAGGGTGAGGTGAGGGAGCACACAGTCAGGCAACAGCACCTGAGAGTCAAGGTGAGGTGAGGGAGCACACAGTCAGACAGAGTCAGGGTAAGGTGAGGGAGCACACAGTCAGACAGACACACCCAAGAGTCAGGGTGAGGCCAGGGAGCACACAGTCAGACAGACACACCCAAGAGTCAGGGTGAGGTGAGGGAGCACACAGTCAGACAGACACACCCAAGAGTCAGGGTGAGACCAGGGAGCACACAGTCAGACAGACACACCCACATGTGATACTTCTGCTGCCACATGCTCTGTAGCATAGCCAAGGTCACACAGACTCCACAAGGAATGTCCCAGGAAACCCAACTGTGTAGAGCAATGCACATGAAATCCCATGCCCACAGGGGCTGTGCTGTGTGAGGGAAGAGAACGAGGCTCACAATGCAATGAGCTGCTGAGGTCACAGGGCAAGTTAGCAGCAGAGTGGCAGTAAGCGCAATGACCTCTGACCTCTGACCCCAGCAGTGTCTACCAGCTTGGCTGTGCACCCAGCTCTCGGCTTCCCACCACCGGGATATAAAGAAATATATGACCTCGTCTGACTCACGAGGTGTTTGCAGTTCAGTGGACAGAGAAAAGCATACAGTTCAGACAAAAAGTAGATACCGAGACGTTGAAAATTCCTCTGAGCTTAAAATATGCAAGATTCTTCCATGGAAAACCCTCAAGGCCTTCAGGGGTAGACCGTGGAAGTGACCCTCCAGGGAGAAGGAGAGAGACCACCCAGGAGGCACAGCCCAGGCTTGCAGGGGGTGGGACAGAAAGAGCATCTCTGAGCAACTCCTCCATCAATCTGAAGAGAGAGAGATCTGTGTCCTGGTGCCACGGTAGAGGAGCACGGTCATTTCCGTGGCTCAGGATCTAAGACAGGGCAGACCCCTGTGTGTGTCTGTGTGTATCTGTGTGTGTCTGTGTGTCTGTGTATCTGTGCATGTCTGTGTCTATGTCTGTGTCTCTGTGTGACTGTATGTTTCTGTGTGTGTCTCTGTGCATCTGTCTGTGTCTGCATGTCTGTGTGTGTGTTTCTGCATGTGTTTCTGTGTATATTTCTGTGTGTGTATGTGTCTGTATTTCTGTGTGTGTTTCTGTGTGCTGGTGTATTTTTCTCTGTGTGTCTATGTCTGTATCTGTGTGTAAGGTTGTATCTATGGTTTTGTGTGTGTGTGTATGTATCTGTATATCTGTGTGTCTGTGTGTGTGGTTGTGTGTGTGTCTGTATCTCTGTGTGTGGGTCTGTGTCTATATCTCTGTGTGTTTCTGAGTGTCTGTGTGTGTCTATATATGTTTCTCTGTGTATCTATATCTTTGTGCAAGGTTGTCTCTATGGTTTTGTGTTTGTGTGTATCTATGTATCTGTATATCCATGTGGTTGTGTCTATGGTTGTGTATGTGTGGTTGTGTCTATGGTTGTGTGTGTGTGGTTGTGCCTATGGTGTGTGTGTGTGTGTGTGTTATAGAAGGGTCTTGTGCAGTGTGTATTCAGATGTGGCTTTCTGTGCCCTGAGATCTAGTTACAGTCAGGACATGGCCATTGTCATGAATGTTGCGGAATCGCCTGTATCAATGTGGTATAAAGGATGTTCCTCCATTGTCTCCGGCTGGTTAACAAAAGGCTGACGGACCAACATCTGGGAAAAGCTTCCATCACAGCCGGGGGTCCCAAGGAGAAGAGCCAGGGAGAAAGAGTTGGCCACCAGGCAGGTGAGGGTCCAGGAGAAGAAGGGCCAAGACGCAGATGGAGGAAGAAGACGTCACCACGAGCTTGGGCATGGGGAGGAGTGGCCAAGGGGTCACCATGCCCAAGCTCGTGGTGCTTGGTGCAGAGCAAACCAGGGCGGGACTCAAGCCCGGGCAACACAGAGCCTGTGGCCGTCGTGTGGTTAGCTCACAAGGTTAGACGAGCTTAGAGCATGCCCAGCCATGGTGCTTAAAGCTTGCTGATGAACGTAGTAGGTCTGTCTCAGTTACCTGAGAGCCACTCGGGTTAGAAAAGCCATTAAATGCCATCCTACATGTCTGTGTGTGTTTGTGTCTGCGTGTGTTTGTGTCTGCGTGTGTTTGTGTCTGTGTGTGTTTGTGTCTGTGTGTGGTTGTGCCTGCGCGTGTTTGTGTCTGTGTGTGTTTGTGTCTGTGTGTGTTTGTGTCTGTGTGTGTTTGTGTCTGTGTGTGTTTGTGTCTGTGTGTGTTTGTGTCTGTGTGTGTTTGTGCGCCTCTTGAACTCTCTCACTCTCTCTCTATGTAGTCTTTGTGTCTCTGTATATGCCTCTGTGTGTGTGTGTGTGTGTGTATCTGCATATATGTCTGTGTGTGTTTGTGTGCCTTTGTTCTCTCTCTCACTCTCTGTGTATGTCTTTGTGTGTGTCTATGTGTGTGTATTTGTGTCTGTGTGCTGTCTCTCTGTGAGTCTCTCTCTGTATATCTGCATGTGTGTCTCTGTGTGTCTGTGTGTGTGTTTGTGTGCCTCTTGCTCTCTTTCTCTGTATGTCTTTGTATCTGTGTGAATATTTGTGTCTCTGTGTGCTTCTTTCTCTGTGTGTCTCTGTGTGTGTGTCTGTGTGTGTACTCATGTGTCTCTGTGTGTGCCTCTTGCTCTCTCTCCATTCTCTCTCTGTATGTCTTTGTGTGTGTATCTGTGTGTGTGTGTTTGTGTGTGTTGGTGTGTGTTGGTGTGTGTGTGTGTGTGTTGGTGTGTGTTGGTGTGTGTTGGTGTGTGTTGGTGTGTGTGTGTGTTCTTCAGCTCCTGAGGATGGCAGCTGGCATTGCAGAATGCAGCACCTGAGACAGTGGGCGAAGCTTCCTCAGGTAGCAGCCAGATCTAGCCAGCCTTCTGCAGTTGGTGACCTCAGCCAGTGCTGCCATCCCTGGGCTCTGCAGATTATCACTGGCCGCGGTGACCCGGCCCCCTCTCAGCTCACACGTCCCTTTCCCTTTCGATGACTCAAAGGCTACGATGTCATTTGCAGCCTGGGAAGTGGCAGTTGCAGCGTCCCTGACGGCGAAGCACAGCTAATTAAAGGCTGGCAGTGTCAAGACATTTTCGAGCCAGAGTCGTGCATGCACACTGGGTTATTTTTGAAAGATTCTATCTCTCATGACAAATGAAAGCTCCTGCCGGGATACTGGGCAGGCAGCACCACCGTGTGCCTTGGAAGCCTTCAAATCCACACAAGGGCTCCTGCTAGGCTCACAACGGCCTCCCTCTGGCAGTCAGGGCTGGCTGTGGAGCCAGCAAGGTGCAGGCCGGGGGCAGCATCAGCCCTTCAAGCCAGTCTCCCCCGCAGGGGACCCATCAGCACACCTATTACCCCGTAACTGAGGACCTTCCCACTGAAGATATTTCTATTGATTTACTGCCTCTCAGAGAGCTGTGAATTATGAGGGCTGCAGAAGCAGGCAGGAGACTGAGGCAGGGTGCACCTGGCCTCCGGGTCCTGACAGATGCTCCCTACAGGGTTTTGATTGCTGCAGATGAGAACCCCACAGACATTTCCACCTTACCCAGCACCCAGGAAAGGGACTTGTCACCGGCCACATCTGCCTATTCGGATTAATTTGTATTCAGCAGGTGTCACCTGCGGGAGAGTTATGCCAGCTGAACAACCAGTTTCTGAGGGGCTCAGAATTGATCTTGCACTCAGTTTGTCAACAAGATACATTCTTTGATTGGGATTCTTGCTGCCTCCAGCGGGGCCTGCAGTGTGTTCTCGGTGACATTTCTTATCGATCGAGTTGCCTCTGCGTCACCTCTGGCTCCTGTTCCTCCTGCTCAGGATGGTGGACCGAGAAAGGCTTGGGGGTCCCCAAGAACTGAGGCACGGTGGGAATGGAGGATGGGCGCTGTGTGGCAGCACCAGGGTTCCGGGAGCCCAGACAGGTCACAGGAGAGGAGAGTCCCTTAGTGCAGAGGGCCCGCCCTCCTCCTGATCAAGGCGTGCTGCGGGGACCAGGGGTGCACCCAGCTGCTTGCTCACTGGGCTCTCAGGAGAACCCAGCTTGGCAGGGAGCGCTTCTGTGTTAACGACCAAAGAAAGGAAAAGATGGTTCCAGAAGAGGGTCCTTCATCACACCTAGGCATCACAGCTAGGTAAATGCCTGACACAAATCCTCTCCCAAGGCAAGGGACGCTTCCCTGTACCAACCAAAGGAGGAGAAAATCCTCATTTGAAGCTTAATTAAGCCCCAAGGGCTCATACGAGATACACAGATTTCATGTAGCCCAAGCTGGCCTCCAGCCTATTAGGTAGTTGAAGATGACCTTGAACTCCTGGTCCTCCTGCCCCTTTCTCTCCAGTGCTGAGATAGCATTAAACAGTGTGCTTGATTTCTGCATGCACTGCTGAGAATCAAACTCAGGGATTCGTGTATGCCGGACAAGCCACAGCCCCAGTCCAGGCAGGTTCTGTGGTGCTTGTTTTAATGAGCCCCCTGGTGCGCTAACGTCCAGATGATGGGACACAGAACGCTCAGATAGTTTGCCCAGATCGTACAGCCGGCACATCTGCCTGAGGCGGGGGACCGGGCTATTTTAACCTTCTTCGTGGCTGGTGCTTGTGGTAAGATGCCCTGCGCCGAGCACTCCCTGGCTCTGGGACAGACACTACTGATGCCGTTTGATGAGTCTGACAGGCTTTGCGGAGTCAGCCGGAGATGGGGTGAGCAGCCCCTTTACCCTCCAGCTCTCTTGTCTCTGTTCCCCTGTGACTGAAGGGACTCCCTTGTCTGGTACAACCCAGGGGATGTTCTTTTGGGCTTTCTGCTCTGTGGCCCCAGCTCACACTCCACCCAGCACCTGCTGGCCTCTGCTTAGCAGAATGGGTTAAAGTACTCATGTGTAGTTCCTTCGTGGAACCTTCCACCTGCCAGGTGTAAGTTGGATGGCAGAGGCAGGCAGAGGTGCCAGAGAGAATGGATAGCCCCCTCTGCTTTGATAATCCAGCTTCCCAGCCTCAGAGCTTCTCCTCAACCTCTAAGAGCCTTGTGGGAAAGGAGAGCTGGGAACCGTGAGGGTCGGGGTGGGCAGTGGAGTCTGTAAGGGGCAGGCCTGTCAAGTGTGGCTGGAGTGAAGGAGAGGCTCTGTTCACTGATAGCGAGGCTGCTGCTCAGACAGTGGACGCCAGGAGAGCCTGTGGGCCTGCACGTGGAGAGAGTCTTCAGCCCTGTGGGTGACAGGGAGGGGTTACCCTGTTTGGGGTAGGAAAGGGAAGAGAGTAGATCAGGTGTGTGAGAGCAACAATGTTTCCAGTCAAAACCTCAAAACCTTCCCCTGACACAATCCAGGGTACGCAGGGGGCTCTCCCGGAGAAAGTCTCTCCAATACCCCCTGAGTGGCTGCAGCCCTGGTCCTGGCTCTGCATGCTGTGATCCTTGTAACCTGGGTAGCTCACTGTACTTCCTGAGGGTCTCAGGGCTCCCTCTGTAAAGTGAACAGGACATGCTGAGTTCCTGAGGGGGTTCAGGAGCTATGAAGCTGATATAGGATACCACGCCCCAACAGGGCCCAGAAAGGAGCAGACACACCAGCATGCTTACTGCCCCCACAGCTGGTGGAAGCGGAGAGCAACAGGGGCTGCAGGGGAAGCCGCCTTCTGCCCTTTATACACTGTGGCTGTTGATTTATGGGACTGGCCATGCTCTAGGCAATAAGACTGGCACACAACAGAACAGTGGACATGTAAGCACCTGCATCTCCCATCCTGTGAGTGAGGTGAAGGGAGAGGCACAGAACACCTGGACTGAACACCTGGACCAAACACCTGAACAGAACAGCTGGACTTGAACACCTACCTGGACCGAACACCTGGACTGAACACCTGGACTGAACACCTGAACAGAACAGCTGGACTTGAACACCTACCTGGACCGAACACCTGGACCAAACACCTGGACTGAACTCCTGAACTGAACACCTGGAGAGGGTGTTGGTTCCCCTAATATTCCCAGGACTCATGCTAGCAGTGGCCACTTTTGGGAGGTGACAGGTGACATGGCTGTGCCCTCACAGTCAGGCTGACACAGTATCCTCATCCTTCTGCTGTTCCCCATGCAAAGCTCTGTGCTCCAACTGTGACTGACAGCAGGAGCTTCCCCCAGATGTTGTGCTGTGAACTTGAATTCCCACCTGCAGAATCCTATGGTTAACAATCCTTCCTGACTGGGTCGCGGTGACTCAGCCCTAAGGGACTGCACTTCAGTCTCAGAAGGACTGTAATAGCAGCCCTCGGAGTGAGCTTCAAGGTGTCAGGGACAGAACCAAGACCACTGTTGGGTTTGTCACAGGTAGGGGGGCAGGGAAAGGGGTCTGGGGACCACCAGAGGAGAAAGAACAGTAAGGAAAACCAGCAGTTGTGTGGTGACAGGCCACCATGGTCAGGTGACAACCAGTAGCATGGGAAATAGAGGGGAGCGAAGAACTGCAGGTCGGATACGCGCAGGTTAGAACTACAGGTCACAGCCATGATGGTCCCTGAAAGATGGTGCCACTTGATGACAGAGGGAATTCCACCTGCCACCACCGCAGCCCTGCCATCTTGGTCCACGCCTAGGTGCCAGGATTGCGGGTGTTCTGTGGCTCTGCTGAATGCTGACCTCAGTGAAGACCACTCAAGGTCTCTGTCTGCACAGTACCCAAGGGACTAAGAACCAACGATATGACTCAGAAAAACCCATTTTCCATGACTGTGCCGGGCCCTCAGGTCCACTGGCCTGCCAGCACAGCATGGTCGGTATCCTCTTCCCCTCTCTGAGACTGGAACCATCTGCAGGAGCCCCGTATAAAACTGACCTGTGAGTTTTCCATCATGGAAGAGAGAAACGTTCACGAGGCCCAGACTGTCCCTGAAGATTCTGCTGGGGAGAGTAGGAGCCATTTCCATCCTCGGCTCAGCTGTCCCTAGGTTACTCGGGCACCTGCAGGGGACCACTCGCCCGGACTCATATCAATAATTAAACTCGCCAGTTCACCAAGATAAACTTGAGTTTACGTTTAAGATAAACCTGAATATACATTTGTTCGTCTCCCCAGGACAAGTTCACAGGATGTTCAGGAACAACCTCCCACCTCGAAGGAGGGCTCTGGGAGAGAGAAGAACTTGGCAAGAAGGTAAACAGAAGATGGACAGAAACAATAAAGGGGACCAGGGTGGAGAATGTTGAAATGCAAGAAGATGCCTCAGCCCTGGGGTCTCATCCAAGCCCCAACACCCAAGACTCATGACCCCAGTCCAAGGGACTGCCAGGCATGACTGTAGATGTTTGGAATAAAAAAATACAGTTAATCTCAGAGTCACTGGCACCCCTGCCCCACATCAGGCCCCAGAGTCGCTCTCAGTGAGCCTCCAGGTCACCGGTAACCGCTGCTGTCATCTGTCCCAGGTGCAGCTGTTGCTGGCTGCCGCCCCTCCTGCCGCACCTCCCATTGGCAAATGACTAGAAATTGGGCAGAATCATTACGGATAGGATGTGCCTCGGGAAAACAAATTAAGTGTAACATTTGTGTGCTGACAAGTTGACCTTTTCATGATTAAAACGAACGCTGTGAAATGAGCAGATGAAAGGCACTGGGGGGCGGGGTGGGTAACAGCAGAGTGGGGGAAACCTGCCAGCATCAGGGAGACACCGCTCACCCTGAGGGGAGCCTCAGAGGCATGGGGAGCACCCACCAACCAACGGCATCACAAGCCAAGCTAAGGCTCCCTCTAGTCGGGTCAGCAGGGCTGCTTCCTTGCTCCACACGGTCACTTCGGCACTCTTAGCCTGCTTGTCCTTGATGCCACCCATGTGTGCAGCTACTCTATAGCAATGACTCAACAGTGATGTCAACGCTCACAGGAAGCCTGGACCCACCGGCTCCTACGTGAGCGCTACCGGGGGTGCCCCCTGCACCTCTCATTGGCAGACTGGAGCGTCGCCCCTCAGCTGCCCGGAGACATATAAATGTGTTATTGGTTGAACTGTAACCCTCCTAAAATCGTGCTAAAGGTCTCCCTCCCTAGCTCCTGCACACATGACCTTATATGGAGGTGGGTGCTAGAAGATATATCCTCATGAGCTTGGGTTCCCTGCTGTTCTCAGTACACTAAGGTGGATCCTCATTAGGGGAGGAGGCAGAGACCTCAGGGAGAATGTAAGTGAGGAAATAACAGGAATTGGATTGATGTAGCCAGATGCCAGGAGAACCTGAGGATGTGTGACACTAAGAGAGACAGGGTAAGCCTTTCTGAGTACTGGGGGGGGGGGGGAAGGGAGAGGGAGGGGAGGGAGGGGAGGCAGGGTATATAGCTCTACTCATCAGGGATGCCAGGCTCCACCCTACAAACCTT